>NW_021703769.1:46533938-46953751 GCF_005190385.1 Monodon monoceros | reverse complement strand
CACACACACACACACACACACACACACACACACACACACACACACACACACACACACACACACACACCCCTCTTTGTCATGTATCCATGTCTGTGTCTTATTGGAGAGCCAGCTCTCAGGCCTCTCCCGCATGCAAGCACAGCACTCACTCTGGAATGGTCAGTTGGGCAGATGCACAGAGTCAGCTCAAACACATCGAAGCAGCATTTGACCAGGAGGCTGCAGCGGTCCTGATGGCGCGGCTGGGAGTGTTCCGAGCGGAGTCGGAGGAGGGGCCAGATGTGCTCCGGTGGCTGGACCGACAGCTCATCCGACTGGTAAGCTGGGGACAGTGGCACTACGTTCAATCTTGGTCTCTGGTCTACTTTTGAGAAAACTGTTGTTTAAACCTATTATTTTATACAGCCAGTAAATAAGAATTTTATTAGTGGCTTACCTCATGCCAAACACCAGACGTTCTGAGAATGATGTAAAAGAAGTGTTAAATATGCATCTCCCCCAAGGGCTCATGTTACAGTTGGGAAGAAACACCACACACAGGCCGTTTAGGTAATGGTACAAATCTGAGTGTGTTGAGGGTTGACTTAGATGAGTCCCTGTGTATCCTGTGGTTCTCTGTTTTCCCTCTATATCTTGGAGGGTTTGGGGGGAAGTAGGGGTCCATGGCCCAGTGAGTGTGAGGAGATGCCTGATGTGTCATTCTGGGTCTAATCAGGAGAGAGAAGCCACGCGGTAGTTTAAACGGGGGGAGTGTTATATAAAAAATTAGTGTCACAACAGGGGATTAGAATAATGAGGGATTGGCTAGTAAGAGGTAAAGAGAAGTCTGAAGGGTACAGGATAGTAGATCTGAGGGGTGCTACTTCCAGGCTGAGGTAGAGCACCCCAGCAAGACCCGCATCCTCCCAGGGCTGACGGAGCCCCAGGTGGGGCAGGGCCATGGCTCATTGGGTCTCTTAGAGCAGAGATGTTGCCGTGGTGCCTGCTGGAGGAACTTAGTAGAAATTCACCCTCTGTGGCGCCGAGAAAACCGTTCACCAGGAGGCGTCTCAGCAGGGGCGAACGGGGCTGGGGGGCTACAGGCGCCAGTGCTGCGTGAAGACGCTGCAACCATCTGCTGACCAAGCCTAACGTAGTGCCCTGGCTGGGGAAAAATATTTAAGGGCCCCAGATCCATCTCACAGCCGGCGAAAAGGGTAAGTTTGGAGACACAAAGCAATAAATCAATAATTGAGATACCTTATGATCTTACTGTTTGTAAATTCACAGCACGTGTTAGTGATCAAAGGTCCTGAAAAGCACAGTAACAAAACTTATTTAACTTTGTTTAGCCCTGTGTGTGCCCTTGCTGTCCCACAGAATCATTTTTTCAGGGAATGTCAGCATTGCAAACGTAATTTGAAATTGAGCAGAGAGTCCAAGTGGTTGGCGAAGGCTTCTGGTGGGAAGTGAGCCTTGAGTCAAGTCTTTTTAAAGAGAGTAGAAGGCAAGGCTTGCCAAGTGGAGGGCCCAGCACCCACAAGCCTGTGGGGTGTAGCTGGGCATTCAGTTCATGCTGGGGACCCTGGAGAGGCCGCTGTCACGGGTGACCAGCGACTACGGTGGGGGAGCAGCAGTGCAGGTGCAGGTTGCTTGAGCAGTGCCTTGACTGTAAAGTGAAGTCTCTGCCTGGGTGTTAGAGGGGAAGGGTTAAGTGTGGTTCTTAGGCGGGGGCGTGAGAGCAGCATGACGCTGTGTTCACACTGCACTCACCATCCCTGTATAAGGTAAATCGGAGGGCGAAAGGGCTGCTGTTACGGAGGCCAGCGGAGGATTTCGCCGGCTCCAGGGAGCTGAGACCAAGGTGGCGGTGGTACAGTTGGAGGGGAGAGAAGCTTTGGAATCAGGCTGTATGCCGAGAGAAGAATTGACCAAACTTGGTAGAACTATACGTGGAATCAAAAATGAAAAACATCGGGCTTCCCTGGTGGCGCAGTGGTTGAGAGTCCGCCTGCCGATGCAGGGGACACGGGTTCGTCCCCCGGTCCGGGGAGATCCCACATGCCGCGGAGCGGCTGGGCCCGTGAGCCATGGCCGCTGAGCCTGCGCGTCCGGAGCCTGTGTTCCGCAACGGGAGAGGCCACAACAGTGAGAGGCCCGCGTACCGGAAAAAAAAAAAAAGAAAAACATCAACGCTAACTCAAGTTTTAAGTGTGGGCAACTGCAAGAATGATGGAGCAGTGGGAAACAGGAAAGGAGAGCAGCTGTGAGGGGGGAGGGAGGGGAATCCCCTTTTCTAATGTACTAGTTTAATTTATTTTGAATGTGAACTTGCATGTCCAAGGAAAGCCACCCTGTAGTTAGGATAGGTCCTGACAGGAGCTCGGGTCGGAGGTCAGCACTGCATGTGGGGGAGGGATTTGGGTGACTCTGGCCTGGCCGTCATGTCGTGTGTAGCCAAGGCAAGGAGGATGGGAGCAGAGGGCCAGGAACTAACCTCAGGGGAGCCCACCGTCGTCAGGAGGAGGTAGGGAGACGGGCTGTCGGATGAGGCAAAGAAAATCAGTCGGAGAGGTGACAGGATGTAGGAAAGCACTGCTGCAGCGGCTGAAGGAAGGGGTCAGGAGGTTCGGGGAGTCACATGGCTCACGGTGGCAGGGAGTTGAGGAAGGTGAGGTCTGTGCAAGGATGCGGTCGGAAGAGGGTCACTCCCAGAGATGAGCTCTCTTTAGATGGTGGGCATCTGCCTCCCTGGTGAAATGAAGTATGACATGAAGAGGAAATAAAGGCAGGAAGAGAAAATGTTCAGAGATTTGCCTGTGAGAGGAGAAGAAAATGGAGTTGTAGAATAATAGAACATTAGGCCTGTCTGTAACTGCTAGGATGTCAGAGTCCTGGAGGATTTTCTTATGGAAGAGGCGCCTGAGAAGGCTTCTCAAGCCCCTCGCTGTTGGAGCAGCCTCGGCCGGCATCGCCTGGAAGCTGCTTAGAACGTGGGGCCTTCAGCACCCCTGCCCCCAGATCTGCATTTAACATCCCCTGGGTGTTGCGGGGGGCTGGGCTGGAACTCGGGCAGGCAGGGGCGGAGCTGAGAGTGGGGCATGGCCCTCCTACTCCAGGGAGTTCTCAGGTGACACTCACTTAGGTTTTTTGTGTGTCGTTGTTGTTATTTTTTTCTATTTTCTCTCAATAGTGTCAGAAGTTTGGACAATATACCAAAGAAGACCCCGCATCTTTTAGGTTATCAGATTCCTTCTCTCTATATCCTCAGGTAAGTAATATATGTTTTTTAAAATAACTAAAGAAGAAAGTGATAGAAATAAAACTCGCTGCTCTCGGGGTCAAGTCAGGACTCTGTGTGTTTTGAGACTCCATTTGGAGGTGATGAGGTCGTTCAGTTCAAGGCCAGACAGTGCCTGAGCCCCACGGAAGACGCGGGTGACACGCAGAGAGCAGGTGCACAGACTTTGGGGAGAAGGCAAAACAGGATTGTTGCTGTGAGGCCACAGCACGACCTCTGATTTGTAGAAGTTCTGGGTGGACGGTCACGCGTGATCATGAACGCAGCAAAATGAGACCGCAGTTACCATGGTAGACGTTGTTGACGTGTCTGTAGTGGCTGTGCTGCGTCGTGACTGTGAAGACCCACGCATGGCGGGGACCAGGTGTGTGGAACCGTTCGGAGCCGGGAGGGGGTGGTGGAGCGAGGCACCACAGCCGGGGGTCTGGGTGCTGCCTTTTCTGAGCCTCTACCCTCGTCTGTAAGTGTGGCAGCTGGGGCTCAGCTCCGCTTCAGGGGCGAGGCTGGCTGACCCCGGGTCCGCCGCGGGCCAGGCACCCGTTTGGCTTGGCGGCCAGGAGCCAGCTCCGCAGCTGGGCCCGGGGTGTGCAGGTCGGGGCCCTCACAGATGCAGCTTCCCCAGAACTGGAGGCAGACTCAACCTTTTTCCCCTCCTCCCTTAATGAGGAATAAGTAGGAAGAAGCAAACTCTCAACCTTAAGTGAACTTGTTAGGACTTTGATACTCCATCGGGTATTACCTTTTTGAATACTCGATTTGGCAAGTGGACGCAGGCCTCAGTCATGAACTTGTACAGCTTGGACTCAGGGCTAAAGGAGGGGGGTTTCAGAGGTCTCCTCACTGGACGCTCAGCCCAGAGTAGGGCTCTGCAGTCCCCGCCATGTGCCTGTCTGTCCTGTGCCCGAGCAGTTGAGGCTGGACAGTGCTGTGGAAAGAGGCCGGGCCCGGCCAGGGTCAGGGCTGAACCGGGTTCCAGTGCTGGCTGTGTTGCTGCCGGTCTTGGATGAGGTCCCGAACCTCTTCAGAAGGATGGAGTTGGTCTGGGAAGTGGCATGCAGTCTTTCTAAAGCCGGGGGATCTTTTCTTCAAGAGGAGCCTCTCAACAGCCAGCACAGAGAGCAGACAGACGTGGTGACCCGCACCCCTGGGCCCCGAGGATCTGCTAAGGCTCGGAGGGCAGTTTGAAAACCACCAAATTTAGGTGATTTCTTAGATTCTTTCTGTTGAAGCGTGTAGCATAGAGGTCCAGAGCCAGGCAGCCTGGAGCAGAGGTCGGCCCTACCGCTCAGTGGCGAGGGGTGTTGGGCAAGTAGCCTGCCCCTCGGTCTCCTTGCCTGTGAACTAGGGGTGGTAAGAGAGCTTTCCTCGTGGCTTGTCAGGGGGACTCGATCATTCTTGTCCAGCGCTCTGTGCCCTGTACGTAGGATGTGCCGAGTATCAGCCTGGGTCATAATTTAGGAACCTACAATTCATTATATTTAAAAGCTTCTCAGGAAGCTTTGTTTGTTTTATTTTTGTCTGCGTTGGGTCTTCAGAGCTGCACACGGGCTTTCTCTAGTTGCGGCGAGCGGGGGTTACTCTTCGTTGCGGTGCGCGGGCTTCTCATTGCAGTGGCTTCTCTTGTTGTGGAGCACAGGCTCTAGGCGCGCGGGCTCAGTAGTTGTGGAGCACGGGCTTAGTTGCTCTGCAGCATGTGGGATCTTCCTGGACCAGGGATCAACCTATGTCCCCTGCATTGGCAGGCAGATTCTTAACCACTGTGCCACCAGGGAAGTCCCTCTCAGGAAGCTTTGTACTTCTCAAGGCAGGTCATTTTCATCTTCTGGCAGCTCTTTAGCGTGAGCTAACAGCTGCTCTCCCGCCCCTGCTCCTTGGGGGCTGGAAGGAATGCATCTCTGTCTGCAGTGGCGACTCCTGGCCTTTTCTCCCTTGAGCTCCTCACTCCCAGCGCTCTGCCTCTGTCTCAGCACTCTGGCCTCTCCTGTGCTGTCACTGTGCCTGGCGTCCCTCTGCTGCCTCTGGCTCCTTCTCGCACGTCTTTTAGGCCCCAGTGGCTTTGGGGACGCTCCTGCTGCACCTCCACCCCCACCCCATCATACCAGGACTTTCCTGCGCTGGGGCCCTGAGTGCGCCTTTTCTCCACTGGACTGTGACCTCTTCAGAGCGGAAACTCTGCTCTGCGACCTGGCCCGGTGACTCCAGAAAGCAGTGCTTTGCCTTGCCTCTTTCATGCAGAAGCTTTGACATGCCCAGAGGGCCCCCTCTTTTTCTAAAAATTATGTTTATTTCTAATTGTAGTGAAAACCCCATAACATAAAATTGACCACCTTAACCGTTTAAGTGTGCAGTGTGGTGTAGTGTTACGTATGTCTGATTGTTGAGCAGGGAATCTCGAGAACTTTCTCATCTCACGAACCTGAACTCTGTACCATTAAACAGCAGCTCTCCCCTCCCTCCTCCCTGGCCCCCGGGGCTGCCATTCCACTCTGGTTCATTGAACCCAGAGGCCTTGTTCCTAAGGGCTGGGTTCTCCTGTTACCAGGGCGGGGGCAGGTCTGCTCTCTGGGTGTCTAGGAAGGTGACAGTTGTGTGCATTTGTCTTTTTCTCTGTAAATGCAGTTCATGTTCCATCTGAGGAGGTCTCCGTTTCTTCAAGTCTTCAACAACAGCCCTGATGAGTCGTCGTATTATCGACACCACTTTGCCCGACAGGACCTAACCCAGTCCCTCATCATGATCCAGCCCATCCTCTACTCCTATTCCTTCCACGGGCCGCCAGAGGTAAGGGCCGCTGTGAGTGCTTCTCCCACAGTTGGAATCACCTAATACAGACTTTTTTCTAGCACGTTTACTCTTAGAGCCAAACTGTAAAAAAGAAAGCTTTGAGTCTTTATAGTAATTTAACATTATTTCTGAGTATTAAAAAAATGTGCATAGGAAAAAGTCATAGGACGTGTATAATTAGAAAACAATTTAAATGTTCAATAGCAGGAAAATTAAGTAATCTAAGAAATATTCACAAAGTTTATGTAACATAATAAAATAAATCCTTATGTTAAATAAAAAAGTAGAAACTTTTCTAAATTATGACTTTTTAAAAGCCTGCAAGAATTAAAAACTATAAGGAAATAAACCAAAATTTCAATATTTGTTGTTCTTGAGTAGAAATTTTCAAATTTTGCTTAATGAATGTAAGTTTAAGTTACTTTTCTTATTGAAATAAAAGTCATAGTCAAATGTATTTTGTAGGAAACTTTAAAATTTGTATTAAAGGATGTTCTTTTTCATGTAGGCATTGGAGTTCTCTGTCATCTATAGCAGTAGATTTGAGAGAAATGTGTCTCTGATAGAATATATTTCTAGCACAAAACTGAGAAAATTTGGAATTATTTCTGGTTCCTAGAGCAAAAGATAATAACATTCATCTCACTTCCCCGTTGATGAGAGATTATTTAGAGCCTGTGTTTTCTACAAAGTTGAAATCTAGAACTGCCTAGTCAGGGAGCAGAATGTGGGAATTTGGCACGAAGATGAGACCCTCCCTGCTGGGTGTGGGGTTGGCAGGTGGCTGTGTGGACACCGAGGGAAGACCCATGCCATCTCTCCCTTTTGCTTCAGCCTGTGCTCCTGGACAGTAGCAGCATTCTAGCTGACAGAATTTTGCTGATGGACACATTCTTCCAAATTGTCATTTATCTTGGTGAGGTAAGATGAAGTTAATTTCTTTCTTACTATCATGTTTTACTAATTTACTAATTTTATGACATTTGAAAAAAGAATTTGAGCTTAGAAAACCCACAGTTTATTATAATGAGTATAGTGGCTTTTATGCTAGTGAATAAAATTCCTTTTCAGGACCCGGAAAAAAGGTGGTATTTGTATATTTAGTAATTTTAATATTACTTGCTATATGTAAATGTCAGGTTGTCCTTTTTTTTTTTGGCCATGCTGCAAGGCTTGCGAGATCTTAATTCCCCGATCAGGGATTGAACCTGTGCCCTCGGCAGTGAAAGCGTGGAGTCCTAACCACCAGGGAATTCCCTAATTTTTTTATACACTGTTTTTTTGTTTGTTTGTTTTTCTTTTGTTTTTTGGGGTTTTTTTTTTTTTTTTTGCGGTACGCGGGCCTGTCACTGTTGTGGCCTCTCCTGCTGCGGAGCACAGGCTCCGGACGCGCAGGCTCAGTGGCCATGGCTCACGGGCCCAGCCGCTCCGCGGCATGTGGGATCTTCCCGGACTGGGGCACAAGCCCATGTCCCCTGCATCGGCAGGCTGACTCTCAACCACTGTGCCACTAGGGAAGCCCTATACACTTTTTAAAGGTTACTTTTCTCATGTTGTACAACACGTCCTTGAGCCGGTAGTTTGTACCTCCCACTCCCCCACCTGTATATACACTGCCCCCCACTCCACAGACCACTCGTTTGTTCTCTATACCTGTGAGTCTGCTTGTTTTTTGTTACATCACTAGTTACATTTTTCAGATTCCACTTGTAAGTGATATCATACAGTATTTGTCTTTGTCTGACTTATTTCACTTAGCAGAATACCCTCTAGGTCCATCCATGTTGTTGCAGATGGCAAATTTTCATTCTTTTTTATGGCTGAGTAGTATTCCATTTATATATCTACCATGTTTTCTTTATCCATTCATCTGTTGATGGCCACTTAGGTTGCTTCCATATCTTGACAATTATAAAGAATGCCGCTATGAAAATTGGGGTGCATGTGTCTTTTTGAATTAGTGTTTTTGTTTTTTACGGATATATACCCAGGAGAGTAGAATTGCTGGGTCATATGGTAGTTCTGTTTTTAGTTTTTTGAGAAACCTCCATACTGTTTTTCAGGTGGTCCTTTTAAATCACTATGATTTATTGCTTTCTGAGTTGTCAGGCAAGATCAGTTTACTTTTCGTCAGTAAACTTTTTATATTCACACTGTCCTTTCAGAGTTATGTTAGAGTGGCTAGTAAATACTGCTAAGTTTGCGACTAGAGTTTTTTCTCTGAGATAATGTGGCCCAGTGAACCTTATGCCAGGTCTCTGGATCCCTAGGATGGCTGTGGATGGTGTTCAGGGCAGCATGCATTCCTTTCTCAAAGAGGTTCATGCCCTAAGGAAAGGAATGGCTCCTCAGGAGAAAATCCTTTAACTGAGTGTTATATTCATGGATATATTCTCTTTTTTGTCTATTGTACATTTTTTACCTTTAGTACATTGCTTGGGCAACTGACTTGACTTCCTGGTGTCTGTACATTAGAAGTGATTTCAAATGTCCTGAAAAGATGTAAATTGTGTTTCAGCATTCTTTAATGCCCTAGAAAGAAATGGTTTTTCTAATACTAACAGGCATTTTATAACTTTAAACTGTTTTCAGTGTATTAACAGCCACTTTGCTAGCCACTTGGCCACAGGTGCCAGGTCATCGGTAGTGGTCCTAGACTTAAGGCTGGGTGACTGACCAGCTGCTGTTTCCACTGATGCCTTCAGGAGCTTCCTGTGTCTTCAGCTCATCCGTTATAGACATCTCTGACTACAGCCGCTATCCTGTTCCTTTACACGTTGATTGAGCACCTTCTGTGTGCAAGGGATAGGTTCTAAAGATGAAGGCAGATGACCCCGCTCTCGCCCTTTAAAAGTCCTAAGCATTCTGATTGCGGGGGTTCTTATGAACTCTTGGTCCCAAGCAAGCCGATGGGCATTCCCTCCATGCTGCCAGCCAGTCAGAAATTAAGACCTGGGAAACGGCGCTGGCGCCGCAGCGGAGGTGAGAGCAGGCTGGTCTCCTGACAGCAGTTCTGTTTCCAGAACACATTCCTCACTTCTTACATCTTCTTACTCCATTTTCTTTCTCCATTGCTTTCTTTTTTAGTATCCCCCAAATAACATGTGAAAGCACTTCCATTTAGTTATAAAGATATATTAATCAGTCAGTGAGTATTTCTTCATTTCCGGCGTGATTAAGGTGTGTTTCCTAACACAGTTGCTGACGGGAATGAAAGAAGGATTGAGACACCATGTTTAGCTGGGGAGACAGTCTTTCCTTTCCACACTTTGGTGTATTGCCTTCTGCTTGTTGCCTAATTAACACACATGCTTTGATTCTTACAGTTTATCTCCACCACCAAGAGGCTCGGGGCCCAGGGGAGCAGGGGTTGGGGTGTAGTCGGTCCCACCCGCCCGTGGGACTGCCGTGCACCGGAGGAGGGCGTGAGATGTGTACCACCAGGAAAAAGAAAGGACAGTGGAGTCTGTATAGGAAGCCGGCAAACCCCGTTCCCTACCAGGGGTGGTGAGGATGTGAGGGCTAGACCGAGTGATAGCGGGGGAGGTGGAAAGCAGGGGAGCCCAGGGCCCCTTGGGGCACCCGATCCGGGGTGTTTGTCAGTACAGTTAGAAAGGGGAGGGGAGGTGTGGTGGGCACTGACATTTCTGGCGGGACTGTGTAGGTGGCAGTGTCGTGGACGCAGTGCTCGGCTTACTCATGCTCCTGGACAGCTCCACATGGCTCCCCTCGGACACTCATCTCTCTCGACAGAAGACTTCGTCACTGGAAACAAGTTCTGGGTGGGACGTTAGAATGTCAGGGGCGTCAGAGAAGGTTGTCATCACAGCACCTCCACGGTAGTTTTTATTTCTTTGTTTTGGTGTAGACCATAGCCCAGTGGCAGAAAGCAGGCTACCAGGACATGCCTGAGTACGAAAACTTCAAGCACCTTCTGCAGGCACCCCTGGACGATGCTCAGGAGATCCTGCACGCGCGCTTCCCCATGCCGCGGTACATCAACACGGAGCACGGAGGCAGCCAGGTGAGCGAGCCCAGCCCGGCCCTGATGCTCTGTTGGCTTTATTATGCATTCTCATGGCTATAAATCCAAACTGCCTGGTTCGTATCTTATATGGTGACATAAACTGACATACAGGTCAGCTTCCAAATATGACTTCTTTTTAAATGAGTGGTCAGAATATGTTGGTGTAAGGTAGAGGATTGCCAGAATGAAACACACTTCATGTTTCAGGAACCCTAATAAATGGAGAAACTGGGCTTAAACTAAAGAAATGGGTTCCTATGTGGTAAAAAGTTTCTAATTTAACAAAAAAAATGTAAAAACTTTTTTTTCTATTACACTAATATTAATGCCACTTTTAATCTTTAAATCTAAATCTCTCTCTCGTTTTTTTTTTTAAAGGCTCGCTTCCTTTTGTCCAAAGTGAATCCATCTCAGACACACAATAACCTGTATGCTTGGGGACAGGTGAGTAATTGTCAGGTATTTGAGGAGGAGGCCAGGCTGCTTTTTTAAAAACTTGTTTTTAAATTCTACAAATTGGGGAATTCCTTGGTGGTCCAGTGGTTAGGACTCGGTGCTTTCACTGCCGGGACCCGGGTTCGATCCCTGGTTGGGGAACTAAGATCCTGCAAGCTGCAAGGTGCGGCCAAAAGTAGAAGAAAAGATAAATAAATAAATCTACACATTTATTGAATTGAATCCCTTTTGGCCCAGAGACAGAGTAACTTGGGTATTTTGCTGGGAAGAAAACTTTGAATAATACAGTAATCCTCATTATCCATATTTTTGCTTTACAAGGTTTCAGTTATCTGAGGTCGGCTGTGGTCAGAAAATTCCAGAAATAATGCATTAGTTTTGAATTACACACCATTCTGAGTAGCCTGGTGAAATCTCACACCTTCCCGCTCCCTCCTACCTGGGGAGTGCGTTATCTTTGTCCAGTGTTTCCACACTGTATATGCCAATATTAATTAGCACCTGTACAGGAAAACCTTAGTACGTGCAGGGTTCTGTTCTACCTGTGGTTTGAGGCAGCCACTGGGGTCTTGGAAGCTGCCCACCCTGGATAAGGGGGGACTAGGGACTTCTGTGTAGGCTGGGGTGGGGACATGCCCTGTGTGGATCCCCTTCTGCAGTACACAGCAGAGTCTGACAGGTTCAGGCCAGAGGACAGAACACTGTACTGTGGCCTCCACGTGCTTCCCTCGGAGGCACAGTGGCATTGCCCAGAGTCCCCACACTTCTGTCTCCCCCGGGAGTGCAAGGCAAACACATGGACTCATGCTCACCATTCCTTCTGCCTCCTCTTCACTTTTTAGGCTCCAATTTCCTTCCTTTTTTTTTTTTGCGGTACGCGGGCCTCTCGCTGTTGTGGCCTCTCCCGTTGCGGAGCACAGGCTCCGGACGCGCAGGCTCAGCGGCCATGGCTCACGGGCCCAGCCGCTCCACGGCATGTGGGATCTTCCCGGACCGGGGCACGAACCCGTGTCCCCTGCATCGGCAGGCGGACTCTCAACCACTGCGCCACCAGGGAAGCCCCCAATTTCCTTCTTTATCTAATTATTCCTAGCATTTATGTCTCCCTCAAATGAGCCTTTTCTTTCATTCTGTTTTCTTATAACATTTTTTGGGAAGTAGTTGTAAATTTATATGCAGTTGTATGAAACAATACAGAGAGATCCCCTTTGCTCTTTGCCCAGTCCCCCCGCCCCACCGTGGTAACATCTTGCAAAACTGTTATACAGTATCATAACCAGGACATTAAGATATGCATTTCCACCAGCACAAGGATCTCTCATGTTGCCCTTTTATAGTTACGCTCACTTCTCTCCTGATCTCCTGTTTTCTATTTCTATAATTTTGTCATTAAAAAGTTAACATGTGTTACATACACAGGGAACTGTATTCAATATCTTGTAATAATCCATAATGGAAAAGAATATGAAAAAATATATGTATGTATGTATGTATAGCTGAATCACTTTGCTGTACACCAGAAGTTAACACAACATTGTAAATCAGCTATACTTCAATTTTTAAAAAACGGTTACATAGGGCTTCCCTGGTGGCGCAGTGGTTGGGAATCTGCCTGCCAATGTAGGGGACACGGGTTTGAGCCCTGGTCTGGGAAGATCCCACATGCCGCGGAGCAGCTAGGCCCATGAGCCACAACTACTGAGCCTGCGCGTCTGGAGCCTGTGCTCCGCAATGGGAGAGGCCACGACAGTGAGAGGCCTGCGCACCGCGATGAAGAGCGGCCCCTGCTCACCGCAACTGGAGAAAGCCCTCGCACGGAAACGAAGACCCAACACAGCCAAAAATAAATAAATAAATTTACTTAAAAAAAAAAACGGTTACATATATGAAACCACATGGTACGTAAACTTTTGGGATTGGCTTTTTTCCCTCAGCATACTTATCTAGAGATTCATTTAAGTGTCAAATTTATAGGTAATTTGTTCCTTTTTATTTGCCGAGTAGTATTCTGTGGTATAGACATACTGCATTTTATTTAATCATTCACCCATTGAAGGACAGCTGGGTTGTTTACAGTTTCTTTTTTTTTTTTGGCTCTGTTGGGTCTTTGTTGCTGTGTGCGGGCTTTCTCTAGTTGTGGCGAGCGGGGGCTACTCTTCGTTGTGGTGCGCGGGCTTCTCATTGTGGTGGCTTCTCTTGTTGTGGAGCATGGGCTCTAGACGTGCGGACCCAGTAGTTCTGGCTCACAGGCTCTAGAGCACAGGCTCAGTAGTTGTGGCACACGGGCTTAGTTGCTCTGTGGCATGTGGGCTCTTCCTGGACCAGGGCTTGAACCCGTGTCCCCTGCATTGGCAGGCGGATTCTGAACCACTGTGCTACCAGGGAAGCCCTTGTACAGGTTTCTTATAAACTATTTTTTTTTTTTTTTTTTGGCCATGCTGCACAGCTTGTGGGATCTTAGTTCCCCGACAAGGGATTGAACCTGGGCCCTCGGCAGTGAGAGCGCCAAGTCCTAACCACTGGACCACCAGGGAATTCCCTGAACATTTATTAAATCTATTTTTATTTCTTGCATCAGTGTTGTGTATTTTCACTTTCTTCTTTTTTTTGAGTGATTGTGAATGGTACTGTACTTTTAATTTCAGTGTCCAGTTGTTCATTGCTAGTACAGATCTTCTTCAGCTTGTGATGTGATTGCATCCCAATAAATCCATCATAACTTGAAAATGCATTTAATACACCTAACCGTATTTTATAATGAAGTGTTGAATATCTCATGTAACTTATTGAATGCTGTACTGAAAGTGAAAAACAGAATGGTTGTGAGTGTCTTGGTGGTTGACCCATATGATCAGTGTGGCTGGGAGCTACCCAGTATCACGGGGGAGGATCATACTGCATGTTGGTAGCCTAGGAAAAGACCACAATTCAAAATGTGTATGGTTTCTACTGAATGAGTACTGCTTTTATACCATCATAAAGTCAAAAAATCATAAGTCAGCAACCATCTATATATAGAAGTAAAGTTATTTTTGTATACTTGTCTAATATCCTGTGACCTTCCTGAGTCACTTATTACTTTTGGGAGTTTTTTGGTAGATTCCTTGGGATTTTTTACAGACAGTCATGTCTTCTGCAAGTAGGAACAGTTCATTTCTTCCTTTCCAATCTGAATACTTGTTTCCTTTTGTTGTTCTGTTGTCTGTTTTCAATGTCATTTATATCTGCTCTAATCCTTATTTTCTTCCTTCTGCTTGCTTTAGGTTTATATCCTTCATTTTCTAGGTTCTTGAGATAGGAGTTTAGATTACTGACGTGAGACTTCTCTTCAGTGTATGCATTTAGTACTCTTAATTCCCTTTGCAGTACTGCTTTTGCTGTGTCCCACAGGTTTTGATTATGTTGTATTTTCATTTTCATTCAATTTGATATATTCTTTTAAAATTTATCTTGAGGGTTCTTCTTTGACTCTTGGATTATTTAGAAATAATTGCTTAGTTTCCACAGATTTTCTTGTTGTCTTCAGTTAATTGATTTCTATTTTGATTCCATTGTGGTTAGAGGATATACTTTGTATTATTTCAATTTTTAAAAATTTGTTGAAGTTTGTTTTATGGCCCAGGATATGGTCTGTCTTGGCATATGTTCCATGGTCACTTGAATAGGCGTTCTGCTATTGTTGGATAAATTGTCCTATAAATGTCAATTAAGTCCTGTTAGTTGATGGTGGTGTTGAGTTCTTACATATCCCTGCTGATTATCTGTATAGTTCTATCCGTTTTTGAGAGAGGATGTTGAAGTTTCCAACTCTTAATGGTGAGTTTGTTTCTCTTTTGCGTTCTGTCAGGTTTTTGTTCACATATTTTTCAGCTCTGTTGTTTGTTGCATACACACTTAGGATTGCCCTTTCTTTTTGGTGGATTGACCCTTTTATCATTATATGATGTCCCCACTATCTCTGGTAGTTTTGTTTGCACTACTATCTACTTTATCTGGCCTTTATAAAGCCCACACTTATCTTTCTTTTATTCTTTTTATTATGCAAAAAAGTTAATGTTTGCATGATCTACCTCTTTCCATCCTTTAACTTTCAACCTGCTTCTATCATTATATATTTTTTTAATCTACTATGCTAAACTCATAATAAATTTGCTTATTTGGACCATTTATATTTAATGTAGTTACTGATATGTTAGGGCTTATTAAGTCTGCCATTTTATTTTTTTGTTTTCTGTGCTTTTCATTTCTCTGTTTTCTTTTTCCTTCCTTCCTGTGGGTTACTTGAACATTCCTTATAATTCCATTTTAACTTGTTCACAGTGGTTTTTTTAGTATATCTCTTTTTGTAGCATTTTTTAGCGGTTATTCTTGGTTGCTCTAGATATTAGAGCATTACATTACATTATGTGTACCTAGCTTATCATGGTCTACTGGTGTTATCTTTTTTACCAGTTCAAATGAAGTATAGAAAACCTACCCCAGCCTCACTTCATGTCCCTTTACCCTCTCCCATTTACGATATAATTGTGTTAAATGTTTCCTCTGTGTGCATCAGACAGTGTTACAGTTTTTCTTCAGCCATAATCTATAAATCTAAGAGAAGATGGAAAACCTCTTATTTTTATCTGTAGTTTTGCTTACTGTGTCCTTTATTTCTTCTTAATACTCCAGAGTTTCTTCTTTTATCTTTTCCTTTCTGTTTAGAAATCTTCCTTTAGCAATTCTTTTCAGGGTAAGTCTTCTGGTGATAGACTCTTAGTTTTCCTTCATTTGAGAATCTCTTGATTTCCTCTTCAATCCTGAACAATATTTTCTCTGGATATAAGATTCTGGTGACAGTCCTTTTTCTTAGGCAGTTGAAAAATATTGATAAAATGTAATCTTTCTCTGGACCCTTTCAAAATTTTTTCTTTGTTAGTTTCAAATGTTGAAATACCATACGTTTTTGTGTGAATTTCTCTGAATTTATCCTATTTGGAATTTGCCCAACTTCTTGATTCTGTATATTTATACCTTTTGCCTATCTTGGATAGTTTTCAGTCATTAATTTCTACAATACTTTTTCAGCCTGCCTTGCCTGCCTTTCTCTTTGGGACCTCAGTGACGCAAATGTTAGTTCATTTGTAGTTCCACAGCTCAGTTGGGTACTTTCTATTATTTTTATCTTCCAGTTTATTGACTCTTTTCTCTGTTCCCTTTCTGCTGTTGCATTCAAACTTTTTATATGTTACTGTATTTTTTAGTTATAAAATGTTCATTTGGATTTTCTTTGTCTTATATTTCTTTTCTGATGCTTTATGTTTTCATTTGTTTCAAGTGTGTTCCTAATTGCTCCTTGAAACATTTTTGTCATGGCTGCTTTAGTCTTTGTCAGGTAATTCTAACACCGTCGTCAACTCAGTGTTAACACCTCTTGACTGTCTTTTTTCTCATTCATTTTGAGATCTTGACTCTTGGTATAACAAGTGATATTTTTTTAATATAAATGTATTTTATTTATTTATTTTTGGCTGCGTTGGGTCTTCGTTGCTGTACGCGGGCTTTCTCTAGTTGTGGCGAGCGGGCGCTACTCTTCGTTGCGGTGCGTGGGCTTCTCGCGGAGGCTTCTCTTGTTGCGGAGCACAGGCTCTAGGTGCACGGGCTTCAGTAGTTGTGGCACGCGGGCTCAGTAGTTGTGGCTCGCAGGCTCTAGAGCACAGGCTCAGTAGTTGTGGCTCATGGGCTCTAGAGCGCAGGCTCAGTAGTTGTGGCACACGGGCTTAGCTGCTCCGCAGCATGTGGGATCTTCCTGGACCAGGGATCAAACCTATGTCCCCTGCATTGGCAGGCGGATTCTTAACCACTGAGCCACTAGGGAAGCCTCATAACAAGTGATTTTTGATTGAGACGTGGACATTTTCGTATTTGTTATGAGACTCTGGATCGATTTCAACCTGTTTTGGCAGTCTTTTTGTCACACTGCTCTGGCAGGGAAGGGGGTGGTACATTGTTTCATTTCTGCCAGGTGAGACAGGGGTTCAGGTTTTCCATTGGCCTCTGTTGACACGTGAGGTGGAGGGCGACTTCTTGTTACTGTGTGTGGGGACGGGAGTTCCAGCTCCCCACCTGGTTACCATTGATTCTCCTGTGGAGGTGGCCTTGTCACTGGTGGGTGATGGTGAAAGTGCTTTCTCTGCACTAAGCCTTCTCTGATACCACCCCAGAGGTTGGGGCGTGGACATCTTATTACTACCAGGTGTGGGGTGGAAGTCCAGGCTCCCTGTGTGGTCTCTGCGGACACCATGGGTGCAGGGAGACTTCTTACTGGCCAGCAGGGATGAAATCCCTGGCTCCATACTTGGCCTTTTCTGATACCACCCTGGTGGGATTGTTGGGTCCCTCAGTACTGCCATGTGAGGGTGCAAGCCTACACGATCCGCTCAGCCTTTTCTGTCTTGCTAGGCTGCCCTGGTCTTTTGCTAGAGAAAGTGGGCTCTTTTTGTTGTAGTTTTTGTCCGTGCTCAATAACTGTTGGCAGCTTTTTCAGCTCCAAGTCTGGCGCGCATGCATGAGGCAAAAAGGAAGCCCTGGGAACTGGCCACTGTGTGGTTCCCTGCATCCCAGGGTCGCTAGTTAATCTGCTGCCTTTTCACCACCTTTCCAAGTCTTCTTATGTTTGTTTTATATAAAACATCCAGGGGTTTTAGTTGTACTTAGTTGAAGGAATGAGGAAAAGTACATCTACTCTTTCTTCCCAGAGAAATCCTTTTATAAAACTTTAATCATGCTTATACTTTTCTGATTATAACAGTAGTACCGTTTCATTTTTAGAAGACTAGTATATGTAAAAAAAATTTTTAGAAAGAAAGTTTAAATTACATAGAATGCTACTAGCTAGAGTTAAGTACTTCTGGCTTCTTTCTAGTTAATATAAAAGGTATATATCATGTATATCTGTGTGTGTGCATATGTATATATTTTTTTAACAAATTGGAATCTTGTTAGAAATCAAGGTTTCTATTCAATACTTTTTCCCTTAACGTTAATTGGATCATAAGCATTTCTTGATAGTGCAGAGATCCATCTGCTTAGTGGATACTGATTCACACACTGTGAATACGCTGTTACCAAGCTTCTGTTGTAAGCAGATCATTTACGAGCATCAAGCTGGTTGCAGCAGGGTGGTGGGGAAGATGAGAGATGGGGCGTGTGGGCCCCCAGGAGTTCATGCCTGCTGGGAGCCAGACCCTGGATGAGTCATCAGAACTACACAGTGGGGTAAAGTAGAAGGGCATATGCTCAAAACTGTCTGTAGTGGCAGGAATGACCTGATATGAGTGGATCAGGGAAGGGTTTTGTGAGGAAATTATGCTTTAGTTGAAAAGATTAGCTAGGCAGAGGACGGGGCTGGGTGGCAGGAGTGCTCTTGGCAGACGGACAGCACTTGATAATTTCGTGCGGGGAAGGGTCCTTAATAACGCATGAATTCCAACCAGCTTCCAAGAGACCTGCCAGTAAACCTTTTTCATTAAACTTCAGGAAACAGGAGCGCCCATCCTGACTGATGACGTTAGCCTGCAGGTGTTCATGGACCATTTGAAGAAACTGGCTGTCTCCAGTGCCTGCTGAGCTGAGGACATGAGAAGGAAATGGAAGAAAACACTGTCACACTGTGCTCACAGTTGTTTATAAAGGCTTAACGTTCCTTTTACTTTTCTGCTGCATTTTAATAAATAATCAAAAGAAGTGTTACATAACTCTTTAGATTTTAATTTGCTTGTATTCCTTATCTGTGCCCTTTGCTTTACACCATAAAATTATAAGGTCCTAAACGTTTTGGTACCGGTAGATGTTTATATGCTTTTTGTATCCTAACTTTTAGAGTCTGTATAAAATCAGAACTAATGTATTTTGGCAGCTTGCTTACATGAAAATCATAATGATCAGAAAGGAAATAAATCTGGATGAAGAAGCACCGGTTAAAATAATGCTAATACAAATTTGATTTCTGAGGTCTCTGCGTGTTTTAAGTAAATTCCCCAAGAGGTTATTCCTGAACTTAATCTTCATTTACTGTCAAGGATATTGTTAACATTAACAGACAAGGAAAAGTAAGAAATATGTGAAACTTTATTGAGGCAGAGTGGTCTGGAGTGGCACTGTTCCTACCTCACCTGAGATACAGAGAACAGATTGCTGGTCACCAGAGGGGAAGGGGTGGGGGAGGGTGAAATGGGTGAAGGGGGTCAACTATATGGTGCTGGATGGTGGTGAGCACACTGTAGTGCATACAGAAGTTGAATTATAATGTACACATGAAACATATAATGTTATAAACCAATGTTACCTCAATTTTAAAAAAATTACAGCTTATTCTACTCAGTGGAGTTCATCCTTGTTTAGAGGTTATATCCCCTTTTAACATGGGCCAATTGCTAGGACAACTGTCATCCAGGAATTTCTTTTGTTTGGACTCCTAGGTTAGTTGCAGTTTTCCTTTTACCTCATAAGTCATTTTGCTGCCTTAAGTGACTGTTCCTAAAAAGAGCATACAGGAGATAATTCACAGAACCTGTTCTGCCTTCATACCTGACAGCTTTACTGAGTATAAAATCTAGGCCCAAAATAATTTTATCTCAAAACTTTGGAGGCGTTTTTTCAATCATTCAACAAATAATTATTCAGTATTTGCTATGTTTGGAGTAGTCTTCTAGGGCCTGGGAATGTAGCCAATAAAACAAAAATTCCTATTCTCACAGAGCTTATATTCTGGGTAGGGAAGACCAACATTAAAAAATTAGAAGTAAATTATATAATTTTTTAAGAAGCTAATGAGTGCTATGTTGAAAAGTAAAGCTGGGAACTCCTATTAATTGGCTGTCAGACCATCTGGATTGATTCCAATGCTCTATCTTTTGAATTTGTACTTACTGCCATCTTAACCTCTGCTCAAAATTCTGGGTGGGTTTCCTATCTTAAAATGTTTAACAATTACATTTTAAATGCCTAAGGCTTTTATTTACTGTACCTTTTCCATAGAATATTTTTCTTATATTTGGGATATAATTTTGAATTGAGGTAGATCATATAGAAGAGTACATAAGCCTGTGTATCCAGTTTAGGGTTGAAACTGTTCCTCCCTGGGCCTGTTTCCAATTGACAGGAGGAATGTGATAGACCCAGCTGGCTCTGGTGTCTCTCCAGTGACAATGAGTGAAGGTGCCGAGGGGCACCCTGAGCCATGCAGGTCCCACCTGTGGGTGCTGGTGGCTGTTTCCAAAGAACGTGGAGGTGGGTGTTAGTGTTCTTTGGAGAGCAGCCATCTCGAGAGGGAGACACTGAGCCAGTGTGCCTAGTAACTATAAACTCCATCTTGAAAGCAGGGAAACTCCTGAAATGATCAATTAGGAGAGTGGCAGCCCAGATGGAAGGAGGCTGGAATCCAGCCGAGGCCTCAACAGAGGCAGCTTTTAGACACAGGTGACAGATGAGGTGTTAGGTGAGAGGGTGAGTCAGGAAAGGTTTCTTTCCTTTTGGGGGCTGGGGAGCAGTAGGGGTAGGGATAAATTCAATCCTGGCCACTCTGAGTTTCAGGAGCTTGTGGGGTAGAACTGAAAATGCCCTGTAGGTTGGCAGTAATTAGTATGCATTTATCTTTCCGGAGAATGTGGCATATATTTGAGAGTCATAAACGTATAAAGTAAATAACATGAGTAAAGTTGCTCAGTATGAGAAGAGAAGCAAGCTTGGAACAGAATACTGATTTTCCTATTTTGTTTTTAACGACCTTATTGGGGTATAATTTATATACGATAAACTGCACCCATTTAAAGTGTACAGTTCAATGAGTTTCAATAGATGTGCACACCCATGAAAGCACCACCATCACATCACCATCAAGACACAACATTTCCACTGCCCCCAAAGTTTCTTCAGGCCCCTTTTAGTCCTTCCGTTTCTGCACACCCTGGTTGGAGGCAACTACTTGTCGGCTTTCTCCCACTATAGATGAATTTGCTTCCAGAATTTTATGTCTGGTTTCTTTTGTGCCTGGTTTCTTTCACTTAGCATTACCCATCTGAGATTTATCCATGCAATTGCATGGATCAGTACAGTAGTTCCTTTTATTATGGAGTGATAGACTCACATTTCCTTTATTCATCCACTAGTTGGTAGACATTTGGGTTGTTTCCATTTGGGGGCTCGTACGAATAAAGCTCTGTGAACACCCACATACATACGTTTGTGTGGACATAATGTTTTCATTTCCTTTGGGTGAATAGGAACCGAACGTCTGATTCATACAGTAGGGGTACTTCAATTTTTAAGGAACTGCCAGTATCGCAAAGAGGTTGTGATATTTTATGTTCCCACCAGTAAGAGGTCTGATTGCTCCAAGTCCGTACAACCCTTGGTATTCTCAACATAATTTTTAGTCATTCTAATAGGTGTGTAAGGGTGTCTCGTGGTTTTAATTTGCATTGCTGTGATGACTAACAATGCCCCTGTACTTATTGGCCATTTGTATATCTTCTTTAGTTAAGTGATTGTTGCCTGTTTTTCAGTTCGGCTGTCTTTTTATAATTGAATTGTAAGATATCCTTATAAATTCTGATACAAGTCCTTTGTCAGATCTACCTACTTTGAATATTTTATCTTGTGGCTTGTTTCATTTTCTTAACTGCCTTTCGAAGAGCAAAAGATTTAATTTTGAAAAAGTCCAGTTTACCAATATTTGTTTTGTGGTTTATGCTTTTTGTATTCTAAGAAATCTTTGCCTATCCCAAGATGGCAAAGATCGCCTTTTTAAAAAATTTTTATTTTATATTGGATGTAGTTGATTTCCAATCGTTGTGTTAGATCTTTTCTTCTCGGTTTGTAGTTTTAGCTTTTATATTTAAGCCTATGATCCATTTAGCGTTAATTTTTGTGTGTGGCAAAACACCAATTTTTAGAGGAGAAATGGGAAGAGCCCTGAAGGATAAATAGATTCTGAAGAAAATTATGTTTTCGAAGCTATGAAAGGAGCAGGTGGAGTCGTATGCGCTGGAAATCGTCTGATTATGGCTGCAAAGTAGTTACTGGCTATGGAAGTTTACTGAGTATCCACTCTGTGCCCAACACATCCCTTTTGCTCTCAAGTTGTTTGGTTTCTTGGAGTGGGGGTAGATTATGCTTCGAGGAAATGTACGGATAAGAGAAAAGCTGATGGTGGATCGAGTGGAGACTTTTTGTTTTTGAGGCGCGGACCCGTTTGTATGATGGAGTAAAGAACAACAGAATGAAAAGGGCGTGAGATGGAGGTGGACAGAGTGTAGCTGCTGGGCCAGGGCCCTGAAAGGCAGAGAAGAATGGGACCCACAGCCCAGTGGAGGGGCTAATTCAGACGTGGAGGGACCCACGCGCACCAGACGGGGCTCCAGGCAGGAAGATGGGGAAGATGAGTTGCGGGGCGTAGACGGAGTATCCTCGCAAACCTGAGAGCTGGAGGAGGGAAGGAATTAAGTTTTACAAGGGCCACCTAAAGCCTATGTAAGGCAGGACTTTGCAAGTGGGAGGTTTGCCTGAGAGAAAGTGTCATTGGGGCCCGTCACGTGGGAGGCAAGATCGTCTCCGGACCCCACGCGCCTGACCCGAGTGCGTTGCCCAGCGCGACGTCCGGACTACACGCTCCAGGATGCATCGGGGCCGGCGCAGAAAGCGGCCAACCCGGCGGCTCCCCATTGGAGGCGGCGGCGGCGGTGACGCGCCCACCGGAAGGCCCGCCTCCGCCCTGAGACTCCGAGGAGTGAGGTATTCCCGGCGGCGTCATGCGTCCGGAAAAGGCCCTGTCTTGGTACCGGCGCATGTCTATGCTGTACGGACTGGGCGCCTGGACCCTGCTGGGCTCCTTGTTTTTGTATAATCAGAGAAAGAACAAGCCTCCAGGTACGGCTCTCGGGCGGGACCTCCGGGGGACGCGCGGCCTTGCGTGGGGCGTGTCCGGGGGGGGGTCGCAGAAGTGGCTTCGCTGTGCCGCGCGAAGAGACCGGGAGCGGTGCTTAGAGCCGTGCGTTATCGTGGAATCTGCCAGCAACGACCTTTTAGAGCCTCTTCCCCGAACCTTGCTGGTTTATTGAGCGAGGCCGCCCCTATCCTCAGAATTTGAGGAATCCGTGAGATTCCAGGTGGAATTTCAAAGACCCTGGATGGTGGTTTAAAGAGGCGATGCTTCTGTAACTTCAGCCCTGCTTTGGTCGCATGGTCGCCTTTGGCGACCAAACCGATTTCGCTGACTTACACCAGCGAAGGAGTACTGAAATCTTCCCAGTTGCTGGGAGGAAAAGGAAATCCCGCAGCTTTCAAAAATGTTCTGGAAATCTGTGGCTTCGTCTAGAGTAGGGACTGCCTGGGGCTGAAGGGGAGGAGCTGGTGGGGGAGCGACTGCTACAAAATAAGGGGTTTCCTTTTGTGGATGAAAATATTCTACACTTTATTTTGGTGCTGGTTGCACAGATCTGAAGATACTAAAAACTGAATTTACATTTTAAATGAGTTAATTGTATAATAAGTATTATCTCAGTAAAGCTTTTTATGTAAAAACTGTGCTGAAGATTACATTTGGTGATGATCACCAATGGCCTGAAAGTGCACATGTCAGTATTAAGCATTTTAAAACATTTATCTCTGTAGTGGTCATTTAAAAAAACTTATTTAAATTTTCTTTTTTACAGAAAGAAAACAGTGTCAGGAACCTGATGGGGGTGGGGGGTAATTCTTACCTTAGTTTATTTTATTTCAAAGACTTTACTAATAATTCTAATGACTGCTGCCTAAGTTAAAAGTTAGTGATCAACTATACTTCAATTAAAAAATAAAGTAAGATAAAATGAAAGTTAGTGATGCAGCTGTTACTTTTTTTTTTTTTTAAGGTGGTGAAGTAGAACAAAAGGATGTCTCAACAAATGAACTCTCTGAACCCCCGAAAGGGTTTTATGTGGAAACGGTTGTCACATATAGAGACAATTTTGTTCCAATTACTGCCAGGATCGTCAACTATTTGAAATCATGGACTGGTGGCCCTGGACCAAAATCATGATGGACGGCTGAATTCTGAAAACAGGACTTTGGTTCAGCATATAAATTTGAGAGAGACTGTGATTTCCACTTTCTCTTTGTGAAAAGTGTATACATTTAATTTTGCTGTAAAATAGAATCACTAATAATATGCAATAAATATTTCCTTGAAGAAAAGTAAATTTGCATATTCAGGAGGTGTCCTTCTATACTCACAGGAGTAAAAGATTGAAGTGAAATGTAGTATTGAGCTTCCATAAGCTTGGTTTTCTGAAATTAGTTCATGTAACTTTATATTCCTTTCATGTTGCTGTCAGACATAGCTTTTGTGGTCCCTTTAAGCAAATCTCCGTGTTCAGTTTGGGACTTAGAGCAGCCCTTTGGGCACTAGTGGGTGCTTGGTATGTTGTGAATTAGATTATAACTCCTGGATTAAATAGACTCGATCTGTCCTTTAGGAGCTGTACAGATACCCTCATTCTTTCAGCAGGAGTGGATTAAACCCCAATGGTGGCTACCAGTATTCTAGAGATAGGGGATACAAAGTGAGGAGAGCGGGGTTCCTGCCCTTGAGTGCTGCAGTGTTCTCTCCGCTGGTCTCGTTTGGTTGCAAGTAACAAACCCACATAAGTGCGATTAAATCAGAAAGAGATGTTTATTAAAAATGTGTGTGGACAGGGAATTACCTGGTGGTCCAATGGTTAGGACTCGGTGCTTTCGCTGCTGTGGGCGTGGGTGCCATCCCAGGTCAGGGAACTAAGATCCCACAAGCTGTGCAGTGTGGCCAAAAAAAAAAAAAAACAACAACCAGTATAGACAGCTCAGAATTCAAACAGAGTATGTTGAGGTCTTCAGAGGGCCTGGCAGCAGGAACCGGAATGTAGCCACTCACTGAGCCTGCCTGGGGACTGTCTGCCTTGTTGCCTTTCTCACTGCACACGTTTTGTCCCCGTTATTTCTGTAGTAACATCACTTTGCAGCTACAGTGTCAAAGTCTGATCAGCTTCTTCCCGAGCCAGAGTTTGTCTTCCACTCCTGTGAGAGTCACTTCCCTGTGTATCGGATCCCTTCCTGTGGGTCACTGAGTCCTGCCTCAGTTAGTAAGAAACTAGCATTCGTTGCCCATTTGGGTCGTGTTTCTTTTGCGCAGCTATTTGGGACCCTGTGAGGACTAGGGATTCCTGGTAGGACAGGAATGGGACATTTCTGGGTTCCTGCTATAGTACTGTCACCTTCAAACCTTTGCCTTGATTTCTCCTTGGTGCCAGTTCTACCTTGTGGGTGACCTGAGCAGTGCTTTGGGGGCAGTCAACCTAAGTGACAGAGGCTCCAAGATGGCAAGTAGCAGCTTCAGATGTCAGCAGCAGAGGCGCCTCACTGGACATCAGAGGTCAAGAATGGGTCAGTGCCAGTGGGGTGGGCACCCTGGTGGACACCTGTGATGGGCATCAGACGTGCAAGAAGCAGCATACGATGGTGGAAGGGAATTTCTGAATGGCTTCCCAGAGCAGCCTGCTTCTCATCACTCTCCTTGGAATCTCAGTTTCATGCCTGGCCCCCGGCTGCCAGGGAGACTGGGAAAGTGCGTTTCTGGCTTCCGCATCAGGGATGTGTTGACCCTCAAAGTGGGGCATCTCCTAGATATAGGAAGGATGGTCACAGCATGCTGGGCAAGTAGATACCAGGACAAATGTCCACTCCAGGCAGCAAGCCAGACTTTCATCGGGAGGCACTAAGATACCTGCCTCTGTAGGTCACTTTCCCCAGAGAAGGTTTCTCTACCCGGGGGTGGATGCCTGGCTGTAGGAATTCTGGGAGCTGAGTGTGTGTGTGTGTGTGTGTGTGTGTATGTATTCCTTCTTGTTTAAAACACTTCAACCCCAACTGCTTGTGCTAAGACCATGTTCTCTCTCCATAACACTTATTACTGACCAACCAGTAAAACAATTGTGGCTCCAAACAGCCTGGAGCTTCAACAATTCCCGTAGTTCTGCTGAATCTTGGCTTAAATAGGCCTTTGTGGACTAATCTAACAACCAAAATATAATTTAAAGTGTTCTTCTGGGAGAAGGTTTTCAGAATTCCAAACGTCTATCTTGCAGGTGCAGTTGGAACACGGTCTGTTCAGAAGTTGGGAATCACCCATCGAAGGAGAGTTTGTAGGATTGGAAATAAGTTTCCCGAAATTCTGAGGTCTGGTAGTATTTAGAGGGAGTGGGTTTTCTTTTTCTTTTTTTTAAGATGTATGTATCTCCGGGGCGTGCGCCCCCTTCCTGACATCCGTCCAGCTGGAGGAGCCATCGGGGACCATTCAGATGAAAAGGACTCCTGAGGGATAGTGGAGCAACAAGAGAAGAGGAATTGGGTTTTCCGGCCCTGTGGAGTACCACACAGCCCAGGACTTTAGAGAGAAAGAATCAACTTCTAAGTAGTTTAAGCCATTGTGACTTCGGGTCTCTGCTACAGTTGATGTAACCCTAAGCAAATCACATCTCCCTATTAATTTCTTTATAAAAATGGTACCTAGCTTTTCATGATAGAAAAATCCCCTGTGTTTTCTGAGCTTTGGTTTCTTTTGAAGAAGAGGTATAATATCTAGCCTGTCTACTAATAGGGTTGTGACTGTCAAATGAGAAAGTGTTTGTGCACACATGATTATTCTTAGGAATAGAATGTCTTAGCTACTCCTGGAAATGAGGCGTGAAAGGCCTTCTTTCTGGTGATAAATGCAGTCTGCTTCTGTCGTCCTCCAGCCGCTTTGCTTTCTTCCCTGTGGTTCTCCAGGGAGTTACCTCGTCACAACTGGCCTGTCCTCTGAAAACAGGGCTTCCATGAGTAGTAACTTGCTTCTTCAGCACAACAGGTTAGCAGCGTGTATCAACATGGAAAATGGCACATCCTTTGATCCGGCAATCTCACTTTCAAGAATTTGGGAGATTCCTGAAAAGATTTAGGAAGATGCCTCTTCAACATCACTTGTTCAGCATGGCCTCGAGCTGAAACAACCTCTTGGTCGACCGTGCCGATTGCCTTCCCAGCACCCACTGATCCCACTCCTCTTTTATAACAGACCCTGAGCTCACCCCGTCAGGTGCTTCAGGGGGACTGGCCCAGGTCCTGATTGGTCCAAGTCAGTGTTTCTCCAGGGGGCGCTGCAGCCTCCGTGGATGTGACAGTCCATTTTGTGGGCTGCCCCAGGTGTTGCAAGAGCTTTAGCATTTCAAGTTCCTTGGGCACTAAATGCCTGTAACAATCTTCACACCTTGTGACAGCTTCAGACACCCCTCCCCACACACATTTCCAGTAACCCCTGGGGGGCTCTACGCCCCAGGTGAGAACCTCTTATCTGAGCCAGTCAGGAGGAGTAGGTCCCATCTCCCTTGCTAGTGATTGGGTTAAGCATGGTCATGTGATCTCACTCTGGCTAGTGAAACTCGAGGGGCTTCTGGGCAGGGTGTCCCAGCCTCAGAGGAAGCACTAGGAGGAGATAGTCTCCTGTACTTCTGAACATTGTGTCTGGATAGGATGCCCAGTACAGCCACAGCCATACTGTAAATCTATGACCCCCTGTTAGTCAAAAAATCAAGTTCACACCTGTATTCATTCAGCAATGTTATCTGAGCTTCAGGCAGTGTGCTAGATGCTTAGGATAGAATGGTAAGCACGAGACACTAATAGAGCAAATTATCGGGCACTGGAGTGATTGGAAGTTGCCAGGAAAAAAAAAAAAAGTCGCCAGAAGATTATGAAGGAAAAACCATAGGATAGCGATGGAGAATAATGGGGAACCAGGACTCTTAACTTTGTGTGGTCAGAGAAGTTCTCTCCGATGAGGAGGCGTTTAAGCTGAAAATGAAAGGAAGGAGGGGAGCGAGATGGACAAAGAATGGGGGAAGAGCGTTCCAGGTGGAGGACCAGCAGATACTGAGGTCCCGAGGTAGCAACAAGTGGATTACCTGAGCAATTTAAAGAAGATCAGAGTCTGGAACGTGAAGACTTTATATTCTAGAAACCACTTTTACGTCTTATGGAGAATGGATTGGGTGAAGACAAAAGTGGCAGTAAGGAGACCACTGAGCAGCTGTAGTAGATGCAGGTGAGAGATGACGGGCCATGGAGCAGGATGGCACTGGGGCTGGAGAGAAGAGGGTGCGTGGGGTTCGTTTGGGGGAGTCAGGAGGTTTGTTGATGGACTAGTTACTCAGGGAGAGGGAAAGAGCAATCATGAGTCACTTATGGCTGGAGGAAACAGTGGAGCCATTGATTTGAATCAGGGTGGCCCAGCTGGTGGAGTGTGGGGGGCTTGGGGGGATTGCAATTCAGTCCTGGCACTAACCACCCAGACTTAGCACAGACCCTGCAAGTCTAAGGGCACGTCCCCAAAAGGGCAGCCCTCAGTTCAGATGCCAGGCGCACCTTGGGGGTCGCCAAGCCACCTTTACTTCCGACCAACTGGCTACAAATTTGGGAGTTTTTTTATGATTCCTACAGGTTAGATAACTTACTGCAATGACTCACTGAACTCAAGAAAGCCTTATACTTACAGTTTTATCATAAAGGATACAAATCAGGACTAGCCAAACGAAGGAACACATCAGGCAAGGTCTGTGAAGGTCCACAACAGAGAGCTTCACTGCCCTCTCGGTGGAACCAGGGTGCAGGTTCCTCATCTGTGTGTTCACCAGCCAGGACGCTCTGCTAAGGTTCAGTGTCCACAGCTTTTATTGGGGTTCCATCTCATACGCACAACTGATGGACTCGTCTGCTGTGTGACTGAACTCGATCTCCAGCCGCATCCCACCGCCCCTCCTCAAAGTCCCACCCTCTAACCACATGATTGGTCTTTCTGGTGACCGGCTCCCACCCTGAAATATTTCATTAGGAACTCCTATCCCTTGGGAAATTCCAAGGATTTTAGAAGCTCCATGCCAGAAACCCAGAACAAAGACCAAATTCTTTTTTATACGGCAGGGGTGGAAAGCCTGAATCCCATTTTCAGTCTGTTAATTTGGTTCATGGAAGTGGAGAGGTCAAGAAGGCATTTGGAAGCACAAGCACAGAGGATGTGTTGGGAATGGAAATGAAAATGTGCGAGTCAATAGCACAAGGTGGAATTCAAAAACATGAGGAGAGTGGTGATTTAGAGGGCAAAGGAGAGCGTGCAGAGGCAAGGAGGCACCGCAAGAGGGGCTGCTGGATGCTTCTGCCTCCTGATACTGACCTTTTCGAGCTCAATAAATATGTAAAAAGAATCCTGGTGTTTTGGTATATTTTTAAAACGTTTTATTTTGAAATAAGTTACCTTCACTTATAGCCCAAGTGGTCAACATTTTACTTTGCTCTATCACTCTCTTTATTTTCTCTGTATATATCATTCTTCACCAGAACTGAAAGTTGCAGATATGTTGTCCCTTTACCCCTAAGTACATGTGTGTATTTCCTAAAAACAAGGATGTTCTCTTACATAAAAATCAGGAAATTAATATTGGTTCAATGCCATTATCAAATCCAGCAGTTCTCAAAGCGTTCTCTGAGATCCTCCTTAGAGGAGCTGAGATTTCCACCTATTTTTATAATAACAAATAGACAATATTTGACTTTTTCATTCCTATTCTTTCAAGAGTGTACAATGGGGTTTTCAGAGGCTTCATGGTAAGTCATGATCTCATTGCTCTAATGTCAGTATATAATGGATTTATTATTGTCATTTAAAAAATTATCATAAGTCAATATTTAACAATTTTTCTAGGTTGTAGTTTCTAGTACAAGTAAAAATCTTAAGATATAAGCTATTTGGGGTGTTCAATAATTTTTAAGAATGTAAAGGGGTCTTGAGATCAAAATGTTTTGAGATATGTTGATTTGATGCAAAATTAAACAAAAATATTTACCAATTGTCCCAATATGCACTTCTTTCTTTTTATTTTTTTCTGGCTAGGATAAAACTCAGTTCATGCATCACATTTAGTTTTCCTGGCTCTTTAAAAGTCCCCTTTAATTTGGAACAGTTCTTCAGACTTTCTTTTTCTTGACATTTTTGAAGGATCCTTCTAGTTGTTTTGTAGAGTGTTCCTTAATTTAGGCTTGTCTGATGTTTCTTCATGATTGGATTCAGATTCTACATTTTTGGCAGAAATACCACAAAAGTGACATGGTGTCTTTCTTGGTGCAATATCAGAAGTATATGATATTTGTTTATCTCATTACTGGTGATGCTATCTTTGGCAATTTAGTGTGCAGTATTTAACACTCAAGTATATTAGTATAGTCTTTTCTGGCCAAATGACTGTTCCTTGTTCTCCGTTTGAAGCTTTTTCTTGTAGGAGAGGAAAAAGGTTTTCTCACTCTCTTGAGGTCCCTGGCTGGGTCTGAAAATTAAAGTGACAAAGACAGATGAACAAGAGAAAAGCATACAAATTTATTTAAGTTTTACATGACGTGAGAGCCTTCATAAGGAGATGAAGACCCAAAGAAACAGACCTGTGTAATTTTTGTTGTTAGGTTTGACGAAGCATGAGTAGTCATGGAGGAACACGATAGGTTAAGGAATATGAGGTAGGCAGAGTAAACTGGGGGAAATTTAGCAAGGCCTGTTGGTTCAGATTCTTCTTGGTGTGCTTTTGTCTTTGGAGATAAGGCTGCTCCCTCCCTCCCAGTATAGATAGGGCACCTCTCACATTTATGACCTGTTTCAGGAGAGAAGGGTGGGGACCTGGGACCCTCTACCTGAGTGCTTGCACCTGGACAAACATTTCCTACAGCAACCGATACAAAGAAACTATAAGAGACTGCAGATAACTGCACCCATGCACAGTCACAGGGGCAGTTATGAACAATAAGACACAAAAAGGCCATAAACCAACTGCCACTTCTGAGGTGCCAGGAGGAAAAGCAGGGTAGAGCAGACCCAAGTTTGGTTTGGGAACATCCTCAACTCCCTCCCTCTACACCCACCAGCACTATTAGGCTGTAAGAAGAAGACACACTGAGAAGGGCTTGTTTTTATCAGTGATAATAATTTGTTAGGGTAATACTTGTACAGTCCTTTGCAGATTTCTAACACTTTTGCACAGTATATATTATTCAAATCTTCTAACAAGCCTGGGAGAGGGGCCAAGTATCAGTATTAGAGGAGGAATTACAATTACAGAATCACGTATCTGCGCACTGCCAGGACGCGGCTAGGTCAAATGAATACCTAAACAGTTAAATGGCTATTTTAGGCAGCAGATGCTCTCCTGTCTGGTTTCAGAGGAGTTACAGAGGCAGGAAAACAAGGGAAAAAGAATTTGGGAGAATCTGGGGGCAGAAGGGTGGAAACATGGAAGGAGGCACACGATTAGGGTTAGTATTCAGGACAAAGCTGGGATTCAGGGATGACTGTCTCTCAGGCCGGGGTTTGTGAAAAGAAACCGGGGCAGAAACTACTCTCTGGGCACCAGTGAGTCGGGCTGGGGTGTGGGGACGGGGAAGGGGGTTGCGGGACTCCAGCGTCCGGGCGGGGCTCATCTAGCTGGAAGGGGAACAGGACCAAGAGTGGGCGGGGCCGGACCTCGAGAGGGCGGGGCCTCTCGCGGGGGCGGGGCCACACGGAGAGCTCAGATGGGCGGGACCAACCTGTGGTGGGCGTGGCCGACGTGGGCGGGCCGTCGACTCCGGGTTCAGGGGCTCGGGGCGCGCTTCCAGGTGTCCCCAGCAGAGGGCGCGGGCAGCTGCGCAGCCCGCGGAGTCCCGAGGCCGGAAGCCGCGCGGCGCCGCCCCGCTCGCCCCAGCCGTCGCCATGAAGGCCGTGGTGCAGCGCGTCACCCGGGCCAGCGTCACAGGTCAGTCGGGCGGGGCCGGGCCGGGCTGGTCGCCCCCGGGCCGCCGCCGGCCGCGCTCGAGCCCGGCCCCCGCCGCCCCGAGTCCCCGCCGTCCCGGGGCGCCGTCCACGGGCTGCAGGGTCTCCGCTTAGTGTCGCGGTGACCGCGCCTCGTCGTCTTCTGCAGCGTTTCCTTTAGTCCGGAGCGCAGGTGGCCTCCCGCATCCCCCGAGCGTCCCCCGAGCATCCCCTGGCCCGCCCTTCCACGCGGTGTTAAACAGACGACGCGTGGGAGCGTTTCCGGGGCACACACCCCTTCCCCAGCCTTCTGCCCCGCGTCTCCCTTTCTTGCCGGTTTTCTCCGTGTCCCGGTTCACCTGGAGCTTGACTCCCCTAAGGTGCCCGCTCGTGACAGGTGCTCGTAGGGGTGGGTTCTGACCGTGTCTGCCCACGTGACGCGGGTGGGAACCCAGAGGATCCAGGATGAGATGTTTCTCTTTTCAACCAGTTTCATGTGAACCGAGCCACGCAACCATCAGTCATGGCTTGAACACTGCGGTTTAGTCTGAACATCAGGGGTCCGGATGATTAATAGGTAGAAGGAAGTCCTTTTAAAAACTCAAGCCAAGATAAGCAGAAATAGAGACACAGAGGTAGAGAACAAACGAATGGACACCAAGGGGGAAGGGGTGGGTGGGATGGATTGGGAGATGGGGATTGACATATATACACCTACACTATTGATACTATGTATAAAATAGATAACTAGTGAGAGCCTACTGTACAGCACAGGGAACTCAATGCTCTGTGGTGACCTAAATGGGAAGGAAATCTAAAAAAGAGGGGATATATATACACATATAGCTGATTCACTTTGCTGTACAGCAGAAACTAACACAACATTGTAAAGCAACTATACTCCAATTTAAAAAAAACCTCGAGTGAAGATAGTATAGATGTTAAAATTTTTTTGAATGATTAACTTTACATTGTCTTCTAGTCTTTCCTATTTTTATTGGCAGAATTCTAATATTGTTTCAGTTCAAGTAGTTCTAGATATCCTTTCCTTCAAGCCTATACCAAATGTGTGTTTCTATGTCCAGGAGAGTATAAATCTAAGAACGAAACAACAAAATCCCCTAAAGAAACAATCAAACTCAGTAAAACCATATATTTAGATCCGAGATTCTACTTTTCAGTCCCGGCTAATGATTTCTAAGCTGTTCTGATAAGTGATTTTGGATATCGTCCTGGAGTAATAGGGAATAGTATAGCTCTGGAATTTATGAAATTTTAAAACAAAGTGGGCTTTTTTTTTTTTTTAGTATTTTAGTTAATATGTAACTTCACTAAAACTGGGAAAATTCATAGATGAAAAGATTTTCTTGCTTTTTTTGAGAAGAATCTTGCAGCCTGCCCTATGTGGTCATGATGGCCAGTGAACAGACTTTGGAGAATGTAAGTGTTGATCAGAATGGAGAACTCTCCATTGTGCTGATCTGGAATATCAAAAACACATTTCTGTGAGATTAGCTGAATAGTTTGAATGATCTTACTTTACTATTTAAGTTGTATGCTTTTAGTTAAAAACAACAAATTAACTGTCTGAAGGTGTTAATAAGATGGAATTCTCTCACAGTGCTGGAGGAAACTTTGAGTTAGCCTTGCCTTCTACTTGCATTGTAATGGGGAGAGGTTTTCTGATTCCTTTAGAATGTGACTGACAGGCTTCACTTCCACGTGGCCTTTCTCGAATGGCATTTTATTTCAAACGTTCTAAAATGTCACTTCCAGTTTTATAGGTGGGACAGAGTATTAAGAGTCACATATTACGTGGCAGGCTTGCTTTATGAGCTTGGTCAGGCACATTTGATGCCTTAGCATGGTTATTGTGATAATCTAATTTTAAAAGCTTTTTGACAGAACACTTCAAACATATTCATGTGGTTACACACATGGAATAGTACAATAACCCCCATGTCCATCACTCAGCTTTATAAGCCGAAATCTGAATAGAATCATAGAATGTTGGGAAGAGATTGGTTGGGTTTGAATGTGTTAATTTGCGAGCTGGTGAATTCTTCTCAAAGAGGAAGTCTTGGGGTGATGCCACTATACGTGGCATCAAATAAACATTGACCAAATAGCTCAGGTCTCTTCTAGCCCTGTGACCTTTTGTCTAAAATGGTGATTCTCAAGTTTTTCCCCTTGGAAATCCGTTTGTCTATAATAAAACATCTCTTTAACCTCCTAATTCTTCTGCCTGAAGGAGGGACAAAACTTCTCCAAAATAAGAGAGCGAATTGTGTCATCTCAAGGCTTTGGTGCATAATTGATTTCTTATTAGGATAATACCACATTATAAAAATACTGAAACTGTTCAAATAGTGATTTGAATCACTTCAAATAGTGATTCTATTTTTGAGAATCTATTCTAAGAAGATAATCCTAATTATAGAAGAAGTTTTAGAGGGGTGAACAGGTGGAGCACAGAGGATCCTTAGGGCAGTGAAACTACTCTGTACGATACTGTCATGGTGGATACGTGTCATTACATTTGTCCAAACCGATAGAATGTCCAACACCAAGAGTGAGCCCTCATGTAAACTGTGGACTTGGAGTGATAATGAGGTGTCAGTGTAGGTTCATCATTTGGAACGAATGTACCATCTGGAGGGGGATGTTGATAGTGGGGAGACTGCATGTGGGGCTGGGGTATATGGGAAATCTCTGTGCCCTCTGTTCAGTTTCGCTGTGAACCTAAAACTACTCTATACACGAAAGTATATTTTAAAAACCCCAAAACTTTAGTGTATAAAGATTTTCACCACAGTGTTACTTATTGAAGTGAAAAATTTTAAAACAAGCCATTTATCCAGCCAAATAGGATAGTTAGTCCATCCATGGATGGAATGCAAATGTTCCACTGGATGGGCTGCAACTATTAAAAGATGCTTAGGAAAAGCTCATAATGTGGAAAAATCCTTATGAGATGTTAAAAGATGAGACACAAAAATTTATACACAATATTACTATGGTAGTTGAGAACAAATATGAAGTAAAATCTGTGAATAGAGGAAATATCAAAAGGAAGTTAGTAACATACTAAAGTGTTAGTCTTCGGTGGTTCTTTTTGCTTTCCTGTTTCTTTTATTTTTTAAAGTTTTTCTGTACTGCATGTGCATTACTTTTAATGGTGGACATAGTTCAACCATCATTCTTTTTTAAGTTTTTAAAATATACTCTGGGGAAAATTTTAAAAATATCTTGATATTGTAAGAAAATAATATTGACTTACTTAAAGAACAAATAAAGCCACAGTTTTCTAAAGCACTGCAAACAGGCAAGCAAGCCCAGCTGTTTACTGCTTATGTCAGGATAGCTGATTTCTGTTTCAGATTTTGAGTCAGTGGCTCAAAGGACAATAAATCACTCATAGTCCATTATAAAAAAAAGCAGCACAGAAGAAAATATTAAAATATTTGTGTTTTCTTAATTATAAAACTAAGAGAAGTTAAGCTTTAATAAGAATTATTTCAGGGACTCCCCTGGTGGTCTAGCGATTAAGACTCCATGGTCCCAATGCAGGGGGCTTGGGTTTGATCCACGGTCAGGGAACTAGATCCCGCATGGCGCAACTAAGATCCTGCGTGCCGCAACTAAGACCGGCTCAGCCAAAATAAATAAATCAGTAAATATTCTTTAAAAAAGAGTTATTTCAGGAACAAACTGATGCTCATGCTCCCCTCGTGTCTGTCAGATGGTCCCTTGTCAGACACCTGCAGAGAGAGGGTTTCTCACTCTTCCCTTAGCTTGCAGGATGTGGCAACATGGTACAGTCTGTGATGCCTTGTTGGGTATATTTGTAAATATTATTATCTAGCAGAAGCAAATAACAAGAAAATGGCAGAGTTGACCTTTCTCCTGATTGGAACATTAGGTCAGTATACGATAAAATAACCAAACATCAATAATCTAATGAGCTTTGGCAAAAAGTTGGCCAAAAAAATTGAAAATTATGAAGATCAACATTTGAAATATGGATTTAGTTTCACCACCATAATGATGTGTCTTGACCTAGGTACTGTGCCAGCACTAGATACTGTCTAGTGGTAGTAGAGTGTACATTCGACGCTAAATACACATGCAGATGTTTGGAATAGGAATCTATGTTCAAAGAATATTTTTTATGCATGGGGTGCATCACTCAAAATGATTTGGAGGTCATTGGCTTAGAATGCAACCTTAGTAATAAACTGGGAAATAATAGAAGTTTGCTGACTTGAAGCTTAACTTTTATTTCTTTAAAAGTTTATTCATTTATTTTAAATTAATTAATTAATTAATATTTTATTTTTGGCCACGCTGGGTCTTTGTTGCTGTGTGAGGGCTTTCTCTAGTTGCAGCAAGTGGGAGCTACTCTTCGTTGTGGTGCGTGGTCTTCTCATTGTGGTGGCTTCTGTTGCCGAGCACTGGCTCTAGGCGTGCAGGCTCAGTAGCTGTGGCTCACGGGCTCTAGAGCACAGGTTCAGTAGTCGTGGCGCACAGGCTTAGTTGTTCCGTGGCACGTGGGATCTTCCCGGACTAGGGCTCAAACCTGTGTACCCTGGTTTGGCAGGCGGATTCTTAACCACTGTGCCACGAGGGAAGCCCCTGGAAGCTTAACTTTTAAACTGTGTTTTTTATGTATGATATATTTATCTTTTCTGCAGTAAGTAGAGAAATCATTTCTTTATTTTTATGACATAAATGTTTTCCATTGTGCATTGTTTATTACGTTATCAGGTTTGCTGCTTTCCAAGAAGAGCAGGCATCTCCTTTTTGAGAATTACCATAGCTGAGCTGGATTCTCTGGGGAGAAAAACTTTTGTTGTTACAGACGGGCAAACTCATAGAAAGTTTCAGGGGTCTCAACCAAGGTAGCACAGATGAAAACGTGGCCTGAAAATCCCACGTAATGGTTGTTCACTTCACAACTCATTCATTCCAAATGTAAAGTCAGAATGGACAAAGTATGATTATCATACTGCATCGACGTAACCCCTTTCACGTTTCAGTACCTACTGACTTTGGCAAAGAAGTTACGAGAAGTATGTGTGATGTTCAAACTTTCCTGTGGATGCTCAGATGTGCTTCACGGCACCTGTTTGGTTTTCCCTTTTGTTTCATTTCCCTTTTGTCTCTTTTCCCTTTTGTTTCCTTTCCAGTTGGTGGAGAACAGATAAGTGCCATCGGACGGGGCATCTGTGTGTTGCTGGGTATTTCCCTGGAAGATACGCAGAAGGAACTGGAGCACATGTAAGAGGCGGATTTCCACGTCACTGCCTTTCTAGTGGGACATGTGCTGGTCATCTAGCTGGCTGGCTAGCTATTTAAATAAATTATATATATATATATGGAACTTCCATAGTATTTTGCTCCTATAAAGTGAGACTCTGTCAGTTTTACCCATGTCCCTTTTGATGCAGTGTGGTTATTTCTGTGTCACAGATGGGGAGAGCGAGGAAGAGCCGTCACCCAGTAAGTCAGCGACAGGGCAGGACCACAACTTAGCCTCTGCCCCTATTCGCTGCTGCAGCCTTGAACCATTCCCTTGGTGTGAAAACCAAGCCTCTTTTCATAGGAATGTTTTATGTTTTCAGTTTGAGCAGTATGATCTGGGCACTGTTTACACATGTTAAGAATGCCCAGTTGTTCACCATTCACAATAGGATCTGGAGCTCAGAGAGGTTACATTACCTGCCGAAGGTCATGCACACGTCCTTAGCAAAAAGCCTGACTCCAGGTTAGAACCTAGGCCACCTGGCCTGGAAGCCAGTGCTCTTTTTACTAAGGTGGGAGGTTTGTCATTGCTCTTGGCCCTTAGTACAGGCAGCCTCCCCTCCTCATGTTCACTCTCCCCCGCACCACTTCGCACATGTACTTCAGATGCTTGGATCCATTTTCTCTGCCCCTGGTGCCCAGAGCCTACATGTGACGGTTGCCCAGTTGTCCCTTTTGTATTAGGTTGAAAACCAGACTTGGAACCAAGCTCCCGCTGAGGTGTTGATGACTAGTTCAATAACACTCACGGATGTTGGTATTTTAAAAGCTGTCCCCTGGATTCGCAAAGAGGGAGCAAAGTGGTGTAGTGGTTAAAAGCCGGGGGACTGGTCTGAATCTCTCCGTGGCTCTGACAAAATGGAGAGCTAGTACCTAACCTGGTTAAGAGCAATGACTCAACATAAGGCAGACCCCCCTGTGGAGAAGGGGTGATGAATAGCGCCCACCGCAGAGGGTGCCCATGTAAGGTGTCGGCGAATGAGTATTTGTTCAGGCTTTGAACATGTCTTCAACATCATCCAGAAAGGTGGCTTCAAATTGCACCTTTCACGGAGGTAGTTCTTTGTCATTCGTCTCAAGTCTGACCTTATAAATGCTACCTGGTCCTCCTCCTTGCCAGGGTGGCCGTCCTTTGTCATCCACGTGTATAGGGAAAGCCCCACTGGGGCATAAGGAGCATGTGACATAGTTGTCAAGGTGTCTTTCCCCAGATCGTTTTGCATATCTGCAATGACCATGAGTTTTCTCCAGGGTATTTGCTGAATTGTTCATTTTGAGAAGTTCCAAGAAAGGGTATAAAAGCGGGGCATCATTTATTCCAGTGTAAAGATGGAATTCTGTAAAAAATCAGAATTGAGCCCATGTTTTGACACATCCGGTTCCCACTGGAAGCTGCTGTGAATTGGAGGGGCTGACAAAAAAAAAAAGCGCAAATCGCCAATCAACGCTAAGAGGTAGGACTATTATTACCCCTATTACAGATGCAGAAACTGAGGCACAGAGTAGAAAGTAACTTGCCTATGGTCACCCCTGCTGTAAGTGATGGAGCCAGCACAGTGTCCCTAGTCAGCAGGGTGCTTGTGACATTTGGGGGTGTGGGTGTGTCTGGGGGGGGCTTATGATTCTTCAGGTAGCGCTCACCCCTGTTTTCCCCCAGGGTCCGGAAGATCTTAAACCTGCGTGTGTTTGAGGATGAAGGTGGGAAACACTGGTCGAAGAGCGTGATGGACAAGCAGTACGAGGTGCTGTGCATCAGCCAGTTCACCCTGCAGTGCGTCCTCAAGGGGAACAAGCCCGATTTCCACCTGGCGATGCCCTCAGAGCAGGCGGAGGGCTTCTACAACGGCTTCCTGGAGCAGCTACGCAAGGCATACCGGCCGGAGCTTGTCAAAGGTAGGCGGGAGCCCAGCGCTCAGGAGGGCGTCCCCTGGACACTTCCTGGCAGGGGAAAGGCAATCAGCAGATGCAACATTTCCTTTTCCAGAAAGTTCACTGTTTACGCTTATTACTTTCTTAAAACAGCATAAGGGCCGCTGCCGCCGCCGCTCTTGTGCGTGTCCTCTGAATGCCCCAGTACCGTTTACCCTTCTTTATTCTTCTGTCCACATTTGGAATGTTTAGCAACCCAGCAGTGCGCTTGATATAGTGGTGGTTCATTTCGGTTGCTTATCCTGCCCAACAGAGAAATACACCTGCCAGACGCCGATGGGAGGCATGTGTCATTTTAAATTTCTAGGAGCCATATTAAAAAAAAGAAAAAGAAACAAGTGAAATTAATTTTAAAACTGTAATTCATTTAGCCCAGGATATCCACAATATTCTGATTTCACCCTGTCGTCAATGTAAAGAGTTATTAATGAGATAACTCACGTTCCTTCTTCTTACTGAGGTCTTTCATTCTCACAGTGCATCTCGATTCAGACCAGCCACATGTCCAGCGCCTGGTGGCCGTGTGTGGCCCTCGGCTGTCATTTGGACAGTGTAGGCTTAACGGCTTGTCGTGGGGACTGCCAGCCTAGCCTGACTGATCAAGATTAAGCCTAGAAAACGCCTGAGAAGAGTGGGCCTGGTTTGTGGGAGGATTATGAATCGGAACTTATGAATCTTCTTAAGAGGGGGAGTTTCTAGTCTGTTTTCATGTTCCTAGTGTGCTTTTCCTTCAAAGTTACTGGGAAGCGTATTTAGCCTCCTTTGGTGACGCACCTCAGGGTGAGAACTTGCTCAGCAGGATGTCTTCTTCCGAGTCTGACTGCAGCTGCTCCTGCTGCTGTCGGACTCTCGTAGCTGTTGAGTAGTTGTTAATAGTTGACTCTGTAGTGTTTCCTACACTTTAACTTTCTCTCAGTGGGTTAGACAAACCCAGGTCCCTTTGTTATCGGGCCTGTTTTCAACCGTAAGTAATAAAAGTCACGACATGACTTTGGAGCTCTGTAGCAGAGCCCCGCATCTCTGAGGGTCGTCAGCTCCTCAGGTGGCTCTGTGTTCTGAGGAGTGATGTTCCAGCCCCTCACTGGTATTTCCTTTCATTTTAATTCTCCTCTTACTTGTGTCAGGTGTCCATTTGCCAACAGGACAGATGGATTCTATGTGATCAGGACCCTCCCGCCTTAAATCAAATCCTGCTCTTTACTTGGGTCCTGGTAGAGCAGAATATATTCGCTTCTTCTGGGAGCATCCAAGTTTAGAACTCCATTGACACGTCCGATCGTGGATGTCCACTGGGGTCCTCTGTCCGTCGTGGATTTGCTGCAAACAAGGTTCTTCCCAGAATTAGCAATTAAGTCAAGTGCTTTGAATAATAATTTTTCTTGTCTGAGGCAAGGATTAATGCTGCCAGCATTGTCTTCTCTGCTTGATGTTTATAGAATCATCCCATTTCTGAGTAATCTCAGATGTATTTGGGGATGCACTGAAGTCCTTTGAAGGATGAGCAGAAGGAATATCATGAAAGGCTTCCCTGGTGGTGCAGTGGTTAAGAATCCACCTGCCAGTGCAGGGGACACGGGTTCGAGCCCAGGTTCGGGAAGATCCCACATGCCTCAGAGCAACTAAGCCCATGTGCCACAACTACTGAGCCTGTGCTCTAGAGCCCACGTGCCGCAACTACTGAAGCCTTCACGCCTAGAGCCCGTGCTCTGCAACAAGAGAAACCACCGCAATGAGAAGCCCGCACACCACAACGAAGAGTAGCCCCCGCTTGCCGCAACTAGAGAAAGCCTGCGTGCAGCAGCGAAGACCCAACACAGCCAAAAATAAATCAATTTATGTATAAAAAAAGGAATATCATGAAAGCACAGGTGAGGGCCCTTTCCATGGGAGAACAATGATGATCGTGAAGGAATGCTTGAGTGAAAACAAAACCACTTTCGTCTGAAGCCTTAAAGAGGAGCATTTTATTATGCAGTGCTTTGTGTTCCTAAAAACACCTTTTACGTTTTGAAAAAAATCTGTATTCCATCCAGGTAATTATATGAAGTGCCTGAAGCAATGTACTGTAAACAGTATAATTTTATAATGGATCAGAATTTAAGCTCATGGGATATGATACCTCTGGTCATTTTGATGAAAAATCAACATGAATTATGCCACGGGTTTTCATCAGAATTTATTTTCTGCTCCTTTGGGCTTTCAGAGGCACTGCAGTGATTTCCCAGGGCCTCACTCACTCTTCGCCTTTTGTCTGCTTTATGGTCTCTAGTGGAACCAAGTGCAGGGAGCGTGTTTTACGTGCTTGCTGTCTTTTGGTAAATTTTGAGATTCTGGCTTCCAGCTCCGGTACGGAAAGGCCTCTGTGACCTGGAGGGAAGATGGAACACAAACTGCTAAATACGTTTTCTTTCTTTTAGGATTTTCAGGACCTCTTTAGTGACTTTAAGACTTAAAGGAGTTTAATTCGAAAATTAAAACATTTAACCCTAACCCTAAAAAATTTAAAAAACTTTCCAGTTTTATTGAGGTATAATTGACCTCTAACACTCCATTAGTTTTAGTTGTACACCATGGTGATTTGATATACACATATATTGTGAAATGATCACCACGATAAGTTAACAGCCATCACCTCACATGGGTTGACAGTTAAGGTAAAGATGCTGTACCTCACATCCCCAGAACTTAGTTATCTTCTAACTGGAAGTTTGTACCTTTTGACCACCTGCACCCTCCAACTTTGGCAACCACCAGTCTCTTCTCTGTATTTATGGGTTTGTTTTTTTTTAGGTTTCGTAATATAAGTAAGATCAGACAGTGTCTTTCTTTGTCTAACTTTTTTCACTCAGTGTAAAGCCCTCACGGTCCATCCATGTCGTCACAAATGGCAGGATCTCCTCCTTTTGTGGCTGACTGGTATCCCACTGTGTGGCTAGACCACATCTTCTTTATCCCTTCATCACCAGTGGACATTTAGGTTGCTTCCATGTCTTGGCTGTTAGTTTAATTAGACATTAATTTTCACTCCCTTCCTCTTTAATGACTGAAACTTTATTTCAAATGCGTATTTAATTTGCTTCTCTTACTTGTTGTTAAGGGCTGGATGGAGGGTGTAAACTCTTCCTATTTCCCCTGCTGAAAGATTCAGACTTTTCTTTTTATCCTGAGTTATTTCAAGTCTTTGGACAGTGACAACAGTGAAAGGATTTTCTTCCCGCCTATACCTGTATCTTCTTTATTATTATTATTATTTTTGCGGTACGCGGGCCTCTCACTGTTGTGGCCTCTCCCGTTGCGGAGCACAGGCTCCGGATGCGCAGGCTTAGTGGCATGGCTCACGGGCCTAGCCGCTCCACGGCATGTGGGATCTTCCCGGACCAGGGCACGAACCCACGTCCCCTGCATCGGCAGGCGGACTCTCAACCACTGTGCCACCAGGGAAGCCCGCCCCTAGCTATTCTTAATTGTTATTTTTCTATATGCATTTTAAAATCAGCTTGTCTAGTTCCAGAAAATAATCTCTTATTTTTATTTGGTTTGCATTAAATTTATAAATTCATAATTCCTTTGTTTCATGATAATAATTACTCTTAGCATATTTCCTTACCTCCCTTAACTGTTTTTTGGGACAAACTGCAGCCCTGGCAGGACGCCAGCCTCAGCCTACCCTGGGCCCGTGCAGCTGAATGTGGCTGGAGACAACGTCCACATCAACTGGCCTCACGGTCATGACCTTGACCTGCAAGGTGGCTCAGCAGTTGTGATACATCGGCCTGTTCATTCACTCGACTGTTCTCTCTCCTGAAAGCTCCATCCTCACCTTAGCTATTGACCTTACTTCCCATTTTCCTGAGAAAACGGAAGCACTCAGAAGAGAACTTCCAGAATTCCGTCTGCTCCACCTGCTGGCATCTGCACCAGGAACCAGCCTGCCTTCCTTCGAGGTGGCTGACCCCATGCTCTCCCCTGTGCAGGGACTGAGCAGGGATGTTCTTCTGCCCCCTCTTCTGTCTCTGAGTCAGTTTTGCTCCCCCATGCCCAGACCATCCCCACCAGCTTACAGATCTGCTGTTGGTCCTCCCATCGTGGAGACAGCCTGTCAGCCCCACCTCCAGCTCCTGCCCCAGTTCTCTGCTCCACTTGACTGCGTGGTCTGTGGAGGGCTGTGTGCCCCCATCCCACTCCAGTCTGCCTTTGCTCCTCTCACCGCCGTAGCTGCTCTTGGCAAGGCACCATGCCCCCCACTTGGTCAGGTTAGTTCTCATCCTCAGCTCAGCGGCCCATCAGCAGGTTTAGTCCTGTTGCTTCCTCCCTCCTCTGTGGGACAGTAGTCCTTCACTGGGCGTTTAGGACTCCGCACTCTCCTGCTTTTCCTCCTGCTTCACCGAGTGCCCCTTCTCAGTCCTTGGTTACTTCTTTCTACTTCCTCGGCTTTGTAACATTAGAGGGCTCTGGCCTTTGAACTTTTCTCATTTACACTGGGCCCTTGGGCATCTTGTCCAATGGCTTTTAAAAGCCATCTAGGGAATTCCCTGGTGTTCCAGGACTCCGCACTTCCATTGCAGGGGGCACAGGTTCGATCTCTGGTCAGGGAATTAGGATCCTTCAAGCCGCATGGTGTGGCCAAAAAAATAAAATAAAAATTAAATTCTTAAAAGCCATCCATGTGCGGGTGACTCCTGAATTTCTCTTCCAGCCTGGACCTCCCCAGCCTTTTTGTTGCTTTTCTTTTTGCCACGCTGCACGGCTTGAGGGGGTTTTGGTTCCTAGGCTGGGGATTGGGCCTGAGCTCCTATACTGGGAGCACTGAGTCCAAACCTCTGGACTAACAGAGAACCTCAGACCCCAGAGAATCTTAATCGGTGTGAGCTCTCTCAGAGGTCCTCATCTCGGCACCAAGACCTGGCTCTGCCCAACTGACTGCAAACACCACTGCTGGGTGCCTCAGGCCAGACAACCAACAACACAGGAACACAGCCCCACCCATCAAAAAAAATGAGATGACAAAAAATATGTTACAGATGAAGGAGCAAGGTAAAAACCTACAAGATCAAATAAATGAAGAGGAAATAGGCAATCTACCTGAAAAATCAGAGTAAGGATAGTAAACAAGATCCAATCTCGGAAATAGAATGGGGGCATGGATCAAGAAAATACAAGAAATGTTTAACAGGGACCTAGAAGAACTAAAGAACAAACAAATAGTGATGAACAACACAATAACTGAAATGAAAAATACACTAGAAGGAATCAATAGCAGAATAACTGAGGCAGAAGGACGAATAAGTGAGCTGGAAGATAGAATGGTGGAAATAACTACTGAGGAGCAGAATAAAGAAGAAGAATGAAAAGAAATGAGGACAGTCTCAGAGACCTCTGGGACAACATTAAACGCACCAACATTCAGATTATAGGGGTCCCAGAAGGAGAAGAGAAAGAGAAAGGGTCTGAGAAAATATTTGAAGAGATTACATTCAGAAACCTAACATGGGACAGGAAATAGTCACCCACAAGTCCAGGAAGCTCAGAGAGGCCCATATTGGATAACCCTAAGGAGAAACATGCCGAGACACATATTAATCAAACTAACAAAAATTAAATTCAAAGAAAAAATATTAAAAGCAACAAAGGAGACAAGCCTCTTAGATAGCCTCATCCACCAGAGGGCAGACAGCAGAAACAAGAAGAACTACAATCCTGCAGCCTGTGGAAAAAAAACCACATTCACAGAAAGATGGACAAAACGAAAAGGCAGAGGACTATGTACCAGATGAAGGAACAAGATAAAACCCCAGAAAAACAACTAAATGAAGTGGAGATAGGCAACCTTCCAGAAAAAGAATTCAGAATAATGAGAGTGAAGATGATCCAGGGCCTTGGGAAAAGAATGGAGGCAAAGATCGAGAAGATGCAAGAAATGTTTAACAAAGACCTAGAAGAATTAAAGAACAAACAAACAGAGATGAACAATACAATAACTGAAATGAAAACTACACTAGAAGGAATCAATAGCAGAATAACTGAGGCAGAAGAACGGATAAGTGACCTGGAAGACAGAATGGTGGAACTCACTGCTGGGGAACAGAATAAAGAAAAAAGAATGAAAAGAAATGAAGACAGCCTAAGAGACCTCTGGGACAACATTAAATGCAACAACATTCGCATTATAGGGGTCCCAGAAGGAAAAGAGAGAGAGAAAGCACCCGAGAAAATATTTGAAGAGATTATAGTCGAAAACTTCCCTAACACGGGAAAGGAAATAGCCACCCAAGTCCAGGAAGCGTAGCAAGTCCCATACAGGATAAACCCAAAGAGAAACACGCCAAGACACATAGTAACCAAATTGGAAAAAATTAAAGACAAAGAAAAATTATTGAAAGCAGCAAGGGAAAAATGAAAAATAACATACAAGGGAACTCCAATAAGGTTAACAGCTGATTTCTCAGCAGAAACTCCACAAGCCAGAAGGGAGTGGCATGATATACTTAAAGTGATGAAAGGGAAGAACCTACAACCAAGATTACTCTACCTGGCAAGGATCTCATTCAGATTCTATGGAGAAATCAAAAGCTTTACAGACAAGCAAAAGCTAAGAGAATTCAGCACCACCAAACCAGCTCTACAACAAATGCTAAAGGAACTTCTCTAAGTGGGAAACACAAGAGAAGAAAAGGACCTACAAAAACAAACCCAAAACAATTAAGAAAATGGTCATAGGAACATACATATCGATAATTAACTTAAACGCGAATAGATTAAATGCTCCAACCAAAAGACACAGGCTTGCTGAGTGGATACAAAAACAAGACCCATATATATGCTGTCTACAAGAGACCCACTTCAGACCTAGGGACACATACAGACTGAAAGTGAGGGGATGGAAAAAGATACTCCATGCAAATGGAAATCAAAAGTAAGCTGGAGTAGCATACTCATATCAGATAAAATAGACTTTAAAATAAAGAATGTTACAAGAGACAAGGAGGGACACTACATAATGATCAAGGGATCAATCCAAGAGGAAGATATAACAATTATAAATATATATGCACCCAACGTAGGAGCACCTCAATACATAAGGCAAGTGCTAACAGCTATAAAAGAGGAAATCGACAGTAACACAATGATAGTGGGGGACTTTAACACCTCACTTACACCAATGGACAGATCATCCAATATGAAAATAAATAAGGAAACAGAAGCTTTAAATGACACAATAGACCAGATAGATTTAATTGATATTTATAGGACATTCCATCCAAAAACAGCAGATTACACTTTCTTGTCAAGTGCTCACGGAACATTCTCCAGGATAGATCACATCTTGGGTCACCAATCAAGCCTCAGTAAATTTAAGAAAATTGAAATCATATCAAGCATCTTTTCTGACCACAACGCTATGAGATTAGAAATGAATTACAGGGAAAAAACCGTAAAAAACACAAACACATGGAGGCTAAACAATACATTACTAAATAACCAAGAGATCACTCAAGAAATCAAAGAGGAAATCAAAAAATACCTAGAGACAAATGACAATGAAAACACGATGATCCAAAACCTATGGGATGTAGCAAAAGCAGTTCTAAGAGGGAAGTTTATAGATATACAAGCCTACCTCAAGAAACGAGAAAAATCTCAAATAAACAATCTAACCTTACACCTAAAGGAACTAGAGAAAGAAGAACAAACAAAACCCAAGGTTAGCAGAAGGAAAAATCATAAAGGTCAGAGAAGAAATAAATGAAATAGAAACAAAGAAAACAATAGCAAAGATCAATAAAACTAAAAGCTGGTTCTTTGAAAAGATAAACAAAATTGATAAACCATTAGCCAGACTCATCAAGAAAAAGAGGGAGAGGACTCAACTCAATAAAATTAGAAATGAAAAAGGGGAAGTTACAACAGACACCGTAGAAATACAAAGCATCCTAAGAGACTACAAGCAATTGTATGCCACTAAAATGGACAACCTGGAATAAATGGACAAATTATTAGAAAGGTATAACCTTCCAAGACTGAACCAGGAAGAGATAGAAAATATGAACAGACCAGTGACAAGTAACGAAATTGAAACTGTGATTAAAAATCTTCCAACAAACAAAAGTCCAGGACCAGATGGCTTCACAGGTGAATTCTATCAAACACTCAGAGAAGAGCTAACACCCATCCTTCTCAAACTCATCCAAGAAATTGCAGAGGAAGGAGCACTCCCAAACTCATTCTATGAGGCCACCATCACCCTGATACCAAAACCAGCCAAAGATACTACAAAAAAAGAAAATTACAGACCAATATCACTGATGAATATAGATGCAGAAATCCTCAACAAAATACTAGCAAACAGAATCCAACAACACATTAAAAGGATCATACACCATGATCAAGTGGGATTTAACCCAGGGATGCAAGGATTCTTCAATATATGCAAATCAATCAATGTGATACACCATATTAACAAACTGAAGAATAAAAACCATATGATCATCTCAATAGATGCAGAAAAAGCTGTTGACAAAATTCAACACCCATTTATGATAAAAACTCTCCAGAAAGTGGGCATAGAGGGAACCTACCTCAACATAATAAAGGCCATATATGACAAACCCACAGCAGACATCATTCTCAATGGTGAAAAACTGAAAGCACTTTCTCTAAGATCAGGAACAAGACAAGGATGTCCACTCCTACCACTATTATTCAACATAGTTTTGGAGGTCCTAGCCAGGGCAATCAGAGAAGAAAAAGAAATAAAAGGAATACAAATTGGAAAAGAAGAAATAAAACTGTCACTGTTTGTAGATGACATGATACTATACATAGAGAATCCTAAAAATGCCACCAGAAAACAACTAGAGCTAATCAGTGAATTTGGTAAAGTTTCAGGGTACAAAATTAATGCACAGAAATCTCTTGCATTCCTATACACTAATGATGAAAAATCTGAAAGAGAAATTAAAGAAACACTCCCATTTACCATTGCAACAAAAAGAATAAAATACCTAGGAGTAAACCTACCTAGGGAGACTAAAGACCTGTATGCAGAAAACTATCAGACACTGATGAAAGAAATTAAAGATGATACCAACAGATGGAGAGATATACCATGTTCTTGGATTGGAAAAATCAATATTGTGAAAATGACTATACTACCCAAAGCAATCTCCAAATTCAATGCAATCCCTATCAAATTACCAATGGCAGTTTTTACAGAACTAGAACAAAAAATCTTAAAATTTATATGGAGACAGAAAAGACCCTGAATAGCCAAAGCGGTCTTGAGGGAAAAAAACAGAGCTGGAGGAATCAGACTCCCTGACTTCAGACTATACTACAAAGCTACAGTAATCAAGACAAAATGGTACTAGCACAAAAACAGAAACATAGATCGATGGAACAAGATAGTAAGCCCAGAGAGAAACCCACGCACCTATGGTCAACTAATCTATGACAAAGGAGGCAAGGATATACAATGGAGAAAAGACAGTCTCTTCAATAAATGGTGCTGGGAAAACTGGACAGCTGCATGTAAAAGAATGAAATTAGAACACTCTGTAACACCATACACAAAAATAAACTCAAAGTGGATTCGAGACCTAAATGGTAAGACCGGACACAATAAAACTCTTAGAGGAAAACATAGGAAGAACACTCTTTGGCATAAATCACAGCAAGATCTTTTTTGATCCGCCTCCTAGAGTAATGGAAATAAAAACAAAAATAAACAAATGGGACCTAATGAAACTTGAAAGCTTTTGCACAGCAAAGGAAACCATAAACGATGAAAAGACAACCCTCAGAATGGGAGAAAATATTTGCAAATGAAGCAACTGACAAAGGATTCATCTTCAGAATATACAAACAGCTCGGGCAGCTCAATATCAATAAAACAACTGAATTGAAAAATGGGCGGAAGACCTAAATAGACATTTCTTCAGAGAAGACATACAGATGGCCAAGAGGCTCATGAAAAGATGCCCATCATCACTAATTATTAGAGAAATGCAGATCAAAACTATAATGAGGTATCACCTCACACCAGTCAGAAAGGCTATCATCAGAAAATCTACAAACAATAAATCTGCAGAGGGTGTGGAGAAAAGGGAACCCTCCTACACTGTTGGTGGGAATGTAAATTGATACAGCTGTTATGGAGAACAGTATTGAGGTTCATTACAAAACTAAAAATAGAACTACCATATGACCCAGCAGTCCCACTACTGGGCATATACCCTGCGAAAACTATAATTCAAAAAGACACATGTACCCCAGTGTTCCTTGCAGCACTATTTACAATAGCCAGGACATGGAAGCAACCTAAATGTCCACCAACAGAGGAATGGATAAAGAAGGTGTGGTACATGTAATTGAGTTGGCCAAAAAGTTCATTTAGGTTTTTCCGTAAGATGTTATCAAGCCTGAACGAACTTTTTGGCCAACCCAATACAATGGAGTATTACTCAGCCATAAAAAGGAACGAAATTGGGTCATTTGTAGAGATGTGGATAGACCTAGAGACTCACACAGAGTGAAGTTAGTCATAAAGAGAAAAACAAATATATTAACACATATATGTGGAATCTAGAAAAATGGTACAGATGAACCTATTTGTAGGGCAGGAATAGAGACGCAGACATAGAGAATGGAGATGTGGACACAGAGGGGGAAGGGGAGGGTGGGACGAATTGGGAGATTAGGTTTGACATAAACACACTACCATGTGTAAAATAGCTAGTGGGAGCCTGCTGTATAGCACAGGGAACTCAGCTCGGTGCTCTGTGATGACCTAGATGGGTGGGATTGGGGGTGGGGGGTGGGAGGGAGGTCCAGGAGGGAGGGGATATATGTATACGTGTGGCTGATTCACTTCATTGTACAGCAGAAACTAACACAACATTGTAAAGCAATTATACTCCAATTTAAAACAATAGTGTATTTCCTCCAGCTTCTATTGATAGTATTTGACATGGCCACAGTGCACTTAATAAGACCAGGAAATTAACTTTGCTGAAGCACTGTCGAGTGAACTACAGACCTTGCTTGAATTCTGCCAGTGTTCCCACTGGCGTCGTTTTCCTGGTCCCAGGATCCAGTCCAGAACCCACGTTGCACTTGGTCGTTGCGTCTCTTCCTTAATCTCTTCAGGGGGTGACGGTTCCTGGGTCCTTCCTTGTCTTTTGTGGCCACTTCTGAAGGGTGACTTGCTTGGTCAGTTTGTCTGTCCGTGTTCCGCAGCATGTGTTTGCCTGAAGTCTTTTTGACGTTAGGTTCGGGTTGTGCGTTTTGGCACGAACACCACGGAGGTGATCTTGTACATTAGATCCTGGGTACCTGCTGTCGATCAGTCTGCTTATTTGGCAGATTTCTCTCTGGTCAAGTTATTCTTTTCCTCTTTGTGTAAATATCCTGTGTGGAGATACTGTGAGACCGTGCCAATATCCTGATATCCAACACACCCCGCCCACTGATTTTATCTTCATCCCTGGTCTTTGCTGCAGCAGTTATCACTGAGGTGTTTGCCCAGTCGGTCCATCTTTTTAAGTGTCAGCTGTGCTGCCTGGGAGGCGGGGAAGGTCATCAGGGTGCCTTCGTTACCCGAATGTGAAAAAAGCAGGTCACCACATAGTCTTTCTCCAGTTCAAAGGAGCGAACTTCCCTCGCTAGCCAAGTGTTTCATTTTTAAAGGAAGGGGAGTTGAATTTTTTCCAGTGTCTTTTTCTCTAAGTGTTAACCTGGTGAATGCCCTTCCTAATCAGGAGCTGTGCTGACTCACCCTTCACTGGTCACTGCACCGTGTTCCTCTGGTGTGTGTGCCTGTGAGAAACTGCCCACACGTTCCTGTACAGTTTTTTACCTCTGTATTCAAAGGCGAAAGTGGGCTATGCTTTTTTTTTTTGTATATCCAGTTTCTATATTAGGGTAATACTAGCCTTGCAGGATAAATTGGAAGGCTTTTCATCGTTTTCTGTTGGTCTGGACCAATTTAATCAACAGGAAGTATCTGTTTTGTTGTTTTTTTTTTCCGGTACGCGGGCCTCTCACTGTTGTGGCCTCTCCCGTTGCGGAGCACAGGCTCCGGACGTGCAGGCTCAGTGGCCATGGCTTATGGGCCCAGCCGCTCCGCGGCATGTGGGATCTTCCCGGACCGGGGCACGAACCCGTGTCCCCCGCATCGGCAGGCGGGCTCTCAACCACTGCGCCACCAGGGAAGCCCCGGAAGTATCTGTTTTAATAGATCTTGTCGGACCAGCCCTTTGGGTGGCCTTCCTTGGTCACGGCCCTGGTCAGGATTCCCAGGACCCTTGAGCCCCTGTAGGCAGTTTGCCTGTGTCTCCTATCCGTCTGGAGTTTCAAATGCATCAGGAGGAAGCGTACAGATTTTTTTGCGGGGTGATTTAGAACGATCTCTGCATCTAGAATCATACCCTTTTCTCATTGTGGTTTGTTAGATGTATTTTCCCCCTTTGCTCTCTATCAGAGTTTTTAATATTTTTTCAGAAAACTAGCTCTTAATTTATCAAGTCTGGTTATATTTTTTTGTTTGATATTTTATTATTTTCCCTTAATCTTCACTTTCGAAATTCTGCATACCTTTTGTGTGTGTCGTTTATTTGGCTTCTTTTCCTGGTTCCGTATTTCACGTACTTTCAGTCTTCTTTCCTAACAGGCGCATTTAAGGCCCCAAACTTCACTTTTGCTTGGCTCCTCTTTCCCCCATCAGCAGCTCCCACGGGCCTGACCTTTGACATGCACACAGAATCCAGCAGCTACACACGGCGTCTGCGGCCCCCGGCCCGGCTGCCGCCTCTCCTCCCACCCAAATTGTTGCGACAGCTCCCTAGTGGGTCTTCCGCCTCCACAGCAGCCCGAGTGAGTCACTTCCCCATGGATGCTGATCCTCAGGTTAGAACAAGCTTTCAGGCTTGGGAAATGTTTTGGGATTCCCTCTGTCTTCTCAACAACAGATACAAGAACCATTACATATATAGGTGTCCATGGGGGTGGGGGGCTTGCCGGCCGCTTGAGCCCTGGGGCTCTAGCCCAGGAGGTGGCGGGAGCTGATGGCAGGTGGTCCGGAGCAGAGGCTCCCTCTGAATGAGGGTCAGAGTTTACAGGCTCAGTCCTTTGAATCCATCTTTAAACACTGAGGCTGCTCCTGCTGTGTGTCTTTTGTCCCCAGAGCCCCTGAATTGGGTCAGAACCTTGCTGTGAAGCCCCTCCAGGGCCACTCTGCTCCCAAGGTGAAAGACTTCTTCCCTAGTCTGTGTCCTAAACCGTGTCCAGCCTTGGCCCGGCCCAGCACACGAGAGGTTCTGCAGTGAGGTGAAGTGACGGTATTAATATATTCCAATAATAAATACATGAGAAACTCATAATAAAAAGCCAACGACATGGAGAGGACCTGAGCTTAACTATAAACCCTCGCCCATTATCACAGTCCCAGGGAAAAGTTACAAATCAAGTTTAAGTTCTGTGTCATATTCAAGTCTAAAGGAGTTAAAGTCTGAAATCAGACCCCGTGGCCGGACGAGCTCAGAAGCTGCCCTCCCTGGTTTCTCACTCAGCTGCTCTTGGTGGAGGGGAGTCTGCCTGGTGGAATAGGTTCTTTCAGAGCCCTGGCCTGGCTCTGTCACACACAGGTCCACTTGGGCCCTTTAGGGCCCCAGACACTGCATTGTTCTCTCGTGCCTCAGTGAGGAGACCGGGCAGCCTTGGACACAGGTATCCCAGGCAGCAGGACGCCGAGGACACCGGCAGAGCCCGGGGAAGTCTGAGCAAAGCTGGTGGTCAGGGATGACCTTGCCTTGAGCCTCCCTGTCGTGCAGGATGGGCGACTTCAGAGCTTCAGCTAGGACGAGAATTTAACCTCCCAGCGAGGGGTTAATTTTGGTCCTAGGCATTTACCATCTTAATGTCTGTTTCCACAGAAGCTGCCCCTGTTCTTAGGTCTGCGGTTTGGAATTGGGGACGCCCCTTTGGGGACAGGTGCCCTCACTTTCCTGTGAGGAGGCACTTTCCATCCTGGGCCACAGGGCCTGTCCCCCAGTGTCTCTTACTGTGGAGTCCTGGTCCCCGGATGCCTGCTGCCTAGAGCGGGTGTCTCCCTCCAAGGCCTGAACCACCATAGAGCCAAGCAGAGACCGGCAGTTGGGAGGGACTTGGGCCCAGGGAGAAGCCTCAAGATTCCGGTCAAGGTTGCTGTTCTGCAGCCTCTGTGACCCTGAGTATGGCATGGAGTCAGGTGGTGGTTCTGACGTGCCCACCTGGGCCTGGCCCTCATGCTCTGAGAAATCCAAAGGGCCTGGAATGCACCCTGTTTCTGACAACTGAGTATTTCCCCGGCCAAGGTACTTAGGAGATGCCGTTCCTTGAGCCCTGGTCTCTGCTCTCCAGGCCCCCTCGAGCTAGATCCTTACCCCAGTGGTGGTGCCCCCCTGGGCTGGGCTGGGCTGAGCTCTCTGGGGAGCCGGGGGCCAGGAAGCAATCGGACTCTGTAGAACGGACAGAGCTGCCCTAGCGCCATGCGTCCCCCAGGGCCACACTCCCACGGGGACCAAACTCCTCCAGCCCCATGGCCCTAGCCTCACCACCTGCTTATTTTGAGCCCCCGATTCCACCCGTTTGCTTGATTTCTTGGTCCCCAGCCTGTCACTCGATGTTGGGGTCCCCATCAGTAACCCCTCTCCCCTGCGTGCCCAGGCTCAGAACAGGTTGAAAGGAGAACAGAGAGGAAGACTGGGCGGTGAGGATGCATCCTGACGGCAGAGGGAGCCGCCTTTGGTGGGGAGCTTAGATGGGCGGGCCTGAGGCTCAGTGTCTGGTGCGGGTGTCCAGGACCATCTGCGGAGGTGGGCCGAGCCCCAGCTGGGTCCCAGCTGTGCAGGGCCGGCCCTGGAGAACAGAGAACACTTGTGTGCAGGGCCTTCTGCTCTCCCCAGTTTTCTTCAAAAGCATCTTCTTCAGTTGCGTTTTCTGCTATCCCACCCCCCCCCCCCCCCTTTTTTTCATATCCCCCCCCCGCCCCCCCCCCCCGGCCCCTTGGCCCATATACCACATGGACAGTGGTAGGAGTGATAGCAGTGATAGGGACCAGGTTTCCTGCATGCTGACTGCTGGGCTCTGGGCCTGGTGCCCTGCCTGTACTAACTCACGTGCACCCTCCTTGTGGTGACCGGCCTGCTGTCATCCTGCAACAGACTGGGTCACAGAGAGGCAGGGCAGGGCTTCTCGTTGGGTGGTGGCAGGCAGTCAGCCTTTGCAGGTAAATGGGGCGCTCTGGTTTGGGGCTGGTAGAGCCCTTGGACCCTGCAGGGTTGGCCCCAGTGGGGAGTCTTCCTGCTGGAAACATGTGGGACTTATATTTAAGAGTGACTTGGTTATGTCATCACTGGAGCCTAGATGTAGTTTTGTAGATATGTTTCTGTCTTTTAAGATTATTTAAAACAATGTTTTTATTTTCCCTGGCCAATGTAATTTTTCTTGGGGGCTTTCCTCTTTGATGTGGACTGGAAAAGAATGTTACCATTTTAAGATCTCTCAAAACATGTCTTTGGATTTGTTGTCCGTACAAATGGAAATTCAGATAATAGTCCTGTTCTTAACTGAAGAAAAACAGGAAAAGAAAATAAATTTCTTGCTACTTGGAATGATAAACACGGTGAAGCATATGCCGTATATCCTGACAACAGAAATTCAAGGTCGGAAATAATTCCTTTCCTCCTGAGTCTGCCTTCAGCTTCCCTGAGGAGTGCAGGAGCTGAAATTTGCTCCTAATTGTAGCCGTAATTTTAGCCTGCAATTAAACACATGATTTCATCCCAGCTGATGTCTTTTTAGCTCTTCTGACATGCATAACACGAAAGCTCTGTAGATTTGAGCGGCCACTTTAATCTGATGGGAGGTCACAGGAAGTCACCGTTATCTGAGCACGACTGGCTGCCCAGTGGGAACTAGATTCATCTTGCCTCTAAAAAGGGCACACAGCTCGTCTTCTCTCGGTTTCCAGGGCTACTGTCTGTGCCTGTTCTGCTGAGACCCTCTGTGAGGTCAAGGGTCATCAGAACGAGTGCCAGCAGGTGGGGCGGTGTCGAGCTGGTGGGAGTCCCTTGCTGCTGCAGCGGGTCTGGTATCCAGAGCCCCGGAGCCAAGCTGCTCTGAGGAGGGAGCTGGAGGGGCTCCTGGTTCAGGCCTGTCCTGGGCTGCTCTTCTCGGCCTGTCGCCCAGAGATTGGCCTGTCCTCCGGAGGTCGGCCTGTCTCCTTGGAGGTCGGCCTGTCTGCCCAGGGGTCAGCCATCTCCCCGGAGGCCAGCCCGTCTCCCCAGGGGTCAGCCTGTCTCCCAGGGGTCGGCCTGTCTCCCCAGGGGTCGGCCTGTCCCCCCGGGGTTGGCCTGTCTCCCCAGAGGTCGGCTCTCTCCCCGGAGGTAAGCCTGTCCCCCAGAGGTCGTCCACCCCATGAAGCGAGGGCTCCCTGCCCCGGGGAGCATGGGGAGCACCAGAATGAAACAGGTTTCCCTCCTCCAGGTCCTGAGAGCCCATCCTTGCTGCGGTGCATGGTGACCCCCAGGGCTGGCATGCAGGCGTGGTCCCCGAGTGTGATGCTGAGAGCAGACCCTGATTCTGCACAGGCACGTGCCGGCCGCGACCCTGAGCGCTTCTGTGCTCGGTCTCCTTGAACTTTCACCATGACCCAGGGCTTCTCACTGGTCTCCCTGTGGTGCAGTGTGGTGCACTCGGAGCTGGTTGGGGGCTGGGTCCAAGTCTTGTTGCCCTTCACATCCTGAAGCTGGTGGAGCCTCCTCCAGGGAGCCCCTCTGATTCCCTCCTCATCCCCTAAGGGGGGGGACTCTGACCTCCAGGGTCGGGATTCCTCAGGGTTGAACGCATCATCACCACCCTGCACCCACCTGTCGCCTGTGAGACCCTGGGCCATGAGTGCCGGGCTGTCTGCGCCCCTGAGCTGAGCAGGGTCTTCTGGTCTCCAGCAGTGAGCCTGGCGCTTCATTGCTGTGAGTTAATCTTCAGCGGGGCATGGATCTCGCCCTCTCTCTACTCCTTCATGGTGGGAGGTAGCAGAAGGGCTCACACTGTCTTTACGCTGTGGACCCGGCACCTTCTCCCTGTTGGGTTGATCAGGAGCGGTGTGCAGTCACTCGAGCAGGTGTCCGCATGTGTCATCGGCTGCGTTTGGACCCAGTGCACATCAGAAGTTCTCGGGTGGATGGAGGCAGCGTTCGGATGATTGCGCGGCACCAGCTCTCAGAGCATGTGCTGGGCTTTCTTTACAAACGTCGTTTGTGAAGAACGTCGTTCAGCATTCGGGGGTTGATTAGATACAGTTTGATTGATCGGACACAGTTGGCGTGGGTTTGGGTTAGAAGGTTCGGAATAGGACATGGAGAGGCACTCATTTCTGGGGCGGTCCGTGGCCACTTTGAGGATGCACCCCGGGAAGCAGGATGGCTCTGCAGCCTCGCTGGGGTGTCCCCTCGGTTCTCTGGCCTGTGGGACCTTCTGTAGGTTGACCTGCCTTTTGGCCTCACGGTGAGGGACCCCCCCTCCGTGTCTTACACAGAGGGGCCCGCCGGCCGCTCACAGGGCCGTGTATGAGGTTGTTCTGGGGGAGCCTCCTAAGCTCTTTGCCTACTGTGTTTGGTTTGTTTAAAAACGTTCGTTAGGAAACATGCAGAGAACAGACACTGGGGGCTCACTGGCCAGGCAGTCTCGTGCTTCACGTGTCTCTCAACTGCCCTGCCCCCCCACCCGTATGGAGGTCGCTACCGCCCTGCCTTTGCTGTTCGTCTTCCTGCCGTGTTTCTTCATGCACCTCTCTCCACAAGTGATAGAATTTGTTTTGGTGTTTGAACATACCATCTAAATGGTGTTGCACTGATGTGTCCTCGCCACCGTTTAAAAATCACATTGTGGGTTTGAGATTTGCTGCATTGACAGGCGTGGCCGCCGAATGGTATTCTGTGGGAGAATTCAGGCAGAGGTTCTGCATTGGTTCCCCTCCGGGACAGTAACACTGGGTCCACTTTCTCTCTTATAAGCACTGCCAGAGTGAACACCCTTGGCTGTCTCCTTTTGGATAAGAGATTCTAGAGCAGACGCCCCAAAGTGGAATTCCAGGCTTGTAGGGTTTGTTCAGCTTGAACTTGACCTCCACAGTGGTTGTACACTTTACCTTCTCAGTGTCTCACAGGCCTGTTAACCCACGTTTTCCCTGACCCTGCCCTCTTGCCAGGTCTGCAGAGTATGCGGAGGCCCTTTGCCATGTGGTTTTGTGTTTTCCTTACTCGGAGGTGCAGAGGGGGGAGTTGGGCGGTCCTGCTCCCGGGTTTCTGATTACCCTGATCGAGGTTAGCTTTAATCTGAGGTCTCCAACTCTTGTGACCGTTGGAATTGCTCTTACAGATGGCAAGTTTGGTGCCTACATGCAAGTTCACATTCAGAACGATGGGCCTGTGACCATTGAACTGGAATCTCCGGCTCCTGGTGCTGCTACCTCCGACCCAAAGCAGGTAAGCCCAGAGTCAAGGGTTGGGTCTGTCTCCTGGGAGCCGGTAACATCTTTTGACCTTGATTTATTTCCTGGAGCACTTCTGTGTCTGAGGTGGAGAAAACGCCTCATCGTAGTAACCTAGAGTTTATTCGCTACATCCCTTCCCGAGAACGCACCTGTCGCCCCGCGTCTTCGTGCTGCGGCCTTGCCTCCACCTGACTCCATTCCAGAGCCCAGTCCTCCGCCAGGCTGGTCCTGGGCGAGGTGCCTGGGCGTCCACGGGCCGCTGGGTGGCAGCAGAGGAGTGGCACGGCTCCCCTCGGCCGGACCCGGTTCCCGAGTGTGGAATGGTTGCGTGGAGTGGGTTTATCCCAGGTGTGGGTAGATGTGCCACCTGAGGGTCTTTGTAAATCCTTATTTTTCTAAAGCAACGTCTGACCTGGATTTGCTGCCAACTCTGTAAGCTTTCAGAAAAAATTTAATTAAACTAGAGAAAGGAAATCTGTGCTAGTCCTTGTGAGCTGTGTGCTTCTCATAGGTGCTTAGCACTTCTGAAGGCTTTAATTAATGCAGCTGCTCTGTGGCCTTTGCGAGGCAGGAGGGCAGGAGGAGTGAGAGCTGGGGGCGGGCAGCCCTGTTCTCCCCCTGCCCCCGCCTTCCGGGACACCGAAGTGGAAGGATGCAGGGGTGGCGGGGAGCATTATGTAAACGTAAAGCTCTGTGACCTGTTCAAAGTCATCATTTCCAAGGGGAACAGACCTTTTCTTTCATGTTACTGATTCTTTGGATGATAGAGAAGCAGGAACACATCTGGTGCAGTAGTGCTGGGCTTGAAAGGTGATAATTGAGCTTCCTGGAATTACTGATAACATGAAAGAAAATCACAAGTGAAAAGTCCACATGAAAAATTAAACTTTTTATTTTGATGTAACTTGAGACTTACAGGCAAGTTGAAAAGAGTCAGAGTTTCCATATGCCCTTTACCCGGTATCCCCTAAATTTCCCGTTTTATGTAATCACAGTCTGCTCATCAAAATGTTGACATTAATATTGATACAATACTGTTCGCGATGCTACAACCTTACTTAAGTTTCACTAGTTTTCTCTAGCGTCCTTCATCTGTTTCAGGATAATCTGGGATCCCATGTGGTGTTTACGGCCTTTCCCGGTCCTCATGGCTTTGGTCTGCTGCTTCTGTAGAATGTGCCTCGGTTTCCTTCCCTGTGGTTACACTGAGGTTATGCATTTGACAGGTTCATCTTTACCTTGTTTCGCAGGATACCGGCCTCTCCCGGTTTCCTCTTGCGCCTGGCTGTTCTCCCTCTGCTTTTATTTGATCACTGTTTCGTTGTTTTGATTTATTATTCTGCTTCAACTGTATTTGGAGAGAAAATTTAGTCAAGTTTTTTTCATTCTAAATATTTTTCTAGAAGTGATAGAATAATACATGAAATCTTTAGGCTCTTCAACCTTCTTGAGCGAGCACCCCCTCTTTTCTTCTTTACCATAAAGAAAAAGACAACATTTTTCTTTTTTTTCCGGTACGCGGGCCTCTCACTGTTGTGGCCTCTCCCGTTGTGGAGCACAGGCTCCGGACGTGCAGGCTCAGCAGCCATGGCTCACGGGCTCAGCCGCTCTGCGGCATGTGGGATCCTCCCAGACCAGGGCACGAACCCGTGTCCCCTGCATCCGCAGGAGGACTCTCAAACAATGCGCCACCAGGGAAGCCCCTAGAGACAACATTTTTTAAATTTATTAACAGGCCATGCTAACTTGTTACAATAAGAAAGTTAGTTTCGTTAGTTCTGAATCTTTTAGGAGCTTTGTCTTCAAATGTAGGAGTTGTCTTGAGTCAATTTCAATTACTTGTTCTAGTTAATGGACTCCAGAAGCCTCAGACCCTATAAACTGCCCAGATCTCTGTCCCCGAGCTGTCAGGAGGTACTGGTAGGCAGGCACAGGGGGCTCTGGGGTGGCCTGTCTGCCTTCCCCCTTTCAGTAAGAACAGGCTTCCTCTTTGAGCTTATAGCTGAGTTGTTCACTTTTGTGTTGTGTTTTAAAATACAGGTTCTTTAAACCTGAACAAATGAACAGTGTGTGTGTGTGTGCTTTTTTTTCCCTAATTGAAGTATAGTTGATTTGCAATGTTGTGTTAGTTTCTGCCATACAGAAGAGTGATTCAGTTATACATATACATATATCTATTCTTTGTCATATTCTTTTCCATTATGGTTCATTATAGGATATTGAATATAGCTCCCTGCTCTACAGTAGGTCCTTGTGTGTGTGTGTGTGTGTGTGTGTGTGTGTGTGTGTGTGTGTGTGTGTATGTGTGTGTGTATTTAGGCATCAGGGTCTTTTTAGTGTGTGACAGTGTGTTGGGGGGGGAGGAAGTGCCGTGACCCGGTCCCTGCTCTGGGGACAGATTCAGGGCAGCATAAACCGGGAAGGTTCTTGACAGTGACGGGGGTAAAGGACAGTGTCCGACAACTTGGGACACATCACAAGGACACCACTTCATGCTCCGCCTTAAACCCCTCAGTGCCTTCCAGAGACATCTGGGTTCCAACCTGAGCCACGTGCCTGGCTGCTGTGGCTCGTGGCCTGCTCTGCACTAGCCCCCTCAAGACCCCCACTTCCCCTGCCTCTGGACTCTGGTCTCAGTGTTTGTCTCCTCCTCGGAGGGTATCCTCTGACCCCTCAACCCCAGTGAGCCCCCGTCAGCCACTCGTCCCGTTGCTCTGAGTCTTTTTCACTGCCTGGGGCTGAGCCTGGGGTGCACTTTGTTCTGGAGTCGTGTGTCCTGGGCCCGTGAGCTGTGTGTCTGTGAATGTCCTTCTGGCACTGCCGTCGGCACAGAGCTGGCCTGGACTCCCAGGGGACTGGTGGTTTTGCTGACCTTTAAGGATGTGAGGTGGGGGGAGGAGGCATTCTCAGTTGTTGTTCCCAAACTTGCACTTGAAATAGGGCTAAATTCCTGTTTTTAAGGGTCCCGGAGCTCTATTTATGGGTCATGCAGCTACTGCTGGTGAAGACTGGGCTTGTAAAGGCAACTCGTTGTGTGCCTGCCTTAACCAGGTCTCTGCTTGGGTCTGGAAGTGGCAGCCCCTGCACGTTTCCCATGGCTGCATGGGCACCACACCCAGCGCAGTAGGGGCTGCAGTGTGGGTCCCCTGATGTTCCTGATGGAGAGAAAGTGGAAGAAGAGGGGTAGTGCTCGCTCTGAGGGACATCCCTCAAAGAACAGGGGGTGGAAGCAGTAGCAGAGCCATCAGACAGAAGACAGAGGCTGTCTTCCCCATTGCACTTTTGTGGAAGAACATGGTTCTGGTAGGAACATCCTGATTATAACCTAGAGAAGGTCGCTAGTCCGTGAGTTCTTCTGTGGGTGGCTAGATACAGGGAAATTGCAACACCCTTGCCAGCCCGGCCTGTGGGGAGAAACTTACTGTTACTCTTGTTTTCATCTTAATTGCTTTCCCTTGGTGGGGGGTGTTTTCCTGAGTCTCACATGGTTGGGATTGCACGTGGTGAGAGCAGGTGGGGGCTCCCCCCTCCCCCGCCCAGGAGGGCATTTCAGTAATTGGAGGGCTCTTTCCTGGGGCCCAGGGCTCACCTAGTTCACAGTGTTGCCATTAAGTATTTATATTTTCACTGATTTAGTGGGCTTGTAAACCTCACTAAATGAAAGGCTGGAATGAGCTGAAAAAATGAACTTTCAAATACACATCCTTGAATTGGCTCATGAGTTTATTGACAGATCTCCGGGATAAGTTGACGAGTGAAGAATGGTGCCAGAGCTTTTCATTTCATGCTTCTCTGATTATCACCCTCACTTCGCCTGTAACTTTCTCTGCACTCGTCTTATCAGCAAGCACCCATCCCTTTGCCCTGAAACCTTGGGACATCGAGATTGAGACACTGGTGGCTTCTGTAGGGTCAGGAGGAAATGTGTGGGCTAGAGAGGGGGTGCGGAGGGAGTGCCGGTCAGCCTCATTTACCCGTACTTTTCAGTAACACGTGCTGCAGAATCCAGAAGGTGAAGCAGAGGACAGGCCAGGACACAGGTGGCAGCCCCCCTGCAGGTGCACAAAGGTGGGTCTGAGTTACCGCACAGTTCAGTATGAGGGACGGTCTAATGAGAAGTGTTCTGAATATAAGAAAGAGTTATACTGATGCCCATACGTTTGCATTTCTTCATGGAAGAACGTTTATTTAAATGTACGTATTCCCTTTTTCGTCCTGTTTTAGGCTTGAACTCTGGTGCGAACTCCCCGGTCTCTGTTGGTGTCAGTGTGAGGTTTTGCGTGGCCTGAGCTAGGCCACAGAGCAAGCTTCTGGGTCTGGTTGCCACAGTGGCACTGGATCCTGTCCTTCACTCCAGTTGCTGGTTCATTGTGTCACATTGATTTATTGGACAAATGTTGACTGAGGGTCCTGCCTTGTTTATACTGAAGTGTTACTAAGACTAAAGCGGGAACTTAGCAAGAGCTTCATCACAGAGTTTTTGTTGCTGCTCGTGTTCATCTTTGTCACCGTTTCACCGTGGGTGTGCTGGTGACCTTGGGTCCCGGGACCTCACCTTGTACGGAAGCCTTCCCGATGGGGCAGTGCTGGCACCTGCCAGACCGCTGGGGCTGTGGGCATCACTGCTGGTTTTCTCATCCTTTCAGCGCGAACATCCACTTTCCTGCATAACCATCTGGCCAAGGGTCGGGTTTGGAGGCTGGGGGGCTTCTCTGCTCGAGCAGCCAGGGCCCCTGCTGAGTGCCATCAGTGCATGGGCGCCCTGCCCGGGGCATGTGTGTCTGGCTGGTCGGAAGGGTTGGGAGCCTCATAGAAGTTTCCACCCAGGCTGGCTTCTTCTGAGTTGGGGAGCTGCAAGGGCTTGCTTTTGTTTTAGCATTTTAATTTGTTTTTATGTAGATGGTTGTCCTAACTCAGTATATACCATAGAGTTAAAAAGAAGCCTTTCCAAGAGATACATGACTGGCTCTGCCTGGAGACCCACTGATGAATTGATCAGTCGACAGAACTTCATCTTTGCTTCTTCAATCCATAATGGGTCACTGAAATTGTGAAAACTGAAAAGAGTTTGTTTCCTGCTATTGGAATATGGCTGGTAAATTAAAAACTGCAATCTTCTCCTCTTCCACCTTTGATACATGCAACATTTCTTAATCTCCAACTAGAGAAAAACATCTGTTTTGCTTTAAATAACTCTCTCAGGGCACTAATGGTTTAGTACGTTTAAGGCTTACGGGTTTTGTTTGTTCCTGTGTATGTGTTTTGGGCCGATTCTTAGTTATTTTAATCTTCTAATCTCATTTGGGGATGTGCTAGAAAGACAAAACTCCTTACGTTACTGAGTTGGCCTACTGAAGATTAACTAGCGCCTTTCTTTATTCCCAAGGGAGGGAGGTAAAGTTCATCCTGCCAGGGGTTATACATTGAGCACAGCAGTAATGTAATCATCCAGACTCAGGATTATCATTGGGAATTCTTGGCTTTTTAGCTAAGTTATCAGGAGCTTCATAGTCTCGGGTAACTGTAGAAAAATGTTCGGCCCGTCAGCGGTATTTTGTAGAAAGCCTTGTTCAAACATCTGCGTTACTAACAGAGAGAGAAGAATGATCTGGAAATGAAGGAAATAAGAAGTGAAGGCTCTTCCTATAATTTTTTAAAAAGGACTGCTCAATAAATAAAACCCTTAACTACCCAGAGGTGTTTTGCCAACATTTGTCAGCCTGACTGACCAAGGGTTTATCTTTTTTTAAACCTGATTGCTCTTTAAGATATAAGGTCAAGATGGGAGGGTGGGGTGTGGATTGGGCTTTTAGGGGTTCATGAACCACCCTGGGCTCACCCAGGTTTTCTTAGTGCCTGTGCACGCCAGTGCTTTTGCTGGGAGGTTCCAGGGCTTTCATCAGACCCTCCGAAGGCCCCAAGGAAGTGAAGATGCTTGGGGGGTGCTGGGAGCAGTTGGGTTCAGGGATTACTGTTCTCTGTCCACCAGAGTCACTCAGGACCACCCACTGTAAGTGCTGAGGGTTTGTATTAAAGGGAGGAGTCTTGGACACCACCCCACCCCACCCTCCGCCCCCAGGTTTTCTGAATCCGAGTTCCTGGCGTGTCTGGACGTGGAAGGCAGAAGAGTAGCAGGTTTGTGTTTTTAACCAGTTCTTCCTGTGCCCTCCAAGGACACTGATGTAGAAGAACTGCTGGGCCGGAGGCAACTGGACAGTCGGATGTTGCCATTTTAATCTGCTCCAGGCGTTGGTCTCTTCTGGACCACGCTTCATCCCCAGCTGAAATGTCTAAAAATACTTTACAACCTGTGTTACTGCAGCTGCCAGGAAACAGGCTGGCTGGGCTTGATTATTGAGGTCACATATGAGGCCGTTGGCATTCATCACCGCCCCTCAGTACCCATCCCCCACCCGCCCGGCGGTGATGGAAATATTCCCAGGGCACGGGGCCTTCTCGACGCAATTACAGATGTGTCAGGAAAAGTCGATAGAGCGACAGCAGCTCAGCACGTTAGTGACGTATGACAGGCCCTCTGCTGAGCGGCACTGAGGCCTGAGCTAGTGGAATAACTTGTTTCTTAAGAGAGATGAACCCCAAGTGTGGGCGTGATTGTAGTGCTGTAGCCTCTTAGAGTTTTTAGTTGAAAAGCAATTTATAGTTCTCTTGGCTTTTTGGGTACCAGACATGGAATGCCTTACTCACTGGTCGGCTTATTGATTGGACTAGAATAAAAACCGGGGATGATCAGCACCTCAGTCTTTGCTTGGAGAATTGCAGTTTAGTGAAATGCATGATGTCGAGGCTTCATGGGCAGTTGACTAATCATTTTTGTTTTAAACACATGTGGGACATTGTTAAACGTTCATCTTTTATGGTGCATTACTTGTTGGGTTTATGGTAAAGGCTTTTCGCATTGAGCTGTAGGACTCATTTCCTGCAGGTTATTCACTGTTTCTTGAATATTGTGTTTCTGTTCATCCCCCTGAAATGAATTCCCTCTCTCTTTACCTGTTGCTGTCTTCCCCATCTTTAAGGTCTGTTGCAGACAGTGCTTCATCCAAGGTGCTCACCTCAGTGCCATCCAGGCAAGGCCTTCCTGCCTTTGAGCCCTCACTGTGTGGTGTGGTCCACGGACTGAATACTCGCCATGTTTCTCCTTTGTTAGTTTGTTTGTTCATTTCTCCATCTATCCTTCCACCCTTGTGTCCATTCATCTGTCCACCCAGCAGGTATTCACAGGGTGCGCGCTGCTGCTGGCCTTGCATCGCGAACAGCGCTGGGCAAAGTTGTGCCCTCATGGTGCTTGCATTCTAGTGCGAAACATACACAAGCAAGTATAATTTAAAACTGTAATATTATAAAGAAATGAAAGCTGGGAGAAGTGTAGAGAGGGCTGCTGGGAGGGGCCACCTCAGGCACAGGAGCTGGGGGTGGGGATGCTGAGCTGGGGGGCCGCTACGTGGAGATGGGGAGGAGTGTGCTGGACGGAGGGGCTGGTGGGTGCAGAGCCCTGGGGAGTGGTAGGGGGAGGTCGGGGGTGCAGGGAGAGAGTGGACACGAAGGCAGAGCCATGACCCCAGCCTCATGGCCAGGGTGAGTAGTGTGGGTTTTAGTGGCAGCGAGCTGGAGGGTTACTAGAGGGTTACGTGTGTGTGTGTGTGTGTGTGTGTGTGTGTGTGTGTGTGTTCACAGAGCTGGCTGACACTGGATTGTAGAGCTGGCCGGGGCAGAGGTGGCGGGGGGCACTTAGGAGGTCCTACAGCAGGTGGCCAAGAGCTGTGGACAGGATCTGGACGGCCGTGGAGGGTCTCGGCCGCCCTGGTGCTCTGCTACCCCCAGCGGAGCTTCCCTAGAAAAGACTCGTGTTGGAAATCTTTTATCCCGTGGTGTGAGCGTCAGGACACTCTGCAAAGTCCAGCCCCCACTGGTCACTACAGGAAGGACCCTATTCCTGCCTTCCGTGCAGGACGGTGAGGGGATTCCGAGCTTCTTTGAGTTTCTAGGTTAAGATCAGACATTTCGACATCAAGGGGTGTGACACTTGCCCTGGTCCTGAGTGACCCTGGGCACAGGCTGGATGCTAAACCAGAACCTCTTTTTGATGTGGTTCAAAAAAAGCAGATTTTAGGGATTCAGTTCCCTGTCTTCAGGTCAGCGTGATGCTTCTCTATGGCCCAGCTCTCCCCTTAATGCAAAAAACTTTAATTATAAGAAGAAATTGTGAAAATCCCAAGAATCAACATTTATATTGAATTTGATTTATATGTACCATTTTAGCTTATATTGTCAGGGCAGTTTCTAAGCGTTCAGAGCTTGTCAGGGAAAAGAAAGGGTTTATTTTTGGAAGAGTGTGTCCCCTGGTGTTCACCGCTCTTAGGAATTATGGGGAGTAATTGTCAGGAGGGCGCAGCAGCTCCAGGGCTGGAGGAGGCTGGCAGCAGATCCAGAATCTCACAGCGGCTGCTTTTGCCTGCCTCGTTCCCCAGCCTTCGTTACTTTTGTCAATATGAAACGCAGAAGAATAGCTCTTCCATGAAGATTCTTCACACAAAATGTATTCCTTTGACGACTTTCCATAGAATGTGAAGTCAGTTTCTTTTTCCATTTTTAACTGTGAAAGTGCAGCCTGCAGCTTCCGTTTCTGTGGGACAGGAAGAGCTAATTTGTGGCCTTGTTTGCATTTCCACCCTTCCTGCCCCGTGGGGTCGCGGTGCCCACGGCGGGGCCGAGCCAGAGTCTGTCAGGGAGCCAAGGCGCTTTGACGGCTCGGAGGGCAGAGGCCGCTGTTAACTGTCGATATCGTTGCTGGCTTATGAGACCTTGGGGGATAAGGACAGTTTCTATAAGATTTCATTTCAAAGTCCAGACTTCATCTGGCCTTATGCCCTGTGGATTCCTTTTTTTTTTTTCATTTCATGTTGTCCCTTTGCCCCCTTCATTTTTCTACAGGGAAGAGTCTCTTATTGTCATTTAAAAAATTTCATGCCAGCAGTGTATTGACTGGAAAGTACCAGGTTGGAAATGTTATCATTATTATTTTTAAAAATTGTTATTTATTTTTTATTTTTGGCTGCATTGGGTCTTCATTGCTGTGCGCAGGCTTTCTCTAGTTGTGGCGAGCGGGGGCTACTCTTCATTGTGGTGCGCGGGCTTCTCATTGCAGTGGCTTCTCTTGTTTAGTAGCTGTGGCATGCGGGCTTCAGTAGTTATGGCTTGTGGGCTCTAGAGCGCAGGCTCAGAAGTTGTGGCACATGGGCTTAGTTGCTTCGTGGCATGTGGGATCTTCCCGGACCAGGGCTCGAACCCGTGTCCCCTGCATTAGCAGGCAGATTCTTAACCACTGAGCCACCAGGGAGGCCCAGAAATGTTATTTTTTTTATTAGTAAGTTTTTATAGTATTCCTGGGTAGAAAGATTTTTTTTGGAAACAGTTCTTTTCCTGTCTTCTGTTTTTCTCATGAGCCCATAAAATAACATCTTTATTCATTTTTTGTTATATATAATATATAAAATCAATACTTTTTAAAAAATTAGAAGTTTAACCAGAAGTTTAAGATACATTAACGTTGCTTTTGACTATAATCTTTCATTCCCAGAGGTAACACCATTAATAAGCTCCATATGTTTTCTTCTAGACTTAATAAAAATATGTTTACGCACATTTTACACAGTCATAGAAAATACATGGTATCTGTTGGTGTGTGTATGTCATATGGTTTTTTAAAAAACTGTAGTAAAATATACATAAAACTTACCGTTTTAATCATTTTACCATTTTTGGTTGTACAGTTCATTGCCATTAAGAACGTTAACATTGTTTTGCAGGCATCACCACCATCCATCTCCAGGACTTTTTCATTTTCCTGAACTATCCTCTACCGATTAAACACTAACTCCCCATTCTTCCCTGCCCCCGGCCCCTGGTAACCAGTATTCAACTTTCTGTCTCTGAATTTGACTACTAGAGACCCAACATAAGTAGAATTGTACAATATTTGTCTTTGTGCCTGGCTTATTTCACTTAGCATATAATGTATTCAGAGTTCATCTATGTTGTTGCACGTATCATAATTTCATTCCTTTTTAAGGCTGAATAATACTGCGTTGTATGTATAGACCACATTTTGTTTATTCATTTGTCTGTTGATGGACATTTGGGTTATTTCTACTTTTGGCTATTGTGAATAGTGCTGCTATGAACATGGGTGTACAAATACTTGTTTGAGACCCTGCTTTCAATTTTTTTTTGGTATATACTTAGAAATGGGATTGCTGGATCATATTCATAATTATTTGTTTAATTTTTTGAGGATTTGCCCTATCATTTTCCACAGTGGCTGCACCATTTAATATTCCCACCAACAGTGCCCAAGGGTTCCAGTTCCTCCACATCCTCCCTAACACTTGTTATTTCCTGTTTTTTTTTTAATAATAGTCACCCTAATGGGTATGAGGTGATATCTCATTGTGGTTTTGATTTGCATTTTCCTAATGCCCAGGGATGTTGAGCATCTTTTCACGTGCTTAATAACTATTTGTGTGTGTTGTTTGGGGAAATATCTACTCAAGTGCTTTGCCTGTTTTTGAATTGGGCTGTTTTTTTGTTGAGTTGTAGGAGTTTTTTTTTTAATCTATTCTAGATATTAACCCTTTATCAGGTATATGATTTGAAAATATTTTCTCCCGTTCTGTGAGTTGCCTTTTCACTCTTAATAGTATCCTTTGATGCACAAAAGTTTTACATTTTGATGAAGTCCAATTTATCTATTTTTTCTTTTGTGGACGGTGCTGTTGGTGTCATATCCAAGGAATTGTTGCCAAATCCAGTGTCATGAAGGTTTCCTCCTATATTTTCTTTTAAGAGATTTATAATTTAGCCTTTCATGTTTATTTTCACTTAATTTTTATATATGGTGTAAAGTGAATGTCATAAGGTTTTAGTTGCAGGCAAGTTGGAAAAACAATACCAGTGACTTTCCCTGAGCCACATGAGAGTAAGTTGCTGACCTGATACCCCATCACCCCTGAACATGTTAGTCTATATTTCTTGCAAGCAAAGACATTCTCTTATAGAACCCCTAAACATCCATTAAAATCAGAAAAACTAGGGAATTTCCTGGCGGTCCAGTGGTTAAGACTCCACACTTCCATTGCAGGGACACGGGTTTGATCCCTGGTTGGGGAACTGAGACCAAAAAAAATCAGAAAAACTATCATTGGCATTTTAATACCATCCAGTCCTCAGACCCCATTCATGTTTTAGCGGTTATCCCAATAGCTAGTCTTTTGCAGTTGTTCAGAATCATGTTGCATTCAATTGTCATACGTCTTTAGTTTCCTTCATTCTATGTTAGTTCCTTGGCCGCGGCAGTGACAGGCAGCCTCTTGAGTTTTGTTGAAGCGTCTCCTTTTTCACCTGTGGAAATGGAAACGCACTGTCTCCTGATCCCCACCCACACCTCCAGGGAGCAAGCGTGTGGCTGGCTGTGTCTTGACTTTCATAACGTTGACTCTTTGGATGAGTACAGGTCAGTTATTTTGAAAATATCTCTCAATTTGGGTTTCCTTAGATTACATTCTGGATGGATGTGTGTAGATACATGCACATGTGTGTGTGCATGCATGTGTGTGCACATGCCCTTGACCTCCATGGTATTGTTGGTATTGTTCTACATTTACTGTCCTGAAACAGGCTGCTTTTCCCACCAACAATGTTGTTTGTGTTGTTACATCTACAGCTAGTTCATTCATTGTAACTTCAAGACAGGATTCTGTCATGTGAATACGCTGCCTTTGATTAGCTGTTCTCCTTTTGATGGACTTAGGGGTTGTTGGCAGTTTTTTGCTGTTACTAACAATGATGCAAAAATCATCCTTGTTTACATTTCTTTTGTGGATGTAGATTTTCGAGGCAACAGACTTTTATTATTATTTTTTAAATTTGAAATATTTCAAACATGCTGAACGTATGGAGAGTAATATAACAGTACTCAACTTTAGCCAGTGTGAATGTTGGGTCTAGAATCTTTAAGTTGGTAAAGTTGTCATCCCAGTCAGTAAATGGGAGTTTTACTGACACTGCTCAACGTTACTGTCTCACTGAGTGAGAATTATTGTTAATGATGAAATTGTCTCAAAAGTGTGTAGCTTTAGGGACTTCTCTGGCAGTCCAGTGGTTAAGACTCCGAGCTTCCAATGCAGGGGGTGCGGGTTCCATCCCTGGTTGGGGAACTAAGATCCCACATGCTGTGCAGTGAGGCCAAAAAAAAAAAAAGTGTGTAGCTTTATTAAGAGAGAGGTATTTTGGGAAAACCAGTCAGACTTAAAAAGCAGAAAATGTGGGCCTACCACCCAGAAGTGAACTGGGAATAAACTACCACATAGGTGCAGCCAACTTTCCTTTTAGTCTTTCTTCATGTGTCTCTTAATAGAATTTAATGAAACAAGACAGGAGGAGGAATCACCGGAGGTTAAGGATAATGGACCTGAAAGACTTGCTTGGCCCCTGGGGAGACTCACGTCTCAGCTGGGCCCGCTCCTTGGCTGTGGCGTCAGGTGATGTGAAAAGTGCCTTCAGGAGTTCATTTCGAGCCTGCTTCAGGCCCCAGCATAGACCTGTGATAAATCAGCTCTGTGCTCACGCGTGACGTTTGGCAAATCAAGGGAAGGAGAGGGAGGGAATCAGGTCAGAGCCCAGCTGGCTTCACAAGCCACGGGAAACCGAATTCTCCGAAGATAAATAAGCCCATACATTCAGGGCTTAGAGGGACGCGGCAGTGACAGGCAGCCTCTTGAGTTTTGTTGAAGCGTCTCCTTTTTCACCTGTGGAAATGGAAACGCGCTGTCTCCTGATCCCCACCCACACCTCCAGGGCGAGCTCTGAGGGCCACCCTGGACTGCAGAGTCCTCGACTGCTTACAGCCTCGGCCGGAAGCAAGCGTGTGGCCGGCTGTGTCTTCCCACCAGGAGTGGAAAAGCGTGATCCACTCAAACACCAGCTCCTACAAGTTTAGGAGAGAGACATGGTCTCAGTACCTTAGAAGTGAAGTCTCTGTGTTCTGTCGGTGGGTGTTTCCTGGGTTTTGCTTTTAATGCTAAATAACATTCCTCCTGGCCTGTCTATTAATAGTGGAGTAAAGGGAACCACGGAGGTTTCCTAACATTTAAACTGCTTTGGACTCCTGTTCCTGGCTGAAGTTGTGTTTGGTGGGAATGTGGCTTTCACTTTTTAAGTTCTGATACGTGGATTGTGGGTAGAAAAAGGAGAAAAAGGCTCACATCTGAAAGACAGTGGCAGCAATGGTAACCACAGCCAGGAAGCTCATTTGGGATTCTCGGGGATTCATTTTCCGTGCTGTTTGAAGTTCTGTGTCAGCATTTGCTAAAATGCTGTCCACAGCAGAGTGGACATCACTTGTTTCAGTCATCACATGAGGATTCCGGTGTGGATAGTAATCCCGAGGGTTCTTCTTGCATCCTTTCTAGGGATGCAGAGTGTTCGGCCTTTGAAGTGATGCCGTCTGGGACCTCAGGCTGCTGCTGCGGGTCTGTAGGCCGGGAAGTGCCAGTGTAATGGGTACCTACTCACATGTGTCCCCAAGGCCCTGAAAGAGACCAGGGCGGAAGTGAGCCCTCTCTGGACAAGGGTGAGAGCAGAGTGGCCATGTCAGACCTTCACCTTAAACACCATTACCTGCTTTCTGCATTCAAAGCAAGTTCTGGTTCAGTAGGAATCGTGGCCTCTCCGGGCTGCCAGCACCCCGCTTCCTCAGTCCTGGACCTGACATGCTCACCTGACACCGTGTGCTCCAGGACGCTGTGTGTGGATGGGGTGGCAGACACACGTCGTGTGCACATCTGCCCTGCTCACGCGTGTGCTCCCTTGTCCCACTGGACTCTGCTGCAAAACACAAGTGTCGAAGATAAAATCATTAAGAATCTCACGATGGCAGTGGCAGAGCGGTGGGCCAAGTGCAGGTCCTCTGGGCGCGAGGCCCCACGTGCCTGCTGTGATCACGCGCCGGTGAAGTCAGCCCCACACCCTCTGTCATATTGCAGTCTGCTCTTCCTCCTCCCCGCAGCGCCCACACTCCTGGCCCCGACCCTGCTCACCCAGCATCGTACTGCAGCCTGCCCCTGACCCCAGCCTGCTCTGTTCTTCCAGGGCCTCCTACCTGCCCCACTTCTTCTTTTTTTTTTTTTTTTCTTCCCGGTACGCGGGCCTCTCACCGTTGTGGCCTCTCCCCTTGCGGAGCACAGGCTCTGGACGCGCAGGCCCAGCGGCCATGGCTCACGGGCCCAGCTGCTCCGCGGCATGGGGGATCTTCCCGGACCGGGGCACGAACCCGTGTCCCCTGCATCGGCAGGCGGGCTCTCAACCACTGCGCCACCAGGGAAGCCCTGCCCCACATCTTGCTCTTTTTTTAAAGATTTATCACCTTCTAAAATATTATAACTGTAACTTTTGGTTACCTAAAAAAATTACCGTTTATTTCCCCTGCTAGGATATAAGTTCCCAAAGGGCAGGGATCTTCCACCAAATAAGGGAAGGCAGTTCAGAATTGAATATTTGATATTTACTGTGCAAGAATATGACGTGTTATAAAGTAGGCATTACACATTAATGGCAGAGGAAGGATTTCACAATAAGCAGTAATTGGGCAACTGGTTGGCAATTATGGAAAAATTAATCATTTTACAGCCTTACTTTTTACTATACCTTAAAAAAATTCCAGTGGAATTAAAGAGATAAATGTAATTAAAAAAAATCTCACTGAGTGTACTGGCCTTCCTAGGTATAAAATGTATTACAGCGTTATACTTAATAAAAACAGATGGTGCTGGCTGAGCAAGAAACCTATCACCAAGGAGATGAGAGGCCTGAAAGGGAGACTGATTGTCTATGAGAAGTTTGGTTTGTGATAAAGATAGCGTTTCAGATCAGGGCAAGAGGTGGGTTTTCATCAAAGGTGTTATGACAACTGGCTGGTTCGTTTTAAAAATTGAACGCAGTAGCGATCTATGAACTTGTGTGAAAAACATAGCAGCTCTGTTATTGTATGAAGCTAGCACATCTCCAAAGAATACATGTAGTGTGATTCCAGTTATATAAAAGCAAAGATTATCTGTTGGTATGTGGTTCATTTATCTGCCTCCCACTCTCAGGGACCTGCCATCTCTCATACATTCTGGTAAAGAGAGGATTTATCTTTTTTAAAAAATTGAGATATAATTGTCACATAACATTATATTAGTTTCAGATGTACAACATAATGATTCAGTATTTGTGTATATTGTGAAATGATCACAAGTCCAGTTAACATCCATTCCATATATAGTTACAAATTTTTTTTCTTGTGATAAGAACTCTTAAGGTGTGCTCTTAGCAACTTTCAAGTATGCAGTACAGTATTATTAACTATAGTCACCATGCTGTACGTTACATCCCAGGACTTATTTATTTTATTACCAAAAATGTGTACCTTTTTTTTTTTTCTTTTTGGCGGTACACGGGCCTCTCACTGTTGTGGCCTCTCCCATTGCGGAGCACAGGCTCTGGACGCGCAGGCTTAGCGGCCATGGCTCACGGGCCCAGCCGCTCCGCGGCATGGGGGATCTTCCCGGACCGGGGCACGAACCCGTGTCCCCTGCATCGGCAGGCGGACTCCTAACCACTGCACCACCAGGGAAGCCCTGAAAATGTGTACCTTTTGACCCCTTTTACCCACTCTGCCCATCCCCCACCCCACGTTTCTGGCAGCCGCTAGTCTGTTAAGAGAGGATTTATCTTAAACCTCTCAAGACTGGTCCCCTTGAGAGTCTGCATCTTCTGGCCCTCCCTGCGGGGCTCCGCTGACTGTATTCCTGGTTAGGTTGGAACTCCTAGGTCCTGGTATAGGGTGAGCCCTAGGCAGCCTGCCCTACCTGAGACAGGTCAGTGTGATGTTTCTGGGGGGTGATCTGAGCATCAGAGCTTCTCAAAGCTCCCCAGGAGATGCCAACATGCAGCTTATGCTGAAAACCACTGTTCTTGTCGGATCTGGTAAGAATTCCTCCTTTTGAGGCATAACAAGATCGAGGCCAAGAGCCACCCCAAAGAGTTAGGGCATGGGGCTCAGCAGATTCTTACAGTTATACAGAGACAGAGGTGCATCTGCGATACTTCTGACCAGCCCACTTACTAAAGGGTGCAGAACGCCCTCCGGGGTTGTCTGTCCAGAGGATGGAGATGGGGCCTTTAGCTACTGGTTCCCACCCCTGTTGGCTTTCCAGGCAGGCCAGCAGGCTCCCGTGACTTCTGAGAAGGCCCTGGGGCAAAAAGACCCTCAGTGCTTGCTTGAGGGAGGGAGTCCCGGCTGTCAGCTGAGCTGGAACTTGCATGGTACCATCAGCAGCTTTGGCCAAGGGGACGGCGTGTAGGCACTCAGAGTGATTCTGTGTTTAAGTCATTGCATATCCTTATGCACCCCATCCTTAACATTAAGTGCACTTCCAGGCATTTTGGGGGATTCTCATTAAATGTTACCTGGAAAATTATAGTTGTAAGAGTGAAATATTCTTTAAAGCGGTGAGGGAAAAGTCTCATTTCTGTTTATGTTTTCAGTCTGGTAGAGGAGCTCCTAGGAAGAATAAGTCAATCAGATCCTTAGGCAACGCTTTTTCTTTCGTTCCTGCTTGGCTCCTGTTTGGGAACCAGCGGGCTGAGCCTGGAGGGGCCCATCCAGCCTTTGGACCAAGCCAGGTGCAGCCTGGAGGCCTCGGCAGGTGGTGACTGGTGAGGGGACCCTTCTGGGGATGCATGCAGTGACTTCCTGGGTCCAGCTTTGTGAAATGTGTCGCTGTGTGGGTACCTCATCTTAGGTGTAGTCTTGAAGGACACGGGGTCAGGGATGCCACGTACAGGGCCCCTCACAGGGTCAACCTTCCCGGCCCCCTTGGGCACCTGGGTCTCTTTGGGGAGTGCACTGGCCCCTTCAGCTGTGGGCACCCCCAGACGGGAGGGACAGTGGCACCGGAGTTGGAGGACAGGTGCTCGGAGCAGGTGTTGGCTGACTTGCTTTAGAAATGTAATTTTTTAAAACTTTTTATTTTATATTGGAGTATAGTTGATTAACAATGGTGTGTTAGTTTCAGGTGTACAGCAAAGTGCATCAGTTATACATATACATGTACCTATTCTTTTTCAAATCCTTTTCGCATTTAGGTTGTTACAGAATATTGAGCAGAGATGTAACTTTTGTGGATGTGGCATTTAACAAATATGTTGTACTTGAGCACCACGTCACCTAATATGAGTTGAAGAATAGTGACCCGATTCGTGAATTATCTTTGCATGAGCTTAAATACTGATCTAATGGATACAGATACTTGAAAGTAGTAGTTGAGTTTGGTGCTTTGAGTATGGAATAAAAATATGCTAAAAAATGAAAGCAGCTTATGAAATACAAGTAATTTTACTTACCAGGGGCGTATAATAATATGAGAGGTAAATCAGCTCAACAGACAGCCAGTCTGCTTGTTTACGAGTTAGCCAGACACAGATTCATCAACTTCTATACTCTCTTCTCTCTTTGCATAGTAGCTCTGCTGTTCTTTCCAGAAGTTTCTTTTTTTAAAAACGAAGTGTTGACCAAATGTAAAACTGATAGCCAGTGGGAAGCAGCCGCATAGCACAGGGAGATCAGCTTGGTGCTTTGTGACCACCTAGAGGGGTGGGATAGGGAGGGTAGGAGGGAGGGAGACGCAAGAAGGAAGAGATATGGGGATATATGTATATGTATAGCTGATTCACTTTGTTATAAAGCAGAAACTACCACGCCATTGTAAAGCAATTATACTCCAATAAAAATGTTAAAAAATAAATAAAATTTAAAAAATAAAATAAAATGCTTAGAAAAAACAAGAAGTGTTGAACTATATCTAAAATAGATAACTAATAAGAACCTGCTGTATAGCACAGGGAACTCTACTCAATTCTCTGTAATATCCCAATGGGAAAAGAATGTAAAAAAAAAAAAATAGTGGATATATGTATAAATGATTCACTTTGCTGTACACATGAAACTAACACAACGTTGTAAATCAACTCCAATAAAAATTTTTTAAAAAGTGTTGAGAATGTTTTTTGGGGGGAGGGGTGGAGGAATGTATAACTCTAAAAGTAAACCTTGCTTTTGAAAAATGAAGTTGTTATACATGAAGGAGGATTATAATAAATAGCAGACTGTCATTGTTAATAAAAACAAAGTTGAGAACTAACAGTTTCTAAGCTTTGCATCCATGCGTGTGATCCTCACAACCACCGTGAGAGCGGAGAAGCGCAATTCTCTCCTGGATTAACCTGTTCAAGGTCTTGGGACGCGGCCACTAAGTGAGTGAGCTGCGTTCCAACAGAAGACAGTCTTTTAGGTCATCCTGCCTCAGGCTTCTTCTGCCTGAACTTCCTTAACTACCATCTTTCTGGTTTATAACATGGTCTGTTCAAACAAGGACCAGTGGGTGACGTTTGGTCCTTCAGGAGTCAGCTGATCTAGAAGTGGATTCATGTCCTTGCCAGTGACCTTCAGTTCGCTTGTAGTTGCACTGAGGTTTACAGGTCTGTGTGTTCCTTTTCTCCCCACAAGTTGGATGGTGTTGACCGGGATCCTCAGTAGCTGCTTGCGAAGCCGTCTTTCAGGGCTTACTTACTCTGCTGTGTTTCTCCAGGCTCTGGGAATCACTGGCCCATCTCCAGAGCCTCTGTATCTCACAGTTAGAAGTATTGTCTGTGTTTGATAGGCTGGAAACAATTTTGTTGAGTAAAAGTTTAGGTTAATAAGGGAATCATATGCAAATAAAAGTGCCTTACAAAGTTAAAAGAACCTCCTTTTTTGAGCATTAATCGGTATTAACAGTGTTCTTTTTGGTAAGATCACCTTTATCTATCTATCTGTTTTACTGAGGGATAGTTAACATGTAATACTATGTTAGTTTCAGGTATACAACATAGTGATTCGACGTTTAAATACATTACTAAATGATCATCGTGATAAGTCTAGTAACCGTCTGTCACCATCCAAAATTACTATGGTATTATTGACTGTATTCCTTATGCTGTGTATTATGTTCCTGTAACTTATTTATTTTGTAAATGAAAGTCTGTACCTCAGTCTTATTCATCTTTTCCCAGCTCCCTCCCTCCTCAACTACCAGTTTGTTCTCTGTATCTATGAGTCTGTTTCTGTTTTGCTTTGTTTGTTTGTTTTCCACATGTAAGTTAAATCATATGGTATTTGTCTTTCTCTGCCTGACTTACTTCACTTAGCATGATACCGTCTAGATCCATCCATGTTGTTGCAAATGGCAAGATTTCATTCTTTTTTATGGTGGTTTAATATTCCATTGTGTGTGTGTGTGTGTGTGTGTATGTATACATATATATATATGTATATACATCCTATATCTTCTTTATCCATTCATATATTGATGGGCACTTGGGTTGCTTCCATATGTTGGCTATTATAAATAGTGCTGCAATGAACATAGGGGTGCATATATCTCTTTCAATTAGTGTTTTTGTTTTCTTTGGGTAAACACCCCGAAGTGGAATTGCTGCATCTTACGGTAATTCTAGTTTTAATTTTTTGAGGACTCTCCATACTGTTTTCCATAGTGGCTGCATCAGTTTACATTCCCACCAACAGTGCAGGAGGCTTCCCTTTTCTTCACACCCTGGCCACACTTGTATGGTCAGTTCATCTGTGACAAAGGAGGCAAGAATATACAATGGGGAAAAGAGAGCCTCTTCAATAAATAGTATTAGGGAAACTGGACAGCTACATGTAAAAGAATGAAACTAGACCATTTTCTTACGCTATATACAAAAACAAACTCAAAAAGGATTAAAGACTTAATCATAAACCATAAAACTAGAAGAAAATAGGCAGAACATGCTTTGACATTGATCTTAGCAGTATATTTTTGGATATGTCTCCTCAGGCAAGGGAACAAAAGCAAAAATAAACAAATTGGACTACATCAAACTAAAAAGCTTTTGCAGGGCTTCCCTGGTGGCTCAGTGGTTGAGAGTCCGCCTGCCGACGCAGGGGACACGGGTTCGTGCCCCGGTCCGGGAAGATCCCACATGCCGCGGAGCAGCTGGGCCCGTGAGCCATAGCCCTTGAGCCTGTGCGTCCGGAGCCTGTGCTCTACAACGGGAGAGGCCACAACAGTGAGAAAAAAAAAAAGATTTTGCGTAGTGAAGGAAACTGTCAGCAAAATGAAAAGACCACCTACTGAATGGGAGAAGATATTTGCAAAGGATACATCTGATAATGGGTTAATATCCAGATTATATCCAGAAACCATACAGCTCAGTATCAACAAAACAAACAATCCGATTAAAAAATGGGCAGAGACCCTGAATTGACATTTCTCCAAAGAAGACATATAAATGGCCAATAGACGCATGAAAAGATGCTCAACATCACTAATCGTCAGGGAAATGCAAATCAAAACCCCAATGAGACACCACCTCACACCTGTCAGAATGGCTGTCATCAAGAAGACAACAAATAACTAATTTTGGCACATTCTTATTTTAAAAGGTAATGATCATGAGTTGGAAAATGAATAAATGTTTATGGATCATGCTTGTGTATTTTATCTGTAAAATATAAAGTTATTTCAAAGAGTGTTTTTGGTTATTAATTTGTTTCACTATGTTTTGATATTCCATTTAAATTTAATTTCAGTAACAACAAAACAAGAACTGAATCTTAGGGTCTACAATATAGTCTGGAAAATGTGGGTCCATTGGGAATGCTTCCTATTCAATATATTTGTTTTTCAAACAAGGTCATGAACTCTCTTAAGTTAACCTAGATCTAAATAGCTTCGATTACCACTGAATTTATGTGAGTGATTTTCGTAGACTAATGAGTTAATCGGAAGCCCATTCTAACCACTGAGGTACTAGAACAATTGCTTTATCTGCCTGGGTTAGTTTTCTTGCCTCTTTTAGTGAACATAATCATTTCTGATTACTGCAAGGGTTAGTCAGCTTTAACTATGGCAGTTTTTCTAAAATTTACATTTTTAAAACTTTGTATTATAGAAAACTTTGAACTCACATAAATAGAGAGGATGGATAGTGTAACAAATCCCCATGTACTCAGCATCCTGTATCAGTGACTATCATCCATCACAGAAAATTCACATCCTATGGGTATCCCTGTGCGTGGCCCAGCTGTGGGCACTGCTGATTGAGTCTAGCAGAGCACACATCAGGGGGGTGTGTGGGGACCACAGAGAATAGGTTGTTGAATGGCTGTATTCTTTCCCTGTTTGATGGGCATTTAGTTTAATTTTTTTTTTTTTTTGCTAACACAAATAGGCAGTGTGGCAGTAAACATGCTTGTATGTAATTTTTTTCGTACTCATGTGAGTGTTTCTGTAGGATAATGGAGGAAACATCTACATATGAAGGAGGCTTGGATATTTTCATTCTTCCCTATGAAGATATTGTAACCTGCTAAATTTTAGCACTTCTGCTCTTTTCTTAGAAGTTCTAGGTTAGTTATTCTCTGAATGGAATTATCTTTATTGGGACTATCTTAAGAAATGCTAGCTGCCACAGCAGACACTCAGAAATCTCCATGGCTTAACACAACAAAAGTTAGTATCACCAAAGTACCGCCTGGGTTGGTAGGAGTCTGCTCCTGACTCAGGGATCCAGGCTCCCTCCAGCTCATAACACTGGCCTCCCCGGCAGAAGGAGAGAGGGGTGGAGGCACCTTACCAGCTCTGATGCGTCATCTCTGTTCACGTTTCTGTCAGGGTCACTCACTTAATGGAGGGCGTGGGGGTGTGCTTGGATGTTGGGTAAGCACTGTGGCTGTGCCCGTCCTCAGCTGGCAAGGAAGGGGATGTTGTATACTTGACCGCCCTTGACCTCCAGCCCCATGTTTGCCTGTCCAAACACTTAAAAGTCTTTGCCCCCCAAGGGAAAGGAGGTTTGAAATCAAGCTTAGACTCCTTGTGTCTCAGTCCCCTCCTTAACTATGGCTGTATTAGAATAGCCTTTCCAAGTGTGTTCTGGAAAACTGGTATCTGAGCCCGAGGAATGGATTTAGTGTCATTTACATTCTAATGGCAATATTCTTTTTTTTTGTTGCCTTAAATGTATTTTATTTTTTAAACTTTATCATCTTGAAAAGTTGCAAAGATAGTACCCAGGGGACCTGTATACCTTCACCCAGCTTCCCCTGGATAAATTCCAATCCACAGATCTTATTTGTATTTTGTCAAAGGAGATACTTTGACACATAAAGCCAGAGTTGCTCTCAGGTTACTGTTTGTACATCCCCATCACCGATGGATGGTCTCTCTTTGCTCACAGGTACTCCTTTTTTTTTTTAATTTTAATTTTATTCTATTTTTTGGCCGTACTGCGTGCCTTGTGGCATCTTAGTTCCCCGACCAGGGATCGAACCCGTACCCCCTGCAGTGGAAGCATAGAGTCCTAACCACTGGACCTCCAGGGAATTCCAGGTACCCCTTCTTCACAAATGAACAGGATGAACTGAGAATCACCCAAAGACCCCAGTCTGGGCCCCACACTGCTGACTAATCTGTAACCCAGTAGTTTATGCATTATTGCTCTATTGACAGGATGCCAGAAAAACAAGAAGGAAAGCCTTTCTTATTTATTAGATGATAACAAAGAACCTTCAATAGTCCTGGAGACTTTTAAGATAAATATGACCTAAAACTCTTCTTAGATCATCACTTTTCCATAGTCTCCTCCGAGGCCACAGAAAGCACTGCTAACTTTAATTAATTGAGTTATCCAAATATGGGCTTGGACACAAAGGATGAGAATGAGGGCGTCTAGATGAATCAGCAGAAAATCATTCTCACTGCTGCCTTAATTCAAGTCTACTGAATGCCTGGACTCTTGTAAAGAAATACAGGTATATTAGTCATCTATTGCTGTGTAACAAATTACCCAAACCTTAGTGGCTTAAAACAACCATGAACTTGTATTATCTCATACATTTTCTGTGAGTCAGGAATTCATTAGTGGGCAGTTTTGATGTGGGGTCTCTTGTGAGGTTGTAGTTCAGATATGAATTGTGACTGGAAGATCTTTCTTTTATTATTATTATTTTAATTTAATTTTTATTTTACATTGGAGTCTAGTTGATGTATGATGCTATGTTAGTTTCAGGTGTACAGAGCAGAGTGAATCAGTTATCACTCAGTTATCAGAGGACCCACTTTCAAGACGGCCCGTGTGACTGGCCATTTGAGGCTGGCTGTTGGCAGGAGGCCTTGGCTCCTGTCCACACGGGCCTCCCCATAGAGCTGCTTGACGTGACCACTGGCTTCTCCGAGTGAGCCGCCCAAGAGAGCGAGGTGGAGGCCACAGTGTCCTTCAGGACCTGGCCTCTCAAGCCACCCAGCACCGTTTCCTCAGGATCCCGTTGGTGATGCACGTTGGCCCTAATCCGTCGGGGAGAAGGGTGGGCACACATGGCCTGAATTCCAGGAGGTGAGGCTCCCGGGCCGTCTTGGAGGCTGACGACCACGGTGGGAGATGGAGCAGAAGTGACAGGGCTTGGTGAGCCTGGACTAGCCGTTTACTGAAGAGGTCATCTTAGTTACAGTTCCCTCATAGTAGACGTTGGGTAAACTCTACTGGATTTTAATGAAAAACAGAACAGAATCAAGAACCATCAGCGGAAGGTGGGCCTCACTGTACCGAGGTTTGGTGGCGGAAGTGGAGCTGTGGTCAGAAGGCGTAGACCCAGCTCCGACCTCTGCTTCCTGCAGGGGCTCCGAGTCTCCTCAGACACGGTGGGGACGATCCCTGCCCTGCAGGTCTCACAGGCTGTCATGAAGGGTGAAGTCCAGTGCGAGGGGATGTGTGAATTGTATGGCATGTTGTGGGAATATTAATTATGATAATGAGGAAGATTTTAAAAATGCACTGAGAGGGACTTCCCTGCTGGTCCAGCGGGTAGGACTCCGTGCTCCCAATGCAGGGGGCCTGGGCTCAATCTCTGGTTGGGGAACTGGATCCCGCCGGCCACAACTAAGAGTCTGCATGCCACAACTCAGATCCTGCATGCCGCAACTAAGACCAGAGCAGCCTAAACAAACAAACAAATTATTAAAAAAATAAAATGCACTGAGATTTGTTCAGTGCTTAAACCTGGAAGCAACTGATTATGTTGTTCACACCCGGCATCTTAGGATTATTATTATTTTTTTGTGTGCTGGATAAAAGCATTGGTGACTAAGTGTCTTTATTACAAGGAGCTGTGAGGTGAAAGCCCTGGGTTGGTGGCAGGAGCCTTCCTGGTTCCGTAAGGAGGTTGAGACACAGGCGGCACCTGCGTCTGGGGTCTTCTCGCAGCCTTTCCGTCTGGGCCTTGGCCCTGTTGCCCTCTCCCTTTGGCCAGTCCTGAATTATTGACTCAGCTCCTTGTCATAGATGAGTATTTCAGTCTAAGGATCCCCTTCTGCCTCTCCCGTGGTGTGGATGTGAGAACTGACTCAGGGTCCTCAGCCTAATGGTGGTTTACGTGGTCTGGGGCTGGATCCCTGGACCACGAGCAGCAGACCTGGAGAAATGGCTACAAAGTGGCTTCATATCAGGCCACGATTTCTGAATATTCACTTTATAGGTGGGAAAAGCTTGGATTATCATAGGTATTTGATATCCATTATTTTGAAATAAGGTTTGTTCATTAGAATTATGTCTGTCTACACAAAGCTATTGAAGCAACCTAAATGTCCATCGACAGATGAATGGATAAAGAAGATGTGGTATGGGCTTCCCTGGTGGCGCAGTGGTTGAGAGTCCGCCTGCCGATGCAGGGGACGCGGGTTCGTGCCCCGGTCTGGGACGATTCCACATGCCGCGGAGCGGCTGGGCCCGTAAGCCGTGGCCACTGGGCCTGCGCGTCCGGAGCCTGTGCTGCACAGCGGGAGAGGCCACAACAGTGAGAGGCCCGCGTACTGCAAAAAAAAAAAAAGAAGATGTGGTACATATATACAATGGAGTATTACTCAGCCATAAAAAGAAACGAAATTGAGTTACTTGTAGTGAGGTGGATGGACCTAGAGACTGTCATACAGAGTGAATTAAGTCAGAAAGAGAAAAACAAATATTGTATATTAACACATATATGTGGAATCTAGAAAAATGATACAGATGAACCAGTTTGCAGGGCAGAAATTGAGACACAGATGTAGAGAACAAACGTATGGGCACCAAGGGGGGAAAGCTGGGGGTGGTGGGGGGTGGGATGAATTGGGAGATGAGGATTGACAAGTGTACACTAATATGTATAAAATAGATAACTAATGAGAACCTGCAAAAAAGATACATTTATTTAGTATAAAAAAGACTTAAATAGATGTAGTAGTTGCTCATTTTAGCAACTTAGAGAAAATTGAAAAATGTAAAAAAATTCAATAAATCCAGGAGACATTAAGAGAAAATTAAATTTGACTAGATAAAAATTAACCCTCCTATAACGTAAAGAAATTCAGAAGATAAATGTTAGACTAGGAGAAAATATTCTCAACATTTTTTTTTTTTTTTGCGGTACGCGGGCCTCTCACTGTTGTGGCCTCTCCCATTGCGGAGCATAGGCTCCGGACGTGCAGGCTCAGCGGCCATGGCTCACGGGCCAAGCCGCTCCGCGGCATGTGGAATCCTCCTGACTGGGGCATGAACCCGTGTCCCCTGCATCGGCAGGCGGACTCTTAACCACTGCGCCACCAGGGAAGCCCTTCTCAACATTTTTGATTGAGTTTTTTATTGAGATAATTATAGGTTCACATGCAGTTGTAAGAAATAATAGTGAGATACTGTGTACCTTCACCCAGTTTCCCCTAATGGCAGAGCCTTGCAAAGTATGGTACAATCAGGACATTGAGACTGATGTAATCCATCCATCTTTAGGTAGTTCTTTTTTTGCCTATGGCTGGCTAGTAGATCCAGCATCATTTGTTGAAAAGACTGTCTTTCCCCCATTTTTACGCTTTCGTCAAAAATCGGTTGGACTTATTTGTGTGGGTCTGTTTCTGGGGTCTCCATGTGTCTGCCGCTTCCCCATTACCACAGTCTTCTTTGCTCTGGTGTTTATACAGTAAGCCTTGACGTTGAGCACAGCGACTTCTCCCACTGTATTCTCCTTTGTCAGACTTGTTTTAGCTCTTCTAGACCCTGAGCCATTCCACATTAATTTTAGAATAAACTTGTTATGTCTATGAAAACCATGCTGGTATTTGGATAGGAATTGCATTAACGCTCTGAATCAATTTGCAGAGACTTCTCTTTTTTACCGTGTTGTGGCATCTAATCCATAAACATGGTATGTCTCTCCGTTTATGAAACATTTTCTTTTTTAAAAATAAAGAACTAATTCTTAGACTCTATAAAGAGCACCTATAAATTAATAACAAACAAGAGGCCAAAACACATAGGAAACTGGGAAAAGGCTATTATTAGGCAGTTCCCAGAAAAAAGACAAATGGTAACCAAGGTTTGAATAGAGGCTTAATCTCACCCATGATGCAGGAAGTGCAGATTAGAAGATCCCTTTGTTTTGTCTGGTAAAAATTAAAAGTTGATGGCGTCATTTGATGAGCGTACAAGGAAGTGGGGCTGTGATACACTGCTGGTGGCAGCAAGCGGGTGAAGCATTTCAGAAGACACTTAGCAATGTTAATCAAAATTAGTAGCAGATAGAACTTGGCTGAGCAGTTCCACTGCTTTGAGCATCTCCTTCAGAAGTCTGTGCACCTGTGCACGAAGATATTGGTACAAGGATGCCCCATACAGTGTTACGGGAACAACCAAAATGCTAGTCAATAGAGGAAAGGCAGGACAAATTACCTCATTCATAGTGTAGGATACAGCGCACTAGTTAAAAGACTGAGGCCCACCTGTATGCACTGACATCTCAAATTAGATAAGAATAGAGGTCAAAGTAACCCCTCCCCCTTTTTTGGTTCTGCTTTCCTTTTAAACAGATATAAAACAGCCATCTGGTCACTACTGACTTTCTTGTCACATTGTTGAACAGATACAGCTGCTTCAGATAATTCCATTGTGGCTCAGGGAGGCTAAATTACTGATAAATTAACTTTCTTTTTATGGCTCTTATTTCGAAATCATTTTTATTGCCTTCATTATGTACCAGGAATGGGGAATAAAGGTCCAGGGCTGCGGGGAGAGCTCGAGCCTCGGCAGGAACGATGTGTCTCTGGCTTTGCCCAGTGGTCTGGCCCTCCCAGTTCCCTGGACCCTTGTCATCCTACTTGGGTCAGAAGGGCATTGCTAACCCCTCTGAGAAATGGCTTTTCCTTTGACAAGGTCTTAGTAGGGCTGGTATCCTGAAGAACTCTTGTTTTCATGATCCGGTTTGGGAGAAAAGTTTCATAAAAAGTATTTGACAATAGTTGACTAAGTACCTTGATTTATGCTCCTTTCAAAATGGATTGTGCATTTAATTTAGTAAATCAAAATATTTATTTTTTTCAAAGAAATTTCAGAACAGAATTGCTTCTCTGAGCCGAGCTCAGTTTCTGTACATTGTTTTCCAAGTAAAAATACTTTACTGTGAATTATTTAAGACAAATAAGAAGGAGTAAGACAGTAGACACTGGTATATCCACTCCCCATCATAACAAAGTGTTCTTCTTACTCTTTTTTTTTTTTTTTTGGCCGCACCTCGTGGCATGTGGGATCTTAGTTCCCTGACCAGGGATTGAACCCGCGCCCCCTGCAGTGGAAGCATGGAGTCTTAACCACTGGACCACCAGGGAAGTCCTTACTTGTAGATTCTTGAAGACATTCCTGTGAACGGGGTGGGGGGGGGCTGGCCATTTTAATGCCCCTTGTGCTAACGGCTTCTGATTGAATATTGGTGTCTGGGGCCCAGCTCCTTGCTGCTTGTTGTACTGTCCCCTGTGATGGGAAATCCTCCAGCACAGCTCAGATTCTGCAGCAATGCAACACTGGGGGACCAGACTCAGGAAATGGCTTCTTGTGATTTCTCTGTAGATGAATTTTAGTATTTAATACAGGGTTTATAGGAAGCTGTTCCCCTGCTCTTGCCAAGGCTATTGCAATACTGGCACTCTTGGGTGAGCTGGTGAGGCAGGGCAGGAGTCCAGATCTGGTCCCTTTCCCCCTCCTGCTTCACCACCTCCCCATCTGTCCATCTATCCATCCCTCCATCCCTCCACTCCTTCATCTGTTCATCCATCCATCCATCCTTCTTGGCAGTCCTTCATTGATTCAGTGTTCTTTGAGCATTTCCTGTCGTAGGGCTCTGTCCAGGGCATGGCCAGGCTGTTGAAGTCCTGCTTAGAGCAATAAGGGCAGCTTAGACCACCTTTGACCAGTCCTACCCATCATTCTGCATCTTCTTCTGGCCCTGCAGTGGCTTCAAGGTGGAGCCACCCTCCAAGCTGGTCCTGTACCTGGGGGTGGCTGTGACTGGGGGAGTTGATTTGATTGAGGATCTTGGGTCAGGCTCTGGACACCATTTTAAGCATTTTGTATTTTATCTTCAAAGTCTTGGGGGGTCCTGGAAGGATTTTAAGCAGGGAAGTGACATGCTCAGCTGCTTTCTCTCTTTTTTTTTTTTTTTTTTTTGAGGTACGTGGGCCTCTCACTGTTGTGGCCTCTCCCGTTGCGGAGCACAGGCTCCGGACGCGCAGGCTCAGCGGCCATGGCTCACAGGCCCAGCCGCTCCACGGCATGTGGGATCTTCCCGGACCGGGGCACGAGCCAGCGTCCCCTGCATCGGCAGGCGGACTCTCAACCACTGCGCCACCAGGGAAGCCCTCAGCTGCTTTCTCATTCTACCTCTGGTAGTAGTGCGGAGTGCCTTGGGGTGAGAGGCAGGTGCATGATCCAAGGCCAGCAGCTGGTCTGTTTGGAGGCCTGTGGGCCTCCCCCCGACAGGGCATCTGGAGCAGGGTTAGAGCCCCCACCAGCCTCACATCCCACCTCCTCCTTCCCCCTCCTTCAGGAGGGAGACTTGGACTCACAGGCTGCAGGGACTACAGACGTAATACAACAGTGGTCTCCAGAGTGGGCTGTGGGAAAGAAAAGCCATTTGGAGAATGGGAAGTAAATATCACCACTCCTGTTTATATGCATCTGATTTTTAGAACATTCTATTTTTAGGGCATTTATAACGTTCTTAGTGCGTGAGTTCCACAGAAGATGTATGTACGTTATACGTAAGTGAATGTGCATCACTGGGGGCACACGCCCCGTGCCTTTTACCAGTGGGGTGGATGCTTCCCGAGGGTGGAGACCATTGCTGGGGGGTGCCGGTCCTTGGGGGGCTGGGGTAGGGGTGTTGGCAGTTGTGCCCAGAGTCCCTTCCCATGACTGGTTGCTCTACTAGGGCCCTGGCGTTGTCTGCAGCACTGTCCTCAGAAGGCCTGTGCTGGCAAGGTGTCCACTCAGCCCTCTGGTGGCGGCTGACCTGCCCACATGCCACCAGTGACTGCCCCTGGTGACCCGGGTCACGGTTAGGAAGCCATCCTCAGGCATCCTCTGTTGTGAGCTGGACGCTGGCTGCAGAGTCAGACCTGCATTCCCATCAGGCCCTGGAAGTGGTGGTAGTTCTGCCTGGGCAGGTCATTCAGATTTTCTGGGGACCTCTCCTGGTTTGTAAAACAAGGCAGGCCTCCTGCGCAGGGCGCCTCAGTGGAAGGGCCTCATGCAGGGCCTGGCACGTGGTGTCCCCACACCCTGTCGCACACACGGGCCAGCACAGACCGCAGACTCCTTCCTGACGGTGTCCAAAGCCAGGACCCCAGGGGGCTACCACTGTCCCCTCGTTAAGGCCCAGGGTTCCCCTAACACAGTGAGTTCCAGGAAGATCCTGGCTCACCCAGCCTGGCTATCCACAGTCCATTTGGATGGTGCCCCTGAGTTCAGAATGTGACAAGTGGCTTTGATAACGAAGTGAAATGTCCTTAGCATTTGACGAACTACAAACACTAAGGCTCCAACATCCTTTGCTGCCCTTGTTTGCAAGGGTTACTTTGGAGTCTGAAGTCTAAAAACGAAGCGAAAGTCAATTTTCATAGTCTTTGCAGTACCCTTGGAATATCTTTACAAAAGAATGCATCTGATCTGCAGGGTTTATTTTTATAATCTCTTGCATGTTCCTTGCATAATATATCTTTTCAAACTTTTTATTTTGAAATGATCTTAGACTTAGAGAAAAGTTGCCAAAATAGTAATAAGTTTCTTCGTCAAGCTCCTTCTGTGTTGACATCTTACGTGAGCACAACACGGTTATCAAAGTAAGGAATTAACATTGGTACAATACGATTACTAATGCTCAGCCCTTACGTGAATTTCTCCAGTTTCCCCACTTTTCCGTTCCAGGACCCATGTTGCATTTGTCATGTCTCTTTGGTTTCCTCCAATCTGGACACTGCCCCAGTCATGTTTATATTTATATCTTCATGTTATATTTTTGAAAATGTGTAAATCTGAGTTGGTAGAAATCCTTTGACCCTAATTTTGTTTTCTTCTCGAAGCCCCTGTGCCCCCAGCTATGACCTGGCGTTTTCTGCTGGGTCCCAGCGGTGTGTGCTGGCATGTAATAATGGCTCAGTAAACAGCAGCCATGGTCGGCATGTAAACGAGGCGTGGTCACTGCTGTGCCGCATTCCTCACTCCCTCATGGAGAAGCTGGTCATCAGTCTCCTTACCTGGCCCCTGTGGGCAAATGCTTTCAGTTTTCTCCAGTTCAGGTTTCCACGTGCAGGTGTGAGGTGGGCAAGTGCCCCAGACTGTGTGCCAGGAGCGTCTGTTTCCAGTCAGGACGGCAGAGGCCATGGCGGGGCCAGCCCGCTTCTCTGTTACAGACATCCGTGCTCAGGCCAATGCAGGCCAAGCCCGAAAAAGCCCAGATCTCACTGTTCAGGTTTGTGCTCAGTAAACCACACTTCCTCTGGGTAGCAGACTGCTTATAGGGTGGCCTTTCCCAGGACTTTGGGGTGCTCTGGAAACTTCCCCGGGGCTGTGGAAGGATGTATACAAAGGTGGCTCTGTGTTTACAGACCGGGCGTGATATTGGGCACAAATCTGTTGTGGTGGTAGGTAGATGGCAGAGTGGAGGGAGGGCTGTTTTATTCTGGAGTTTTCTGTAAAAGTGAGTTACCTGGACTCTGGAGGTGTGCCCAGCTTTTTGTGTATTCAGTTCAAGAGTCCGTGTGTGTGTGTGTGTGTGCGCGCGCACATGTGTGCACGTGCGTGCAAGTGTGTACGTGGGTACATGTGCACGCACGTGTGTGCATTGCATGTGCACATGTGTACACATGTATTCGTGCATGCTGTGTGCGTGTGCGCGTGTACGGTTGCGTGTGGGTACATGTATGCGTGTGTGTGCGTGTATGCATGTGTGTGCATGCGTGTGCACCTGTGTGCCTGTGCTTACGAGACAGACACATAGTCACACACACGCAGAGAGTCAGAGATCAAGAGGCCCGGGTTTGCCCAGCACCTAGGGCTTCTCTGGGACACGGGACTTGCAGCGTTGACTCTGGGACGGTCCCCGCAAACTGCAAAGGACCTACTTGGGGCAGAAAGTGATAGGGATGGTGAGACCTGAGAGATCTCCTGTGTGAAGTTCCTAGTCATCATCTTCTGCCATTGGCTCATGTCCCTTTTTTTTTTTTTTGCGGTACGCGGGCCTCTCACCGTTGTGGCCTCTCCCGTTGCGGAGCACAGGCTCCGGACGCGCAGGCTCAGCGGCCATGGCTCACGGGCCCAGCCACTCCGCGGCATGTAGGGTCTTCCCGGACCGGGGCACGAACCCGTGTCCCCTGCATCAGCAGGCGGACTCTCAACCACTGCGCCACCAGGGAAGCCCCTCATGTCCCTTTTTAAAGAAATTCTTATTTAAAAAACTTTTTTTAAAAATTAAGATTATCAGCACTTAATTAGTCTTGTTTTATCAACTTCCTCCCTATGTTTTGCTGGAGAATTTTGAAGCAGTTCCCTGATACCCTTTCATTCCATTACATCTGATTTTTTTAAAGTAAAATTTTATTTTGGAGTAATTTTAGATTTACAGAAGTGTTGCCAGGAGCACAGAGTTCCCAGATACTTCCCACCCATGTATATCATTGTCACCTTCTTGCATTTCCACGGCACGTCTGTAAAAATTAGAAACTGACGTTAGTGCGTGACTGCTGATCAAGCTCCAGGCTTTGTTTGGATCTCACCCATCTTCCATTCACGCCCTCTCTCCGTTCTAGGACCCAGTCCAGGGCGCCCCATTACCTTTCCTTGTCTGGGACAGTTTCTCCGTCTTTCTCAGTCAACAGAGGGAAAAAGCAGCATTTTTCATGACCCTGAAGTCTTGAGGCATTCTGGCCAGGTACCCTGCAGAATGCCCCCACGTCTGGGTTTGTCCCACGTGTCTTGTGATTAGACTGGGGTTATGGGCTTTTAGAAGGAGCACCATTGACGTGAAGTGCCCTTTTGTGTCTCATTGTATCAGGGGTGTGTGACATCCACGTGACATGAGCCTTGGTCACCTGGCTGGTGTTGTCTTGGCGGGTCTCTCGGCTGCAGGGTTGCTGTTTTTCCATTTCCCTACTCTGTTTTTGGAAGTGAATCCCTAAGCACAGCCCACCTTGAAGGGGTTCAGGGAAGAGTGAGCTCCAACTCCTGGGGGCGGAAATATCTACATGTATTATTTGTAGGGTTGCAGGACACCCAGATGACTTTGATTGTTAGATAAACAGTGAATAATTTTTTTGGTGTTAGTATGTCCCTTGTGATATCTGAACTTCAGATTTAACTGAGCGTCCTGTATTTTGTTAAATCTGGCAACCCTAATTATTTGGAATTCTTCTGCAAGAAAAATTGGTCTCTTCCTCCCTACATTTGATTTTTAGTTTCATTGCACCATCTTCCTATTATAGTTTTCTTCCCACTTTCTGTCATTCTTTAGCAGAGTTTGATGTATTTTAGTGATTACACTTTGTCTACTTAATTTTCTTTTAAGACAACATGGAAAATAGTTTTGTTTTGTTTGCCTCACAAGATGAATTAGCGTGAGTGTGTGTGTGTGTTTAATCAAAGGATTTTTCTCATTACATGAGCCAAAAAACACATTAGTTTCCAGCCCCTATAAATGAAACCCAGAATCGAAGGAAACAAGATTTGTGCTGAATTTGCAAGTGTGGATCGTGGGCGGGGCAGGGGAGCAGGACGTCCATGCTCCTTAAGCAGCAGCGAGCATGTGGATTCCACTGGACTTGACCGTGCGTGTCAGGTGTGGTTGCCTCAGCTCCCTGACCTCGGGCAGGTGTGGGAGAGTGCTCACTGAGAGGATGTGCAAGTGCGGAGGGCTGGGTGGGCGGGGACTTCCTGTTTCCTGGCAGTCACCTCACCCCTCAGCTGGTGCTGCGTTGCACTGAAGCCGCAGTTCTGCAGCGCCGTGGCCTTGGTGTTCTGTTCCCCGCAGCTGGTACCCATCAGATCAGGGCTGTCTTCTCCTCAGTAGCAGGTGTTCCAGGACGCAGCAGGGACTGCCTGTTCAAAGGCGCCCCAGCTCCCCCTGGACAGGAGGCTGCTGCGGTCCCAGGGCCCCAGGGGGGCCTCCTCAGAGCTGAAGTCCGAGGGGCAGGCAGAGGGGGAGGGGGTTCAGGGCTCTGTGAACGGGATGTGGCTCCTCCCTGCCGACAGTTGCCTTCCTAGTTCATTGGAAAGGATGAACTGGACTGGTTGAATGTCCCTTGGAGGTGAGAGCTGCCTGGCACATAGGAGGAGCTTTAGTAAATGTTGTCCATGGAATGAGGGCATCATTCTTTGCCCGGCCATGTTTTAGGGTCATCCTCAGTAATTGTGACAAGGATCTACCTGCCCTACCTAAACCGACTCCCTTTTCTGTGTTAACAATGCCGGTCACTTGTCTTTGCTTAACATCAGTTTTCTTGAACTATGGGGGCTGACTCCTGCCAGGTCTGCACAGAAAGCCTTCAGCAGTCCCGGGGCTCTGGTGCCCTTCAATCCGAGCGCCCTCCCCTTTTCCCTGCGAGGATGTGGCTGCCTGTACCTCTGCTTCTGGAGGGTCCCTTTGCTGCCTCGTCTCTGGCACCAGCCCAGTCCTTGACCCGCCCTCATCAGGCTGGGATTGCTTGCATGGCCTGAATGAGAAACGCTTACAGGTGCAAAGATGCACAGGGCAACTTATTAAAATACCTGCACATGCGTACAGGTAATAATTTTAGTCTGAGGCTGCCAATGCTTTTTTCATAAGGAAACAAGGAGCATCGTTTTTCATATAGCTTCCCGAAGGTGTTACACGTGTCTGTGTTTGGCTCTTGTAATCCTGTTGAACAGAACAACATATGTTTGTCAATGTGTTTACGTTTTTTCAGATACCAGCTGTCTGTAGTACAAGTTTTTATTATCTATTTTTGAATTATGTTTTGAAACCAAAAAACACATTTTGGGATATTGCTGTGGAAAGGAGTGCTCCATGCTACCTGACTGTACGATTTGTTTTGGCAAGCTGTTTTGAGTTCTGAGTTTTCTTGGATTTCTGTTTATGGGATGCCAGTGTATTAAATACACAAATTGTAAAACAGTGAGGTCAGTTCCTAACCAGCTCTAAGAAAGAGCAGGCAGCTATGTTTTCGATGAGGACTCTGGAGTGAATGCGTAAGCCCTGGAAAGTGACAGCCACATTCTGCATTATTTGGAGGTGAGGATGCCGGGGGCTGGGCCCTGGGACAGCGGCCCCTTTGTCAGGTCAAGTCAGCTTGACCCACACCTGTCGCAGGGACCCGTCCTGAGTGTGGCCCGGCAGGGAGCGCGTGGTATGAACGTGGTCACTGTCACAGAAACGAGCCCTCTCATGATTGTTATGAGGTGTGACTCCGGGTTGGTGTCCTTCTGGGTCTGGTACCATGGTGGAATTGACGAGTGAAGTGAGCGACACAGCTCTCATTTTCACACAGACCACGACCTCTTCTGAACCGCTCACTGTCCTTTTATGAGGAAACTTAAATAGCTTTACTTGCCCTTTTCCAGATTTTTCTGCTTCTTTTTATAGCTGGAATATGAGGTCACCAGAAGGTTTTCTCTTCAGCTTTAATGTTACTGAATTGAACATTTTTGCAGCTGTGGTGCCTTGTTTTCAGATATTTGTTTCCCTTGGTTCTGGCTAACGAGCATCTCGGACATGGGGAGAGTCTCCCTAGAAGAGGGTTCTCTGTGGGGCGCAGCCCCCCGGTGTCTGGGCTCCATCCTCTTTAGCGGTTAGGGAAGGGGACACCATGGACCACTTGTTTGCAGACTGCCGTAGCGGGGACCCCTTTGTATACATATGATTGCATCCTCAAGACTGTGGGGACTGGGCCAGAGGGAGCCCGCGGGGGCTTAGCGCTGCACCTGCAGGAGGCGGTGAGGAGCGCTGTCCCTGAGGCCACCTCCCAGGAGCCTCCCAGGCCACCTGGCACAGAAGCTGCCCCTCTGGACTCGGGCGTCCGTGGGCAGGGACGCCGCACTCCTCGGGGTCTGTCCTTGGTGCTGCTACCTCCCGCGGGCCAGCAGCTCCCTCTGACCTTTGGGCCAGACGGTCCTGCTCAGAAGCACGTCAGCCCCAGTGTTTCCTTGGCCGTGTTCCTTTTCCAGGTCACATTCAGCCTCTGTTGTCGGCCGGGCCCTTGGGACCTGCCCATCTTCCTTGGCCTCCTGCTTCTCATGGATAACCAGGGCCTGTTCGTCAGCATCTCAGGTGTAACTGTAACGGCACTAGTGGTGGTGATGGGGCCCTCGCTGTGTCCTCACCCTCACCAGGGTGACCCGTCCTTCCCGTGTCCTTGCTGAACGTGCGGGCTGCTCACCGCAGGCTGGAGTGATTGTAATTGCCCCCCGAGGGTCTGCACGAAGGGTTTCTGTGCCACGCCTCGCATCCCCGGCTTGCTTGGTCTTTCTCAGATCTTTGATCACAGCCATCCCGCCACATGTCTGCTGGCTCCCCTGCCCTCGGGGAAGATGGGACCTCGGCCCGTCCCCGCCTGGGTCACCGGGACCCGTCTCCCACAGCCTCCCTGTCGGGGCCGACAGCGTCAGCGGAAGCTCACTGGTTTCCTCACCCCCAGGATGGGGCTCGAGCCCCTTCCCCCCACACGGCCGTGTGTCCGCTCTCGTTGCCCTGAGATGTACGTTATTTCCATCTGACTTCTCTAGAGCTCGTGCCCTGTTCTGCATTAAATTACAAACTCTCTTTCACAAGAGAACCAGAGCGCCCATCACCAATCACAGTCGACAAGCACTCACGGTCTGTTAGATCTGAAGACAGTCACTGCTCTGTGTCCCTGCATGCGGATGCGGGGTTCCTGGGCCCCCGCCTCGTTCTCCATCCGTCCACGGGAGCTTCACGCTGAGCAGAACAAAGAAGACGGTAGGGTGAAACTCGCTCAGGTTTCTGTGCGTTGGGACCTCATCTCAGTGTTGTCCGTTCACAGGCCGATGTGGGTGTGGTGCCCTGGGGGGGCATCCACGTGCTCCTGGAGCTCAGGACTCGGCCTGGCTCCGCAAGGCTCGGCTGCCCACAGTGACAACCTCTCGGAAGTGGGGACGAGAGTTGCTTTGTCCCTCCTTGGTCAGCCTTCTTCGAAACGTCTCCAAGGTGTAGATGGGCTTGAACCCGCGGAGCATGGAGGGCCTGTGTTGTTGGCGGGAGGGAGGGGCCGCCCTGCGCGGCTATCCTCAGGCCGGCGGGCGGGGTTGGTTAGGGGGGCTCCTCTCTCCTGCAGTATTTATGTCATTCTGAGACTTTGGTCTGATTACAGTGTAAATTTTGTTCTCTTACTTTCGTGGCTTATTTAATTGAGAACATCTGATGAAAAAACGTTTAAAACATAGCAGTTGTAAAGGATCTGGGGTCCCACAGAGCTTTTAATTGATCCTTATGATGAATGAAAGAGTATCCTGTAAATGGCCTCCCTTCCATTATTTCCCAAGGCCTTCATCCCATCTCGATCAGCGCGGAGCAGCGTCGTGTTTTTGGCCCGTTGCACTGTGGGTTATACTCCTTTCAAAGCCTTGACTTCATAACCGAGAGGCTGCACCAGAGTAGCTGGTCCCCTCACTCCAGTGCTGTGCGTTGCACCAGGCATTAAAAACGGCATCAGTGTGGTCATCTGTTCTATTTTTTATAGACTCTGTCATCACTTTAATTGGTTGTTGTTAGAACAGATGTTTTAAAAGGAAGATTTTGGCATGACTGTATTTGCTTATTTAATTTCTGATGATTTGCAGGACATTTATTTCTACATTAAAAAAAAAAGAGCTGTGGGCCATGGGAGCAGAGCAACCCGTTGGCCCTTTCCAAAACTGGTCCTGGAGAATAATGAGGTTGCTGGGGAGGAGGTTTGCGGGGAGAAAACGTAAACTTGAAGAGCTCGGCCAGCAGGCAGAAACCTCTCCATTTACAGTCAGTAGGACTTTCCAGAGCTATCCCAGTGCCAAACCACCTTGCAGGATGGCTTTTAAGAATGCAGAAGCCAAGTTACCACTGTTTTAACATCAGCAAACTTAAAAAGAAAATCGTCATCCTGTTTAGAGAGACCTTATTAGCCAGTTAAGGCTTTTGCAACTTTGATCCCTTTGTAAAGTACCAAGCTGACTTCAGACTTGGACCTGAGTTTGGTTTACATGCCACAGCTAAATAATCCAGTGATTATTTTTGGTTCTTTGAATCTGGGCGCTCATAGAAAAGCTTATCAATACTAACTTGCGAAAAAAAGATTTGCTTCCGTGTTTGTGCCAAAATATAGTTCCTAAATTAGTATTTCATAGCAATGTTTGTAAAATAATATTGTAACTCTGTATTTTAAAGAATTTTACATTCAGAAAAAGCCTCTAAGGATAAAATAATTCTTTTCAAGGTTCTTTATTCTTTTATATTATTTGAATCGTCTTCCCTGCCTTTAAAAATTTTTGGGTAGCTGGGGGAACTTGTTGCTTAAACCTAGTAAGTCAGCATCGTGTCACCAGTGGAAGTGGTCATGGTGAGTCCTGTGGTCTGGCAGTTTCCATCTGGCTAATCGATACATTGGCTGATTTGGGGCTGTGTGGTTACGACTGTACAGAAACTGTCTCTTATGGGAAGACAGGCAGATGCTGCTCCACCCATCATCAGGCTTCCTCAGTGTAGACGGACGTCTCCTGCTTCTGAGCCACGGGGTGAGCATCTGCTGTCATCCAGCTTGGTCCTGTCTTACTCACTCAGTAACTGCTTGTCTGATGAATGAATTGCCAGAGTGTACAAGTGACCAGATGTCATTTGTCCCTAGGGAGTAGCTTGTTGGTGGAGTGCCACCTGGTCTCCATGGTGTTGTCATTATCTGTGAGTGTTAACTGATAACTACGCTGATTAATCTGTCCAGTATATTAAAGTCTTAAATTGAAATTCTGAGGTTTTCTTGGATGTTAGTGTGATTTTTGTTTTTATGTGATGTTTTAAACCATTTGAGATCAATTGATCAACTTTTTTTTTTTTTTGAACTCACCTAAGCACCTTATGGTTAATAAAACATCAAACCTGTTCTGGTGTGAAAAATGCTACAAATCAAAGCGAACATGGTAGAACATGTCTATGAGTCATATTTTATTTTGGGGTTGTTATTCATTTATTGGGGAAGGGAGTGAGAGGGACTTAACTCTTTGCATGTTCCTACTCTTATGTGATAAAAAGGGAAAGGTCTAGAGTGATGAAAATGATTCTTGTCAAGTTTATGATTCTTGCCCTTTACAGAATAATGTCCGTGCCAGTTGATGAGGAAGGTGGGAGTGCAGTTTCTTTGAAATACCGTCACTCATCGTCCTCAGAAGAACTTCAACTCTTTAAAACCTGGGTCACGTCTAAATTGACACTAAAAGCCTCACTTCTGCAGGGTAGGAGAAGTGGCATTTCTAGCTTATGCCTGGGGAAGCAAGCACAGGAGTCTTTGATGGCTGAGTGGGCTTGAGTATTTTTCAGCCAAGTGTCCTGCTAACCTGTTCTGGCAACATTTATCTGATCCTTATTCTCCAAAAAAACAAAGTATCCAAAATGAAATAAAACCCTACATTGAGATAGTTTTCTGTTTAGAATTCACAGTTAAAACATTTTGTTACATTCTATTCTGATAACCAACCATTTCAGAATCACTTTTTCAAAAATATTGGTAATAAAGGGGGGAAGATGCCTCTTTCCTTAAGTTACCAAATTAAATTTCTCAAGTTTACATTTCCCCCTGTATTTGCATTGCTCAATTTATTTTTCCACGTAGATTTATATCAGAGGTACTTCTCTCCTACTTTCTTTCTTTTTTTTTCCAATTTACTGATTTGATGATATAAATATACATGGAAACTCTTGCAATTGAACTATTCTGAGCAATAATAATTTTATGGACTTGGAAACCTGAGTTGTCTTGATTTCCAGTGTTTGTTTGCATTGCAGTGTTTAAAGTAACTGACAACCCTGAGAACCTTACCAAAAATTTGTGACAAAGAAAAGAAAAAAAAAAAAGGAAGGGGTAGGGTGGGGAATGGAAAAAATGCTGTTTAAATTACAAACTGCTTGTAGCAGTTACATAGGAGGGTAGTTAACCCCTGTCACTTAAAATATGGTCATAACATTGAGAGTTAAAAATAATTTTGATTGTAGAAGAACTAGGAGCAGAAATCAAAAAGTCCAGATGAGTTAAAAGTTCATCAGAGACACTTTTGGGTGGCGGGCACCATTTCGAGTGTTTCTTTGTAGAAGGTCATCCGTGCTGTGGGCTGGCCTGCAGTTTGGGGCCACACGTGTGATCTTATGACCCCAGGTTGATTCAGAGCACTGTCTGTTGATAAGCTCAGGTGCTGTCTCCCCTGGGGGGGTTGGTGCCCCTCCGCTGCTGTCCCATTGAGAGTGTTCACCAAGCACTGCTGGAAAGCTAGCTGGCCTCCCAGCTGTCACCGGAGGAGCCCTGGACTGCAGTGACAGAAACGCATCCCCGCCCCTGTTCCCTGGGGAGCTCCCTGCAGAGCCGCCGCCTGTGCAGAGACCTCCCTGCAGCCACGTGGGTGAGGACCCCCCGCCCCTGAGAAGTGAAGCCTGCCTGGGGCCTGTGGGTCATGCTTTAAGTCAGACCATCTGTGTTAGTTAGCTAGCACTGCGTAGCCACTACCTCAAACTGAGCAGCTCAACACAATAGTAAACGTTTTTCACACAGTTTCTGTGGGTCAGGAATTTGGACCATGTAGCTGGGTGGTTCTACCAGGGAGGGATCTCCTGTTAAGTTACAGTCACCATGTTGGCAGGGCCTGTTTCCTGTGTGGCCCTTGGGGCTGGTGAGCTGGTACTGGCTGTTGGCAGGAGGCCTCAGTTTCTTGCCACGGGGACTTTGCCACAGGGCTGCTCCGGTGTCCTCCCAACATGACAGCTGGTTTTCCCTAGAGCCCTCCCTCTGAATCACACGCTGTCATCTGTGCAGTGTCCTGTGGGTACACTGGCCAGCCCTGTGCAGTGTGGCTACACAGGGTCACAAGGTCCTGAAGAATCTTGAAGACTGGCTGCCACACCATCCCAAATGTACCTTCCAGTCAGTAAAATCCATCCTGTCTCCCCATCATGAACTTAAAGATGAACAGAATGCTTACTGAGTGTGGGTACCATATAATGAATCATAACCTGGAAGCTTGCAGGGTGGCTGCCCAGACATAATAGAGGAAAGCTTCATCCTTGCTGAGTGTGTGGCAGAAGCATTTTATTCAAACATTGTTCTTTTAAAATCAGTGATAATAGTTAATCTTGTCTTTACAAAGAAGAAAATAAAATCACCTTTTAATTCTACCCTCCACAGCATCAAAATATACTTTTTGTCTGTTTTCTGTGTAGTGCTTTCCCACACGCCCTCTATTTTAATCCCAAATTTGCAAAATGGGATCACTCTGTACTGTTTTTTTTGTTTTGCTTTGTTTTGTTGCGGTACGCGGGCCTCTCACTGTTGTGGCCTCTCCCGTTGCGGAGCACAGGCTCCGGACGCGCAGGCTCAGCGGCCATGGCTCACGGGCCCAGCCGCTCCGCGGCATGTGGGATCTTCCCAGATCGGGGCACGAACCCGTGTCCCCTGCATCGGCAGGCGGACTCTCAACCGCTGCGCCACCAGGGAAGCCCCTGTACTGTTTTATAACCTAATTTTTCCACTGATGATATCGTGGACATTTTCGCACATCTTCAAATAATCTTTTCAACCTCAGTTTTAATGGGTGCCTACTATCCTGCCATGAGATGAATCCTAGTCTCTTTGACTAACTCACACTTGTTGGACATTTAAGTTATGTACTAGCCTCTCCTCTTAGGGGCGGTGCTGCGGTGAGGTGCATCGTGTCCTAAGTCTTGCCCCGCACCCCGGGTTGATTCTTGGCATAGTTCCCAGACTTGCAACCACTGGACACACACTCAGGGTGTGATTCTTTTATCAAGAGCCTCCTGCATCATGTCTTTAGCAGGCGCCCCTTCCTGAGCATTGGGTTCTTCACATCAATGTGAATTTTTGCCAATTTGGTAGGTTAAAAAGTGGAAAAAGACAGAAATTTTGTTTATTCGGGGTATGACTCACTTAAAAAACTGTCAGTTAATTCCTAATTGCCCAAAGGAGTTGTGCTGAGGCAGCAGAGCGAGGGGAGGAGCCTGGCCGCGTGGAGGGAACGGCCACGCCATTCAAGCAGAAACCCATGCAGCCTCCCCTGTGAGAAGCCAACTCCTCCACCAACGATGGAGCCAAGAAATTGGAAAACTGTTACGTTTCATCCCTCATTTCTCTCTGCCCACCCCAACCTGCAGGTTCTGTCCAGCTGAAGAGCAGAGAGCACAGCACGGGGGTGCCCATCCCCAGGGTGATGGGTGTAGCTTCAGAGCATGGGGGGCAGCGACATCCTGTACCCCTTTGCTGGCTCCTCGGAGGGCATTTTGGTCACACCTGCTCTCGGCTTCTGTGCTGTGTGACTTAGGGCTCAGGGATGGGCAGACCTTTGGATCCCAGCCTGGTGCCCAATGCTCGTGTGTCCCGGACAGAGACCTGCCGGTCCTTTGAAGAATTCCGGCCCAGGCCCCGAAAGAGCAGGACTCGGAAGGCGCCGGGAACTGCCATTTATTCAACTCCAGCTCCTCTTTCCCAGCGTATTTGTCTTGTTCTTATTCCTACTAACTGCCCCTCCCCTCTCCAAGAAAGGAGCGGAAACAGGCATTTCGTATACATTCTTTTATTCAAGTGACCAAGTAGTTAATCCCAGTCATAAATAATGTACAACTTAAAAATTTCTCTTGCACGTGAACTTTATGGGGGAGTAAATATTTTCTTCTTCGGGGCTTGTTTTCTCTGCCTGGATTCAAGAACTTCACAACCCTTTCCAGCCTGTGTGCGTTTACATGTTTGCAGCTGCAGTGTGCTGTTTCTGTCACCCTAAAGAAAACACACACAGCTCTTTCCACTGAGGAGGTGAGAAGGGGCTGCATGTTTTGGGACCCGGAGCCCTGACTTTTGAACCTGATGCTGAAGAACCCGTGTTGTCTCTGCAGCACTGATGACTCAGGGAACATTTCAGTGAAGAGTCACTCCTGGTTTATTTCACCGTTTTGTTTTGTTTTTCTCTGGGGAGCTGTTTTCTATCATCCAGGATCCTGGACACAGGGGGCTGGGGCGGGAGGCTGAGACTGGCTCCGTGGCCCCCAGTGTCCGCCCTGTGCTCCAGGTGTTCAGCCAGCACCGCTTAACGAAGACGTCTTACTTCCCCAAATGTCAGAACCTTCCGCAGAAACACATCCCCACAGCTCAAAGGAGACCTGCTTCAGCTTTCCTGCGGGGAGGGCAGAGAACTGTGGGGCTGAGTCTGGTGAGAACTAGACCCCAGATGCCCTATTTTCCTCCCTTTCCTTGACTTTTGCTAAACTCTTATCCAAATACATCCACAAACAAAGGCACAATTCAGGAGCATCTGCTCTACCAAAGTCTTAAGCAGTGATCTGAGAAATAGAGTTGCTTCTTTTTAAAAATTAAGCCTCTACTCTCCGTACTGGACACACAAGTGTGATCTTCCTAAAACATGGGTGGTGAGAGGGCAGAGAGGGGCTTGATTCTACAACACTGTATCCTTGATGCTCTGGTCTCATGGGTGGTGAGAGAGCAGAGAGGGACTTGATTCTACAACACTGTATCCTTGATGCTCTGGTCTCTTGGGTAGTAAGTGCTAAATGCAGGTTTTCCCGAGTTTTCGAGATGATAGGAGAGCCTTATGGGTGGACATATAAAAGGCATAGAAAAGAATTTGAAACCAAGAGGCCGTCAAGACCCAAATGTCCGTGGCGCCGAGATAGGGCAGCAAAGGAGGCAGTAGAGAGAGATTGCTTGTGCACGGGAGGAATCTGGCGCTGACGGCCTCGGGTCGGAGGGGGTCTTGGGAGGGCCGGGAGCCCCACCTCGGCCAGCATCTGCAGGTGCCGCAAGCCCAGTCACCTGATGGGAGGAACTAGAGCTGATTGTAAGAGGTTCCCAGGTGCGAGGTGGACTGTTAACACTCCCACTGGTAATTCAGCTTTACTGCCTGGAAATTGTTCTTTCTTTGGAACTGAGTCTTCCTAGTTTAACCCGCTGCCTGCCTCTCACCAACTCTCTCTGGAGATGTGGTGTCTCTGCAGTTCTGATAACTTGCTGGCCATTTTCTGCACAATCATGGTAATACACTTCAAGGAATTCGTATTTTGAAACTTGATTACAGGTGAAGCCATATTGTAACTGTGATCTGTTGTGAAAGAAGAGATCTGAAACGTGTGTGAAACTTTCAGGATTTAAAATGAATATTGTCTAAGTACTTGATGTTGAGATGAACCATTTACCATCCAGGAAGACAACATTTTACCTTTTTGGTGTCATGCTCATTTTCTGTCTCGACCTCCCTCTGTCCTGCCCCTTGTCACCTCCCCAGGCTCCCCACTTGCGTCATCCCGTCCCTCCCCTGCTCACCCCGGGTCCCCATAGAGAATTGATTTCATTTCTTTTCAGTGTACTTTGGGCTTAGAATCAGTAAACTTCCAGACACAGGTCTTCTTGCTATCCTGTCCCTTGACTTTCTAGGAGAGTGCTTTTCTCCATGTTTGGCTTTACCATCCGTAGGATGGCTCATGAGGAATGGAAGGAAATGCTGGCGAGACCCCAGGCTTTAAGTCATTTGAATATTAAATGTCAAATTTTCTGTCAGAGTTAAACTCATAATGAGCCACGTCCTCCTGAAGTCAATCCAAGAGTGAGCCTGGTTTTCCTGAGGCCACACTTTTGAGTTTTGAAAGCTTTCCTGATTTACATTTTCTTTGATTGCAACTGAAAAGGCCTGTTGGCCTGACAACAGTTGCTATGGCGATGATACTTGTGGTTAGTGCTGTTGGGCAGGTGCCTCTTTGTTCACAGTGTGGAACGAGGTCCTGTTACACAGTGCCTGACAGTGACTCATCCCCGCCTTGCTCTGCTCTCTGATGATACTCTGGGAGCCGTGTGACGCACATCCCATCTGTGGTAGTGATTGCCATTGGCCTCTGCTGTCTGTAATTTTCTAGGGAGTCTGAAACTTGAGGTCTGTTTTTTGAAGAACAGATATTAAAGATGAGATTTTAAAATAATTACCCTCTGATTTATATGTGACACTGACCTGTCTGATGGACAGGAGGGAAGATGGATAAACCGCTGCTGGGAACTGACCTAATCAACCTGGCCATGGCAACGCTCATATTCTTTTTGGTGGGTAATAATCACTACCAGAATGTTTGAGGTGGGTGAGGGTTAGTTATTTCCCCCATAACCTCTCTGCAAGATGAGATGGAAACAGTCATCAAACCAAATTCTCCACAGGATTGATTAGAGACATGTGTTAAGCAGGTACGAAGCAGCTTCTCCCCCTGTCCTGTCAGCTTGCTGAAGCCCCCATGCTCGAGTAGGGGCTGCATCTTCTAGAGTTAGAAGCAGGAACTGTTACCTGTAGGGTCTGCACTGGGTCCCTGGGTCTGCATTAGGATCCTGGTGCAGGACCAGAGTACGTAGCATTGCTCATGGGCGAAGGAACCTGGGGCACCTTTCCCAGGCATGGAGAACTACATACCTAGGTGGATTCTTACACTCTATTTATGCAGGGTTGGGGAGTTTGCCTCAAATATTGTAGCCACTCCACATTTCATGAACACCATTTATGTCACTGGTGAGAAGCTGTTATGCAGATTAACAAATCACGAATTAGCTACTGAGTGCCCACTTTTTAAAATTTTTTTAATTTATAATTTATTTTTGGCTGTGTTGGGTCTTCGTTGCTGTGCGCAGGCTTTCTCTAGTTGCGGCGAGCGGGGGCTACTCTTGGTTGCAGTGCGCGGGCTTCTCGTTGCGGTGGCTTCTCTCGTTGCGGAGCACGGGCTCTAGGCAGGCAGGCTTCAGTAGTTGTGGCTCACGGGCTCAGTAGTTGTGGCTTGCAGGCTCTAGAACTCAGGCCCAGTAGTTGTGATGCACAGGCTTCGTTGCTCCGCGGCATGTGGGATCTTCCCAGACCAGGGCTTGAACCCGTGCCCCCTGCATTGGCAGGCGGATTCTTAACCACTGTGCCACCAGGGAAGTCCCCTGAGCACCTACTTCTGCCATTCGTTTGTTGGAGCACGGCCCGTTGCCAAGGGGTGGATAACGAAGTCCCTGGCACTGCTGCCTCTGGAACTGGGTCCTGATTAGAACACAGGCCGCCCCTCCTGCTGTGTCGGTTCCTGACAGGCCATGTGGCCAAGGCCTCAGGCTTGGGGAGACAGCAGAGCAACCACGCTTTCTGCAGCAGAGACAGTGGCCGTTCACAAGGCAGCCTGGAGCAAGTGGGAGCCCGCCCTGCAGGGGCTCAAAGTATAGAGTGAATCCCGTTCAGAGTGGATGATGGGTTAAACTTTGGCAACATCATCTTTTTTTTTTTTTTTGGCTGCGTGGTACAAAAGCGCAGAGTCCTAACCACTGGACGGCCAGGGAATTCCTGGCAACATCATCTTAAAATGGTTCCCTGAATTAGTGAGTTGATCACAAGGACAGTTTTCTACACTATAAAAGTCTCCCAGTTGGTTCCTTATCCCTAAAACCACCATGGATAGGCTTCTGTTTTGAATGTGTATCAGTAATTTATTGGGCTCATACAGTTGTTTTTTGTTTTTTTTTTTGCCGTACGCGGGCCTCTCACTGCTGTGGCCTCTCCCGTTTTGGAGCACAGGCTCCGGATGCGCAGGCTCAGCGGCCATGGCTCACGGGCCCAGCCGCTCCGCGGCATGTGGGATCTTCCCGGACCCGGGCACGAACCCGCGTCCTCTGCATCGGCAGGCGGACTCCCAACCACTGCGCCACCAGGGAAGCCCCTCATATAGTTTTTAACCATTGTTTCCGTGAAGTTGACAAATAGCCTGCTGCAAGAAGTAAGCATTCTCTGGTCTTTATCCCAGTGATTTTTTTTTTCGGTCTGGCAAGTGCTTGGTGGTTAAGTGATCCTGAGTCCCGAGCCACACACCATCCCACCGGAGCCTCCTGAGGGGGATGGGAGTTCGTTATCTCTGGGTCAGGTACCAGCTGGACATACTGAGCTATGTGTCAGTTTGGGGCATCTTATCAGCAATCAGATTCATTTACAGCCCGGTTTGCTTGCAAGGCGTGGAGTTCTTTTAAGCATTACAATGCGACAGTCAGGCGAGGCCTTTCACAGATGCTTTTATGACGGAGGTCATCTACTTGAGCCCCATTAATTTGCCTGGATTGCACATATTGTTCAAGGTTTACCTCACTGGGAATTTTATGGGCTCCATCAGAGGGTGTCTGTTTTTGGAGGAAGGTGTTTTACTGGAAGGTTTTCAATATGGAAACAAAACATCACTACCTAGAGAGGAATAAGAATAGGAATTAGAGGGGCTTCTTGTCAGAAACCATGCACGCAAGAAGAGAGTAGAGAAAAATATTTCAAGTGGTGAAAGAGAATCCCACCAATCTAGAATTCTACATTCAGTGAAGTTACCCTTCAAAAGTAAAGGCAGGGCTTCCCTGGTGGCGCAGTGGGTTCCCAGGGTCGGCAAGGGCGGCCGTTTACTTTAGTTGCCTGAGGAATAGCGCGGGCGGCTCCTGCCCAGTTTCCTCCTAAGAACTTGACTGTTCCTTTGGGCCCTTGAACACTTGCTGGGTTTATCAGCCAGACTCTGTGAGTCATGTGTGTCACCACTGCCTTATTCAGGCCTAGCTTGCGCTTCAGTTTCTGATAATATATCATCAACGTGGAGTGTTGCCACACTCAGGACCTGCACTCGGTACAGACCCTTCCTAACCAGATTACAGCAGTAGCTGGTGAATTCAAATAACTGTGGCAACACAGTAGATGTGAATTGGGATTCTTTCCATGTGAAGGCGAAGCACAGTTGACTCTTTTGGGGTAAGTATTGAGAAAAATGCAATTTACAAGATCAATGACTGAATGTCTCCTGTAGTTTGCACTTTTTCTTTGTCGGAATCCTGTCAGACTGCTGATGCTGTAAGCGTTACTACTTTATTCAAGCCTTGATCCCCTGCAGTTCATCTCCATGAGCCACCCGCGTCTTTCTCAGGCCACACAGGGCTGTCACACAGAGAACATGCTGGTACTTCTAACGTGTCGTTAATTAAGGTGGTGATTTCTTTTTGTCCACCAGGTATTCTGTGTTGTTTCACATTAATGGTACGAGGTAGGCAACGTGTCCCCGGTCAGATAGTATCCACCTCCACAGTACGTTCAGGTAAGGGGGGTGTGGCCAGTTCACATGAAGTCTGTCCAGACATTCTACTTCTCACCTAGACTGCATCCCCGTATCCTCCCCGTCAGGGCCTCACCAGTGGGTCCTGGAGTCACAGGGCACTGGGCTCCATATCAGGGGGCCTCAGAAAAGCTTCTTCACTCGCAGGCCCTTTACCCACCCACGTGCGTGTGGCCTTGGGTCCTCAGCCGGGGTCAGGCTGAGAGACTGGCTCCGTCATCAACTCTCCTCCTGACTAATCGGTCATAATATCACCCCGGTGATCGGGGGTCAGCCTTCTCATCGCCATCCTTGCCTTCTGGCTTTTACAATTCCTCCAGGCTGTAGGAAGCAGAGCGGATTTGTTTGGGTCCTGTCAGTGTCGGAGGCCCAGGGGGGGCGTCCATCTGTTGAGCTGCCATCGGTAACGTCACATTGAGACCTTTGCATCGATGCCGTCAATGTCCAGCTTACCTATTTCTTAATAACCATTTAGAGACTCTATGCTGTTGGGAGGGGTCTCTTGGCCACCCCCTTAGTCTTTCCCTGTTATCTTGTGAATCGCTCTAATACTTTTTAGCATCTTAACCACCCTTAAGAGGAAGCTGAGACAGCAAATCTGATACAGTGTCTCAAACTGTTCTCAACTTTGTAGCAGTGAGCTTACATGGGCCCCAGGTTAAGGGGCCTTTTCATCACAGCAGTTTTCACAACCTCAGGAAAGGGCACACATGTGGATGTACATCCCAGTTATCATACTGCCAGTCCAGAACGGCTTCACATGCAGTATATCAGCCACTTCATCTGGGGTGTCCTATTTTGCGTTTAAAGGAGGGGCAGGGTAATTCTCCTTCTTCTTGTCAGCAAACTTTACAGTGGCCCTAGTCCAGTCTGTCAGGCTGGCTGTCCGCTTGGGAGCAGGCCGCTGTGTGTTTACGTCATGTCAGAGCACCACTGATTATTCAGTCGTGAGCTGTGGGCCCAGCAGTGACCCAGACGTGTACCTCTGCTCTGCAGTATTCAGAACCAAGGGGCAACTGATTTTAGCTAAATTCTTCAGGAATCTGGCAATATTGACCTGTAAGATGAGATAGGTCCTTCACTGTACACCCCTTGGTTTCAGTTGCAGTAGTTTTCTTGGTTTTGCCCTGAACCCTGGCCACTTGGACTACCTTCTTGGTGACTGACCGCAAGTCACAGAGGTGCTGTTATTCCGGCACAATTTTTCCATTTGGTAGTGACCATGAGGCTAGTGGCCATAGCTCAGACTGCCCGAAATCCAAGCTTGATGCAGGGCTGGGATCTGAGCCAGCACTGTCCGTTACTTTCATTTTAGTTATCCCAGCTAACAGTAATCAAAGGATTGTTCATGTAGGCTGTTTCTCAGTATCTTACATTGTTTATGCGTCCAGTGAGCCAATTCCTTGGGAGTTAGATCCATCATTTCTAAATTCCAGTGGTAACTCACCCCCAGCAGTGATCACAGCACAGCTGCCGTCTGTACCGTGATGACTCATTAGCCACCAGACATCAAAGGTTCAGTGAGTCAGTTGTTTTAGGGAATCCCACTTCTGACACGTCTCACCTCTGTCTTGGGGTCTCCAGGACCACCCTCAGGCTCAGTGATTTGCTAGGTGGACCCTGAGGGCTCAGAAGTTGTTATACTTGTGGTTATGGTTTATTACAGTGAAAGGATACAGAGTAAAATCAGGAAACCAGGTGCAAGCCTCCAGATGTCCCCCAGGTGCTTCATTCCCCAGGGACGATGTGTGACCATACGTGTAAAATGCTGCCAACCGGGGAACTCTGCTCCGTCCTGAGTGGCCCGGCTTTCTCCTGCAGGTGGGTCACGTGGGCACAGGTACCTGCATGGCTGACCTCAGTTACTGAAGCTCCAGCTGTTCCCCACAATCACCTTGTTAAGTAAACTTTCTGGACAGAGTGACACAGGGCCTCAAGCTGGCAGAACTCTTCATGGTTCAGAAGGTTCCAAGGGCTCAGTTCCCCAGAGCCTCCCCAGGCCGGTCATGAAAATGGGCCTTTCTCAGATGTGTGCTGGGTTTGAGCAGCCCAGGCCTGCACACCTTGTAATTTTTTGTTGAAGGCCAGGCGTGTTGATGAAGGCATAGATGCTGAGGTCGAGAGACCCTGGACGTGAGGATTAATGTTCATGAGCCTGAAGTAAGTCTCTGCGAAACAGTTGCTGTAGCTGGAGGCGCCAGAGGCTCCGGTCCCGAGGTGTCCCTTCTCCTCCTTGGAGAAGGTCCGTCTCCAGCCCTTGGCTCTGTGAGCCGTCGTGGTTGCTGGAGCCCCTGCCGGGTGGTGAGGGGTGAGTGCAAGGGAGCGTCCTGCCGTCTCCCCGTGAGTGTCATCCCCTCAGCGAGCCAGTGTCTTGGGCTGTGGCACCGCTTCCCCCTCCACCCCCCGGCTCCCTTCCCCGCCGCCTCCTTCCTGGTCTGTTTCCCTGAAGCCCTGACCCCTCAGGCACTGGTTTTCGGCCTCACTTAGACGGGGAGCCTGGAGAGGCTGGAGTGGGAGCAGTTCCCTTTCCAGAGCTGCGGTCAGGCTCTGCAGGGCCGGCTCCCCCGGGAGGAGGAGGCTTTGCTGTGGGCGGGGTCTTCCCCGTGGAGGCCGGCGCAGCGCCTGGTGGTCAGTCACATGGAAGTGTGAGGACCCCAGCGCGCGCCGGGCTCCGCGCGCCGGGCTCCACGCTCCGTGCCCAGCAGCCCGTCGGCGCCCCCGGCGCCCCCGGTCCCGTGTCTCCTGCTTCCGCAGGCAGGCCTCGTTGTGTCTGTCTCCGGGCGCCTGTCTCTCTTGTCGCGGGTGGTGATTCACTCTGCGACCTTGGTTCAACCAGAGTGGTTGGTTTTCAGTGCTTTCTCTCTTTTGATGGGAGTGATGCCCAGGGCCTGCACGTGTCGGAGCTGAAGCCGGAGTCTCTCAAACCCCTAAGTGATGGGTCCTGAGAACGGGTCCCCACAGAGGCTTCTGGAAGGAGGGAGGGGGTCTAGATGGAGGGCAGCTGAGGGCCAGAGCCAGTCCCCGCCTCGGGGCACGGAAGGAGGGGAAGGGGGGCGGGGCGAAGGCGCTGGAAGCTGGGGGCGCTGGGGGCGGTAGGGGTCCGCGGGAGGAGCGTGGGAGAGAGACAGCGGTTCCTGCTGTGGGTTCGTGGCCTCGGGTGACAGGGGACGGTGCAGGGGCAGAGGGGCTGTCGGGGACAGGCGGCTGCCTCCTCCGGCCTGGGTGACCATGGCTCGAGGGCGCGTGGCGCCTGTGGTGGCCGCACTCACCCCCGTTCACTTAGCAAATTTAGAGGACGGAGAAACAGGGTAGTTCATACCTAGTGCTTTGCTTTGGTTTTTCTCAAAGCTACATAAGAGCTTGTGCTTTGATACCGCGTCACTGACTGATGGGGGCGCCGGGTGATGCCGCCGGGAGTGTGGGGCAGGGACACTGACACTGGGGGCAGGCGATGCAGCAGAGCCCGGCAGAGGAGCCGCCGCTTCCCCCGCTCAGGTCGCCCTGGGCCCCATCCTCCCAGCAAAGCCCCGCGGCCTCTGGGGGCTCCTGGTAACCAGGAGCCTGCTGGGCGCTTCTGGGTCTCACCTCCTCTCTCTGGGGCTGCACTTCTGCCACCTGGGCATGTACCTCCCGAGCACAGGGTCAGCATCATGCGGGGCGCGGGGACCAAGTCTGAGACCCGTAGTTACATGTATAAGTTACATGTTATTTATCTGTATCAAGATAACAGAGTAGCCATAGTTTGTGTTCCGTGCACGCTCAGTTATTATATAAACATTTCCCCGTTTTAACTATTCCTCTTTATCGTGATTGTAAATGGCCACAGAGTAGTCCATGATGTGAATATAAGAACTCAAAAAAATATATTGTTGGGTATTAAGTTGTTTCCTTTTTTGGGGGACAGGGGGGTGCAATGCTGTAGTGTGTGTCTGTACGTATATTTCTGCATACACCTCTGGTACTTTCTGTAGGGTAAAGTTCTAGAAGTGGAATTTCTATTATATTTCCTTATATATTTTTGTTAGATGTTACCAGTTGGCCCTCAGAAGGCTTATAATTTACATTCCTAACAGCAGGGTGTTCTTGCCAATGTTTGTGTATGCTTTTAAAATCTTTGTCAATTTTGTAGGTGATAAGTGATCTAGGTGTAACTTACATATCTTTTTTATACGTGAGATTGACTCTTTTAAAATATTTACCAGGGATTTCCCTGGCGGTCCAGTGGTTAAGAATCCACCTTCCAGTGCAGGGGATGCGGGTTCAATCCCCGGCGGGGGAACTAAGATCTCACATGCCGCGGGGCAGCTAAGCCTGCGCGCCACATCTAGAGAAAAGCCTGCGTGCTGCAACGAAGAGCCCGCATGCCTCAACTAAGACCCGATGCAGCCAAATAAATAAATGGATAAACAAATATTTAAAAAAATACATTTACTAGCTATCTGTATTTTGTGTGTGTGTGTGAATTGCCTGCTTCTTATTTCTTCTTTTTTTAAAATCAAGGTGTTCTTTTTCCTAGTGATTTTGTCTTGCCTTTTCTCCAGCCTGTCCTTCCTTGCAGAGGGCGGTGGCTTGGACTACTCATAGACCAGGTTGCAGCAGAGGTTCTTGTGAAAGAGATTTCATGAGAAGCTGACTCTCTCAGTTTTTCTACAGATATTTATCCAGCACCTGCTTTGTGCCAGGTGCCTCTAGACACTGTGATATGACAGTGAGCAAAACAGGATATGCACAGAGTATGTATCATGCATGGTGTGTTGGGGGTGTGTGTGTGTGTGGAGCTCTGGGAAACAGTACACACATAGACAGGTGTGTCAGGTGGTGACGAACGTGATGGAGGAGACTAAGGCCGGGAAGGACGGGGTGGGGGGAGGTCTGGTGGGCCATGTTTTGAGGGAACCGTTTGCATCAAGGCCTGAGGGAGGGAGGAGCAGTGTCTTGGGAAAGGCGTTCCAGGTGGAGGGAACAGCCAGTGTGAGTCCCAGAGAGGGGCAGTGCTGGGTGGGTTTGAGAAACAGCCAAAGAAAAGTGTGTCTAGCAGGGCATGTGGGATGTGAGGGTGGTGGTGCTGGTGGGAAGGAGGTGAGGGGTGCCAGGCCGGGGACGTGAGGCCTCAAATCCGAACTGCTTTAGAATTTAGGACTGTGGATTATTACAGAAGGAGCTTCTGTTGAGGAAGCAAGCACTTCCCAATGCTGGCAACCCAGGCCGGACTCAGTGAAATAGAGAAGAAAAAGGAGGTTCATTATGTTTGTAGTAAATAAATATAGTGTTTTGAATGATGGGTTCACAGTCTTTTGACAGCAACGAAGAAGGCAGTTTTCTAGAATTTGAGAAAGCTTGTTTGCAGAAGGCTGTTTAATCTTAACTCCTCCTTAATCTTTATGCAAGTCTTCCGGACCTCCTCTTCTCCTACTTCTGAGGTCGTTCAGTTAGTCGTTTCTACTTTTAGGCAGGGGGTCATTTCCCAAAAGAGCAGTCTTGTGCCAGGGGCTGGTTATCTTTCTGAGTTAGTAAAACCCATACCCCCGCCATCTGTGTTTGAAGCTGAAGTTGCATCTCAGGACAAGAACACATTTCCTTGACTCTCAAAAGATATTTGTTCATTCAGTAGTTGATTTGTTCGTCTTTCAAATGTTTATTGATTGATTACCTGCTGTCCCATGCATGGTACTGGGACAAAACAGAGCCATTCCTCACTGGTTGTTCAGACTTGTGGGGGTGAGGGAGGCGTTCTCCAAATAGTCCTACAAATAAGTACGTAATTGTCAACTGCGGTAAATGCCATGAGGTGTAAGTACAAGGGGTCATGTGAGTGTGGATCTGGGGTCCTGGACTCAACAGGGTGTCAGGAAAGCTTCCCTGAGGAAGTAGAGTTGAGCTAAAGAATGAGGAGCATTGAATGAGGTGAAGTGGGATGGGAAGAGCATCCCGGGGGGCAGGAGCCACGTGTGCAAAGGCCCCAGGAAAGAGAGCAGGTGACTCTCGGGTGTTCTTCTGAAATGGCAGGGAAATACATCACAGGTTTTTTTGTTTTTTTTTGTTTTTTTTTTTGCGGTACGCGGGCCTCTCAGTGTTGTGGCCTCTCCCATTGCAGAGCACAGGCCCCAGACGCGCAGGCTCAGCGGCCATGGCTCACGGGCCCAGCCGCTCCGTGGCATGTGGGATCCTCCCGGACCAGGGCACGAACCCATGTCCCCAGCATCAGCAGGCGGACTCTCAACCACTGCACCACCAGGGAAGCCCCATCACAGTTTTTAGATGCATTTAAATACACTCAGGGTGTAAACAGTCACCCTTTGAGCATCTGGAAGGACCCTTTTCCGGAACAGTTTACTTTCCTAGAATAGGTAGCTGAATGCTATTTTTGTTGTCTGCTCTCATTTTATTTCCTAGTGTTTGGACTTCTAGCTACGATGCATTCACAGAAATTCCCTGAGCAAAGACTTCCTTCTTGGGGAAGCAGTGCTGGATCATGCAGAGCCCTGTGCTGGGGAGCTCGGAAGTCCTGGCCCCCTGCTCACCCACGATGGGGGTGGGGGAGGGAGATGGAGCCGGGGGAGGGAGATGGAGCCCTAGTGGCCAGCAGGGGAGGACTGAAGGAGAAATCAAAAATGCAGAACCCTCTGAAAGCATTACAGACCATCATGGGTTGAAATTAGAAGCAGTGTGTGCATTTTTAATATTCTGCTAGGAAAAGGCCTGTAGCCCATCAATGTTTAATGCCTGGATCATAATAGAAAGCTGAGCAGCTCTCCCTGGCCCCGTGGGTTCCAGCCTGGTCCAGAGGAAAGAAGTCGGGTTCTATTTTAGGCCTGTCTTTGGGACCTGGATCCCACCGTGTAGCGAGACCCTTGAGATCTGAGTTGCCTTTGCTCTCCCCTATGAATAGGTCCATCTGATAGAAGAAAAGTAGTTTGCTCTGTGTTATCCACCCCACCCCCTTGTATACATGCTATGTGCCGTTTTCAGGGGTTATACACAATTCGGTGTTTATAACTTTTTTTTACTAGTTTTCTCTCCAGATTTTTGTAGAATCAGTTGTAGACTTTCTTTAGGGTAGTTCTGTTAGGGACAGAAAAAGGGGGTAGAATACACATTAGCTGTCCCCCCCCTTTTTAGCATTCATGTGAGGTGATGCGTTGAGATTTTCATTTGCTTGTGGATGAGTGACCCCCTATCCCCAGGGAGATTTATTTGGACAGCAGCGTGTGCGGGGGCGTCGGGGGACAGGGAAGAGTCTTTCAGCACTGATAGTGTTTACAGCTGCCAGTGCATGTTGACAGTAAAGACCAGGGTGACTTTTAGTCAGGGTTTTTTTTGTGTTTTTTTGGTTTTTTTTTTTGTGGTACGCGGGCCTCTCACCGTTGTGGCCTCTCCCGTTGCGGAGCACAGGCTCCGGACGCGCAGGCTCAGCGGCCTTGGCTCATGGGCCCAGCAGCTCCGCGGCATGTGGGATCTTCCCGGACCGGGGCACGAACCCGTGTCCTCTGCATCGGCAGGCGGACTCTCAACCACTGCGCCACCAGGGAAGCCCTAGTCAGTTTTATGATTGTTTAAAACCATCTAGACTAGCACCGTCCAGTAGAGTTTTCTGTGATGTTGGGAGTGTATCGCGTCTGCGCTGTCCAGTACGTTAGCCACCAGCAACTTGTTACTAGTGAGCACTTCAGATGTGGCTGGTGTGAGTGAGGAGCTCGACATTTAATTTCACTAAGTTTCGATTTAAATAGCCCTGTATGGCTGGTGGTGACCGTCGTGGACGAGTGCAGGGCGAGGCAGTGCCCGCCTGTTGCCTGCACCCTTGGCCCTACTGCTTGGAGGACCTCATGCCTGGTGACCATCAAGCCAGCTCTCAGGCTGCCCCTCACCTTTTGGTGTCAGTGCCACGCATAGAGGCAGAAGACAAAGTGTGCCCATGACAAACATGACCACCTAGCTTGCAACTTAAGGTGCAGTGCTGAGTGTATAAAAGAGCATACTCTTATTGAGTGCCTACTGTCTTCCAAAGATGTGTGCGCCATATCGGAACCGTGCCCTTCTCTGTAGTTTATTCCTCACTCGGCGTGCCCATGGCCAGTGCAAGGACTGAATGGAGGTTCCCCTCTTCCGTGTGTCGTTAGATAGTAACATGATGTTTGCAGATTGGAGGCTTTCTTTGTCAGAGATGGAGGTAATGAAATGGTTTCTGACTTCGTAGGGGTAAGTCTCTGGCATGTGGTGTGTTGGTATTAATATCAGCTACATGATCTCTGTATCTTTGCTTCCTCTGGCTGTTTTCCAGTGGGAATGCCATGCATCTGGGGCACTTGGGGTGTCTGGGGCTCGTGGAGGAAGAAGAGGTCATCTCCTCTGCCTTTGTCACAAAGTTGACTGATTTCGCCAGAGCAAGGACTAGCCCGACTAGTAGATAGGGTCGTTGAGGGAAGAGGACAGGTGCTCTGCCAACCATTGATCTGGTTGTCTGTGAGGCCAGTGGCCTAAAGGGGCGTCCTGGAGGCAGGCTCGTCAGGCTGGAAGAGAGAACTGTGGCTCCAAACTGGGGTCACAGCAGCTGATACCACCAGCCTAGGAGCTCCACTTCCTTTCATAAAACCTGCCTGGTGGTCTTTCTGCCAACAGGATAGAGTTGCAGATGAATTAATCAGCCCTCCTTCTTAAAATACCTCATACCTTGAACTCTTTTAATTTGATATATGCTGCTTGTACATTTGCACATTTTCTGGAAACATGACATGGATATAGATTCATCTTTTCTGCTTTTAATTGGCACCTGAGTAACCATGTCTCAAATTTTTGATAACTGGTAAATTTGGTAACAGAATTATTCTCTGCTTTTCTTCCTGACCTTCTGTGCCTCTTCCTTGTGGTAGTTGGGGGTGGGTGGGAGGGGAGGGGCTATTTGTTCTCAAGACCCACTTATATCAACGAAGAGAAAGTGGTCGGTAAATAATGTTGTTTTCTACCAGCTTTTGTCCAAAAACTGCGTCTTCAGCATGAGTCATGCTTATGTCCTTTAGCTTCTCTTCTAGCTCCTTAAATAAACACCTTGAAGGTACCAACCTTCACACCCACTGTGTGTTCAGTGCCAGTGTGGTGTCCACATGGGAGTGGACTTGTGCAGGGTGATGTGAGAGCAGAGGTCTGCAGCGTCATTGGGAAGGCACGGCGCTGCGTTAGAACAGGATAGGTTAGACCCGGCTGACCAGGGGGCAGGCACCAGCCATGTCTGGCTGTGGACGTTTAAATTCACCAAAAGTAAATAAAATAAAAACACTTTCCTTCTTTATGGCTGAGTAGTATTCCATTGTGTGTGTGTGTGTGTGTGTGCACGTGCGTGTGTGCGCGTGCACGTGTGTGTGCGTGTGCGTGCGTGTGTGTGTGTACACACACCACATCTTCCTTATCCAGTCATCTGATGATGGGCACTCAGGTTGTTTCCATATCTTGGCTATTGTAAATGATGCTGCAGTGAACAGGGGGGTGCAGTTAGTCTTTTTGTATTCTTTGGGTAAATACTCAGAAGTGGGATGGCTGGATCCTATGGTAGTCCTGTTTTTAATTTTTTGAGGAATCTCCTTACTGGTTTCCATAGTGGTGGTGAGTATGCTGTGGGGTGTATAGAAGTGGAAATATAATGTTGTTTACGTGAAACTTATATAATGTTATAAACCAATGTTACTTCAATTTAAAAATAAAATTAAATGAGGATGGTAGTACAACAAATGTTTTTTCCTTAGCCCCACAGTCCACATTTCAAGTGCTCAGTGTCTAATGGCTGCCGTATTAGCGGAGACCAGGACATTTCTGTCACAGAGCAAGTACTGGCGGAAGGGCTGTGGAAGGCATTTTGGGGATGAGCTTTATTTATCCAGCCAGCAGGTACTGCTGAGCGTCTCCTTGTCAGGCCCTGTTCTGACCCGCAGGGCCACCGTGAGAAACAGGGAAGGCCTGGCACTCACGGAGACCCCCGCATAATAAACATCAGGACATCTGTGCCCACTGCTGCCTGGGGCCCCGGGTGCTTCTGGGGACTGTCCCTCTCGTACAGGGACAGCATGTTTTACCGAAGGGGAGAGTGGCCAGTGCTGCAGAGAAACAGCCCAGCACATCCTTGGCATCAGTTTCGTCAGTGTTCTGAGCTCCATTTTCTTCCATCTGGAGAGTGGGGCTTTCAGTACCTGTCCTGTGGAGCAGCGGTAGAGGTGCAGAGAAAAGAGGTATTTGTAAAACCCAGTGCTCAGCACTCAGCATTAGATAGAGACTCTTATTACTCTAATCTTTTCCATCACAGAAATGGTTTAGAAGCTTGAAAAGCAACTTCAGCTGGAGGCAGGGGGAGGAGTGGCCTTTTCCGGGAACAGGAACTGCAGAGTCAGGTGCAGCTGCCTCACTCCATCCCAGCATCCGCGAGGGATGCCACTCGGCTGAGAGGATGCTCCCAGTGAATCCCGGGTGTAAACGGGGTGCGTTGCGGACTCCTGTTCTCTCCGTGTTTTTATAGATGTTTTGTTGTTTATACCCAGGCTCCGTCGGCCTCTGTGTAAAGAGCACATCTTCACTCACGAGCCTCTCTTAGAATTCTCCAGGGGAGCAGAATGTGGGCTTCGCTCCCAGCCCTGGTGCGTTTCCCCAGGCTCAGGACTGCAAGTGTTTGAGTGGGTCAGCTGGGACTGCTGGGACAACCCCCTCGTCGGGGCAGGGGACAACAGCCTCTTGCCAAGATTAGACTGGATGGCCAGGTGACACCTGCAGTTTCCACATCTTTCTCCCAGATCTTGTCTGGTCTCCCCAACCCTTCAGGTCATGCTGACCCCAGATCTTGTCTGGTCTCCCCAACCCTTCAGGTCATGCTGACCCCAGGTGCCTGCCCTAGATTTGAGGGTCCTGTGTGGGTGACTGAAATGCACGTTAGTGAGGAAATTCTCGGGACTGAATGGCATGTTCCAGCAGTCTAGAAAAGAGTTACTGTGCTCGTAGGTGACTGTAGTTTTTTCTTGTTTTTCATTAAAAAAAAACTGAGAAACTAGAGGAAAATGTTGTACTCAAGACAGAGCACATCTTTTAAAAATGATTAAACAACATTACAAAAAAGCCATTGAACCAGTGTACTCTTGTTAATGCAACAATTTTAATTTCTTCTTTATAGTCTTTTCCAAATATTCACATAATCTTTGTTTTGGTGTAATCACCACGGACTTCTTCCAGTTAAATCTTTTCTTAGATGTCTTCAGTGAGGATGACTGATTTTTATATTTAGCATTTTTGTGTTTGTATATTAGTTATTAAGTCAGTCTACTATAACTTACTAACTTTCCTTTATGGTTGGACATCTAGATTATTTTTAATTTTTTCACAATTGTAAGTAATGCCAAAGTGAACATCTTTATTCTGATAATTTTGTTTTTGATGTAAGAGAAATTCTAAGAAATGGGTATGAACACGTTTATGGCTCATATATATAAGCAAGTCAGTAAAGCTTTATCAGAGCACACATTGAATTTTACTGTTCTGTTAGGCTTTTCTAGAATCTGCCGATGTATTTGTTTGTCTTTCTTTTTTTTTTTTTTTTTGCGGTACGCGGGCCTCTCACTGTTGTGGCCTCTCCCGTTGTGGAGCACAGGCTCCGGACGCACAGGCTCAGCGGCCATGGCTCACGGGCCCAGCCGCTCCGCGGCATATGGGATCTTCCCGGACCGGGGCACGAACCCGTGTCCCCTGCATTGGCAGGCGGACTCTCAACCACTGCGCCACCAGGGAAGCCCCCGATGTATTTGTTTTTAACAATAGCTACATAGCTCAGTTCTGTATTGTTAATGAGAAATGACCTTAACTTTTTATTGTGGAAACGTCTCAACAGTTTAGAGAAATATAGCATATAGAACCCAATGGACCCAGCGTCCAGGTCATCATCACCCAGTTATGGCACCTCTGATATCATTAACCCTCTCACCTTTGGTTTTATTTTGAAGCAAATCTCAGTACTCGCTTCAGAATTGTTTCATCTCATTGATAGCTCATTGTGGTTTTGATTTGCATTTCCCTGAGGATTAGTGATGTTGAGCATCTTTTCACATGCCTGTTGGCCATCTGTATGTCTTCTTTAGAAAAATGGCTCTTTAGGTCCTCTGGGGGGTATCGTATCTTCTTAACGCTTTCTGAAGATTCTGATTGGATTTTTAAATGTTCATTTCTATTTGCCGAATTATCTCTGCTCAGAGTCAGTTGTTCTGTTTACTCTACGTGATCCTTCTCTTTTGAGCTGTGGATGCTCCCTCAAGTATCTGGATGTTTTTGGCTGTCTGTCCGCACCTAAGAATGCTGACCGGAGTAGGTTAGGTAGTTGGTAGGTAGGTAGTTTTATAGGTTGGTCATTTTGGCCTCCAGTGGGTCTCTTCCTACCGGGGCACTCAGCCTACCTGCATATGTGGGCAGGAACCTCAGGAAAACAGTGCAGGAGCCCTGCTTGACTCAGGTTTTGAAAGGGTCTGTGCAAGAAGTGGAAAAAAGGGCACTTAACCAATGGCAAATATGAGAGACTTACAGCAATTCTAAGAATGGCGTTTTTGTTCTTATTTGTTTGTGTTTGTTTTTAAAAGTTATTTTTATTTCTCAACCATTTTGCACCCCAAGGACATTTGGCAGTGTCTGGAGACATATTTGGTTGTCACAGCTGGGGGAGGGGAAGTGCCACTGGCTTCTAGTGAGTAGAGGCCAGGGATGCTGCTGAACACCCTGAAGTCCACAGAACGGTCCTCACAGCAAAGCATTCATCTGGCTTCAAATCTCACTACTGCCGAGATCGAGAAACACTGATCACGGAGAGTGTAGCCCTTTCAAAGGGCAGTCAGGGCAGGGTGAAGGATGGACCTTCTTCACATAAGAACCTTGACAGCAGTGCCCATTTGGGGTGAAACAGGTCTTTCTCATGGTGCAGGGCAGTGCTGATGTGTTAGGAAAAGCACCTGCACTGTTCCTGGGTCTGTCTAGAAATATGTGTATTTTGAGGAAGGAGAATCTTGACAGTAAGGTGGCTCTGAGCATTACTTCTGTTCTCTGATTTCATTGTTAGCAAACTGCCTCGCAGAAGGTGAGACTTCCTGGTGGCTTCCTGTAAAGGGACTTGTGGCTGATGACAAAGGTATCTCTGGGCGGGGTGGAGCAGCGTTTGTACAAAACTATAGTGGGCGCTTTTATAAATGTGTTTTCTCCCACACAAATGGCATTCATAAAGAAAACAGTATTGCTCCAGCCCTGCTCCGGGCGCCTGGAGCCAGGGTTTCAGTTGAATTCCCAGAAGTGCCATTTTTCTCTGACAGGCTGCGTACTCGAGAAGTTTGTGCTCAATAGTGTTTTCTCCTTGCCTGTTCTGTTTGGAGGCCAGTCAGGTTGTTGGAGCCGCTTGGGCAGAGCAGTGGCTGAAGATGAGGTGCTGTCGCTCGTGTGTGTTCTAGAAACATTTATTGCATAATCTGTGGTCACTGAAAAAGGACTTATGTAACGTGCATGTGTACAAAGCCTACCGTTAGGGTGACTGCCCCCCACTTTCAGACGGGAGCCCCAGCCGCTGCCACCCAGGGCTGTCCCAGGCCCTCCCCTCACAACCCCTTGCCTCCCCCTGAGACACCCCGGTGCTGTGTTTTGTGCTGGTCCCCCCACCCCTTTGTCCCGAGCGGCTTCAGCCCACGCGTGTGTCCCTGGCTTTCTTGTTGGGGCTTGTCTGCTGCACGTCGTTCTTTTCTGTCGGGCTCAGCCTAGTGGTGGGACCCTCGTGTTTCAACACCCTCCGCCACCAGACAGGCCCTCGGAGCTGAATTTGTACTGTTCTCAAAGAGCTGCTTTTTTTAATTGGTGAAGAGAGGGGAATTCTAGGGTTTGATGGCTGCAGCCATAAATTTTCCGTAGCAACACCTCAAATGGTAAATCAGTCTGTACAGAATGTCTCGTAATTTATTTAAATCCTCTTTCTGTGGGCATTTAGATTGCTCCACAGTTTTTACTGTTGTAAAAAGCAGTTCAGTGAACACCCTTTTGGATGTATCTTTGTGCACGAAGCCACTTATTTTCCACGAGATAAATTCCAGGAGGTGAAATTATTGGGTCAAAATGTGCAGACACTTAGTGTTTGAGATGTGTGTTGCCAAATTGCGCCCCTAAGGTCCACATGTACTCTCCATCACCAGCATTCAGTGTTCCTTTCCTTAAACCCTTGCGAAGGCTGGTTTATCATTGCTTAATTATCATTGTTTAATCTGATTATCATTGTTTAATTATTATTATAATTAATAACATATTATTATCATTGATTATCATTGTTTAATCCTTGTCAACTTGATGACTCATAAATTATCTCATTGTTTTTATTTGCATCAATTACTAGTGAAATGGCACTCTTTCTCATAAGCTTATTAGGCATTTGTGTTTCATCCCATTTAAGAAGTTGCTTGTGAATCTGAATTTTAGATCCCGATAAGTTTAATTTCTCATTTACATTTTATATTTTCTTCTTCACCAGCTAGTTTTGGGACTTGTCGCTCAATTTTATTGGTTATATTACTTAATACAATTTCTTTATTACTCTCTCAAGAGGCTGGAGTTCTTCTGTAATTTATTTATGCATTTATTTTTTAAGGGTGGGAATGGCCATAAAACATTCTGGATACTTGCAGGTTTGGGAACGTCCTGGTTGATCCGGGAATGCTTGGGTCGCCAGCTTTTACCTTCAGGTTCTACAGGTGTCGCCCCGATGGTTGGTTGGCCTCCTTCCTTCCCTCTGTCTACGCATCTGTCTGTCATCATGCAGTCATCCCTTTGTTCATCCAACACACGTGTCACCAGTGTTTTACTGCATCCTGGCTCCCTGCTGGCATTTAGTGGTGTGCCCTCTGTGTGGATTTCTCTACCTAAATTTCCCTGACTGTTGGTGCCTCCAGGATATACTGGAGCCCATGGGATGTTCTGTAATGTCTTTGCTTATTGCTTTTTTGGTATCTGCTCTGATCTCTCCTTTTCTCCCGTCCTACATATATGACTTACAAGTTTCTATTGTCTTTTCCTCTGAGTATTGGAAGGATTGCATGAATTGATTTTTCTGAGTCATTAATTTTTCTCCATAGTCTTGGATCTGTTGTTAACTATATCTACTGTATGAGTTTTCTTTCTTAGACAAATTTTAAATTGCTTATTAAAGCAATTATGTGCATAACTGAAAATCATTTAGTACATAAAGGCTTGTAATGAAAAATAACCTTTTCTGCCTGTTTTCCCTTGTCCTTGTCCTCTTCCCCACAAGCAAGTGCCTTTAACATATTTTAAGCTATTTCTTTGGGTGCTTCCCCCTCTGTCCCTAAATAATAAACTTTTACTGTTTCTTTTTTTTTAAAACTAAATTTATTTTATTTATTTTTTTATTTTTGGCTGCTTTGGTTCTTCGTTGCTGCGTGCGGCTTTCTCTAGTTGCGGCGAGCAGGGGCTGCTCTTCATTGTAGTGCGTGGGCTTCCCATTGCGGTGGCTTCTATTGTTGTGGAGCAGGGGCTCTAGGCGCACGGGCTTCAGTAGATGTGGCATGTGGGCTCAGTAGTTGTGGCTCGCGGGCTCTAGAGCGCAGGCTCGGTAGTTATGGCACACAGGCTTAGTTGCTCTGTGGCATGTGGGATCTTCCCGGGCCAGGGTTCAAACCCATGTCCCCTGCATTGACAGGCGGATTCTTAACCACTGCACCACCAGGGAAGCCCAAACTCCTACTGTTTCTTGATGTATTAAGTTCTGACATCATTTATTTCATGCTACTGTAGAGGGGGAGCCAGCACTGCTCATGCCGCACACCCTCCCATCTTTCCAGAATTTTGATATCATTTTAATGGCATCCAAAAATGGTGTTTATGTTGCCATGACCCTGTGACTGTGGGTCACCACAGGGCCCAAGTCGTACCCTATTGTTTTTTTCCTTGTTCAGCCCTTTGCTTTTCTGGGAGTATGTACTTGTCTTTCTTCTCTTGAAATCTTGTTTGAAGCACTGTATTTTCTGCTCCTGCTCCCAGACCTCTGAGCCCAGGCGTTCTCTTTCAAGGCCCTTCCTGCGGGAGCCCCGTCCTCCGGAGCGCTTGCCCCACTCCCCTGCCCTGTGGACAGGTGGCCACCCCCTGCCCCTCACCCCGGCCCGGCTGCCGAGCACCCTGACCTTGACTTCTCTTCAGGTTGTGGGCACTGTTTTTCTGGGTCCCACGTGTTCATTATTTTGCACAATAATTCTTCATCGTTCCAAATCTGTTCTGTTGGCATTTGTACATGTAAGACCCAGTGGGGCAGAGAAAAGGTCTCCCCTCTTTTTTAAGACTCTTGCAAATTGAAGAAACATTTTGAATCATTTAAGGAACACTACTAGTTTAAAATGCTCATGAACAGTTTTCTGGTACCAATTATGCATTGGAATACCAAAGCTGAAATTGTTTTAGTGTCTCCTGAAACTTCGCTACAGCCCGTGATTATTAACCAGACACATGCCAAGAGAGACTACAGCCTGAGGCAGATGGTTTTTTGGTTTGTTTTTTTTTTTTGAATTTTATTTATTTTTTTATACAGCAGGTTCTTATTAGTTATCTATTTTATACATATTAGTGTGTATATGTCAATCCCAATCTCCCACTTCATCCCACCCCCCTCCCCCCCGCCCCGCCACTTTCCCCCCTTGGTGTCCATACGTTTGTTCTCTACGTCTGTGTCTCTATTTCTGCCCTGCAAACCGGTTCATCTGCGCCGTTTTTCTAGGGTCCACATACACGCGTTAATAATGTTAACGCGGATGTTGATGAAGTAGGTGCCTGTTGTTTCTGCCCGCGAAGAGCAGCGGCCTAGAGAGGAGGGGGAGCTGATAGCTCAGCCGTGGGCTGCGAGAAGCCGGCCTCTGGCCTCCGAGTGCCGCAGCCACTGCTGCTTCCTCAGCGGCGGGGAAATAGTTAACTTCTTGCCCATTACTCTCGAAATTTTATAATTAGCCCCCATCGAAGGAAGAGGCCAGGCCACAGGAGTGGGTTGTGTCGTGTTAGAAGTGCAGTTGATACCTTGTCCCCAGTGGGGTTAGGGAATGGAGGGCAACATAATAAAAATCCTGGCTGCTAGAATATATCGTTTGCCATGTATATGGGTGACCAGTTTTCAGAGAATTCACGTATGTAGTGAGATGTCACAGGACTGTACTGCATCCCTCAGCGCCTTCAGTGGGGGTGGAATCCTCATCACCCCCATGGCCCTCCTGTGTCTGGGGTGCCCACCAGTGGAGAACACTGGTTAACACGGGGCCTGTAACACATAACAAATGGTCACGTTAAAATGTGGCTCATTTAAAAGCATGTAAAATGCTTCTGGTTTGGGTGCCCCCCGAAGTGAAAGGCTTGCGGTACAGGTCTTCCCAGTACAGGAAGCATGGTGAGGGATGGAAGCGAGACGGGGAGGGGGACCTGCGCGTTGGTGACCCCTGGGCACCTCCTGGGGGACCGCATGGAACACATCTCAGGGTGGGTGCCATGCGGCCTGAGGGGGCTGGAGGAGGACCCCTAGCACTCGTTTCCCCCTGGCCGAGATCACATCCAGGAGTGCTTGCCTCCAGACATGTCTGCTGCCCACACTCAGGCCAGGTGCCCCCCTGGGCCCGGGGGCATCTTTAGGCCGAAGGTGCAGGTGCTCAGGCTGGAGGAGGTCAGAAGTCGTGGGCTGACACTGCAGGGACCTCTGGGCTGGGGGACATGCAGGCCCTGACAGCCTCTGCCGCGGTGATAGAGAAACCCACGCCTTTGCTGACCTCGATCCCATGATGGCCTGAAACAAGCCGCCCCGGGTCCTGAAGGCTGGAGCCACCCCAGCGTGGACGTGGACGGGAGGAGAAGAGAGTAAGAATAATGCGAAAGACAGCCGGGCACCCCGCCCTCACTGCCACTTCGCATACCTAAGAGGGTTTTTGTAAACAATGGGGAATTAGAAAATAAAATTAGATCGCACGATTTCAGATGGGAACGGATGCCTCCTTGCCTGACTTTTTTCCTTTTTTAATTCCCACGAAAACCTCAAGCAGAGTTAATAATGTATGAAAATTAGGTACCATGTGTGCACATTGCTTTGTAATGTTTTTATTAAGCAGCCAGTTGATTTAAAAATAACACAACATGACAGTTGACATAATGGCAGATGCTTCAGAGTGTATGGAAACATCCTCTTAGAGTGTTCTGTCAGATTTTCCATTACACAAGGACATTTTTTAAAAAAAAGCTTTCAGAATTATCACATAATATGAAATTATATCAAGTTACAATTCGATAAAACAAAGTTGCCCAAATATAAATTCCAATTGCTTTTTAAAAAATGGCTTAGTCAACTAGAGCTAATCTGTGGAAGTAGGTTTCTACAGATTGTTTAAAATTCCACAGTAGATTCACACTTCTGTCTTCTCGGAGTTTTGCGAGTCTCATAGGCTGATGGGAATTTGCCTTTTCTTCTTCCCCCTTCCCACTCTCTGCCCTCTGGCCTGTAGGCAGCGGAAAGAAACAGGGAGAAGCAAAAGGTCATGGACCCAGGGGTGTCCAGTAGCTCAGGAGATGTCCCGCCCATGGCACACGGGCATCGGGCTTGGGTGGAGGCGCCCTTTCCTGGCCTTGAGCGCCGTCCTCCGTCATTCCCTGAAGGATCCACCCCTGAAGGGGTACCCGCCTGACGTGGAGGGACTGTGGGCTGCTCTGGTCGCTGTGTGGGGCCTCTTGGGCTTTCCTGCATCTCTAGGCGGTGCTGGCAGGCCGCCTCCGGTGTGTGTGGTCGAGGGGAGCCCCAGGATTCCACCTGACCCCAGGAGGCCCGTGGAGGTAGAGTATTGCTCCACTCCACAGTGCATCTTGCTTACTGCCTCGAACGTGTTAGTTATTCAGCAAAACAATTCTCTGGTGTCAGCGTGCTCTGCAGGGTGAGAGAATGGTCAACACACTGGTTTCAATGACTCGGCACAGTCAGGGCATCTTTTCCTGGCGGTAGGAGTTGGTGGACACAGGAAAGACAGCGAACCTCGTGGAGTGAAGGTTCTAGCGCTGTTGAAAAGGGTTCACGGGCTGGTGGGTTTGGGGCATTTTGTCCTTTAGCTCCTGTCCTTCTAAGGGGACGTGCCAGCCATGTCCTTCTTCTGCAGCTTCCTGTGGTCGCCCGCTCGTGCCTTCTGACATCAGCGGGGCAACAGGTGTGGGCCAGCGCCCGCGGAGCCATCATACCTTGTGATATTTTACAACGTAATTGCAGAGGGGACATTTGATCTTTATGACTTTCTTGGAATCTTTGCAAGGGGTTGGTTGGAACAGAACCTTTCCATCTACATCACGGTCTATAAAAATCCTAGTAACTGACTTCATGGGGCTCGCGCTTTTCTTTTGTTACTTTCTTCACTCTCTAATTAGATTTTGCTCGTTCACGGGACAGAACAGTCTGGCCGGAAATGACCAGCATTAAAATAACTCAAAGGCAGGGCTGTACCTGGCATCGCCCTAGCAAGATCAGAGCAGGGTTGGCTGCCCCAGACCTGGGGCTAACCTCAGAAGCCCCTGTCCAGGTGAGCTTCGGCCTCAAAGGAGCCAGGTTGACTGGGGGTTCGGCTGGGAGTCTGGTGGCCTGAGGCTCCTCCCAGCCTGGCCACTGCCTGGCCATGGCCTTGAACTTTCTCTCTCAACTGACTCCACTTCCCGTGCGCTCAGAAGCAACCTGGGAGTAATAATACCTGCCCTTGACTCCTCGGAATGCTCAACGTGACAAATTGGTTGTCACGATCTAAGGGGCCATTTATTTCCCTAGTGTGAAGACAGACTTTAAAGGGATGAAATTAAAATCTCAGGTTATACTCGTGGGCCCTTTGAGGAAGGAGTTGCCCCTTTTAGTCAACTGTAGTCTAAAAAAGAAGAAGAGGAAGACCTGAAATAGTTTTTGTGGGACTTACGTGGACGTACAAAAGCATCTACAAGAAGCTGTAATTTTTCACATCATTTCCCCAAATCGTGTTGGAAGCAAGTCTGAGACATCGTCTCGCTCGGAGAATTACCCTTCCATCAGGGGTTCCTGGGCACCTGTTTTGTTTGGAAACGACTTGCAAAGAAACCATCTCTCTTGAACCCCTCCAAAACCGCTTCTAGTGCCTGTCAGCTGCGCGGTTTGGACGTTCCCGAAAGAGGCAGGCGGGTGGTGGCAACTGCAGACACAGATCTCTCTGCCAGCTCCTTTGAACCCTCCCAGCCTGGATTGGTGTCCGCAGCTGCAGAGCAGAGCCCTTGGCTGAGCTTCCCCTGCACACGTGGAATCTCGGGGGCGCCCGGAGTCTGACTGTATGCAGAGTGCGTCCTGGGAGCTTGTGGTGTCCACGGCAGCCTGGAGGGGCTCCTTCATTTAATGTTCTATGCCATCGTCCACTGGATCAGCCCACAGGGTGAAGGGATCTGCCTTTGGAGATGCTTCAGCAGCGCTGTTCTATGAGAAAGACCCGGGCAGGTAGGAGTAGCTCACACGTCTCAGAGCCCGTCCTCCGGTGCCCAGGGCAGGCGGCCTGGCAGTAGAGGCACAGAGGGCAAACGGCCAGCCGAGGGTCTCCGCTTCTCCCCTTCCAGTGGTCTGCTGTCCGCCCCCTGCCCCGGGAGGGGTCCCTCCTCTGGAGCGCCCACACGGCACCCTGCTCTGTGGGTCCCACGTGTTTCCTTCTCTTGTGCTGCTGAAGAGCATTAGTTATGCCGCCGACAGGGGCTCGAGCCGAAGCCTCCCGTCCCCCGGAGGCCATCACCTGGTCACTCCCCGCCCCCATGCTCATTTGTCCAGTGTCTCATGCGCACTGCGGACTGCCCATCACCACGGCCGTGGTCATCAATGGAGACTCAGGGCTCTCCCACACCTATCCCCCCAGCCGGCCAGCATCCCGTTTGTGCCCCAGTCCTGGGTGACAGTGACCCCACAGTGCGCTGACCCCATGCGCTCCCGGCCGGACGCCCCCCTTACCGTGGGTGCTGCGCCCCGGGCAGGACTCAGCCCCCTCCCCCGCTTCTCCTGGTGGCCTTGACCTCACTCGGCCCCTCGCTCCTCAGCCTGTCTCGTGCAGCCCTTGATGTCCAGTTCAGTCACCTCTGTGTCATCACCCTGTGCCCGGGGGGCCTGCAGCGTGGCTGGTGGTGAAGCGTGAACAGAGTCCCGTGCTGGTCCTGGGAGGCCTTCTCCTCCCGCCTCCAGGGACTCCTGTCCCGCCCTCAGCCCTGCTTCCGTCAGCCCTCCCTGAACTTGGGGGCCTGCCCCCCACCCTCCACGAGCCCTCCACATGCTGACCGCCCTGTGTTCCCTGCTATGCTGCTCTGATGCTCACTGCTTTCCGGGGCTGCCCCGTATCAGTGGCCGGCCTGGGCCAGACTGGTCTCCGTCACCCTGGTCCTCCTCTCCCGCTGCCACTGACGGGCCCCACTGCAGGGCCTTTCCTTAGGTCAGGATCAGGGCCCCTGGAGAGCTCCCTCTGGGCCCTCGTGGCTTTGGGGGCTTCCCCATCCTGCTTCCTCCTCCAGCCTCGTTTCCGGCTCACTCATCTTAGGTTTGCGCCTTCTGATTCTTCAGCCACAGGGTGGAAACACACAGTCACGTTGAGGTCCTACAGCGGCTTGCTGCTGAACCACCGCGGAGCAGGATCCGCTTTAGGGCCGGTTTCTCTTTAATAGGCAAAGGGAGTAGGCTGAGGTCCCTGCGTGTTCTCCACCAGCGAGGACAAGTGCTTCAGGCAGGATGCTGGGGGCGCCGGCGCCCTCGGCTTCACTTCGGAGTAGGGATGGTGATGGTGCCCTCGTGCATGCCGAGGGCTGAGAACAGAGCCTGGCAGTGGGAGCTGCCAGTTACTTATGTGATGGGCAGTCGGCCCCAGGAAAGCCAGCGCTCTGCTTGGTTCTCCTCTGTGTCCCTGGCACCTAGGACAGGGCATGATGTGTAGCCCAGTGCTCAATAAATATCTCTGAAATGAAGTTCATAGATTAAGGAAGAGGGGCCGTGTGATGCCCTGGAAAGAATACGGAGTTTGGCGTCTAGAGGCCTGGTCCCATCTCTGTCTTTTGCACACTGTGCATGACACCTGAGCAAGCCCCCCACCCTTCTGAAGGCCCATTTCTCCTTTACTTCGATGAGTGTGTGATGAGATGCTTTGCTTTCAGCTGCACATGCTCCAATCCTGGCCGAGTGTGGCTGAAACAGGGAGGAGCTTAGTGACGCCCCCCGACCCCAAGAGGGTGGCTGATTCCTCCGGCTCAGCTCCACCCCTCCCCGGAGGTGTCTCTGTACCCCTGGACACCCCATCTCGTTCCAAGAGCTGCCACCACTCCAGAGGTCTTTGTCCGTCCCCAGGTCTCCATGCACCTTTGTTTATTTGGGAGAGAAACCTTTCTCTGAAGCCCCCTGGTGGTCCCTCAGGTCCTGGTGGCTGTGAATGCTGTCCCCTGACCATGTGACAGCAGGCTCAGACAGTGCTACTTCTGAGCAGAAGGCTGCTCATGCCAGCAGGGAGAGAGGAGGGAGCTGGAGGATGACTGTAGCATAGGCTGCCGACAGTGGCTTCTCCAGGGGACGCTGACGAGAATACAGCTGTTACGGGGTTGTTCGGAGCAGCCGAGATCAGGTGGGCGGAGGTGCAAAGCGGGGTACCTATGGGGGGCTCTATCTACCCCATTTACATTATACCTTTGTGCAGATGCTTGTTTAAAAAGAAAATGTGAACGCCCTGGTAGGGCTTGTGGGTGGGTGGGGCTTGTCCTCTGCAGTGTGGCCGCAGTCTCCATCCTGCCCTAGCGTCTTATAGTTACTTCACTCATTTTGCTTCTACCTGGTCCTTCAGGGCATTATTACATTTGCAGGCCCTGTGATAGAGCATTGTTCAACTAGTTTATTTGTACATTAGGCAATCAGAGCATGGTCATCTTAATTAAAAAGAAAGTTCTTTATTTTCTCAGTGGATTTAGGCGTGAGTCAGGGAGGTTTGGGTCTAGATATTCCAGCCCGCCCTCACTGGCCCCCTCTTCAGAGATCCACCGTGAGAGGCATGGGCTGGCCTTGGGACAGTTACCTGGCCCCTGGCCGTGTCTTGTGCCTGGAGTTGCCTTTGGAAGGTTTGGGTTTCTCTTTAAGGCGCTAGAGCCTGTATGGTTTGGACACTGTCTCCTTTGCAATATGGACACTCTCAGATGAATAAAAAGCAAACAAACAAAGAAACAAAAGTCCTCCATTTTGGTGTCTAGGTCCTGTGTTCACTGGCCTGTGCGGTTTTTATTCTCCTTGACGTAAGTGTGCTCGTTAACCTGAAAGCCGTGGACATGCTACAGGAGTTCGTGTGCAGCACCAATTTCTTTTCTTCTTTTTCTTTCTTTCTCATTTGTTTCCTCAAAAAAAAAAAAAAAATCCAATTGCTTTCTTGCCTTAAGATGTAAATTCCACATTTTGGCTGCATTGGATTCCAAGTTTTCCAAGAAAAGGCTTAAATTTATTAGGTTAGTTCACAATGTTCCCTCAGAGAACTTTTACTTTGAGGCGTGGAGCCATATGTGGTTGGGTTGTTTTAAGATAAATAATGAAAGACAATCAGCATTACATCGTTTACAGAAACTCGGGCTGTGCCTGTCCCTTCGGTAATTGTCACTCGTGATTCAGTGATTCACAAGCTTGGTCCAGGGTGGTAGGGATGGAGCTGGGGTGTAAGGTCGCGCTGATGTTTCTGCAGTTTGGCTCAACGTTGATGGCGCCTCTGGGCCAGTGCAGAGTCAGACGGTGCCGTGGGGCCCTGAGCAGCCTCTGGGAAGCCTGCTTCCATTGGGAATTATTCCCCATCACCCTGCCAGGATCTGGCTTCTCCGCAGCATTAAAGAGTAGAAAGCGAATAACAGGTTGGATCACAAACAAGCCTTTGCATGAGATGGAATCTCAGCAGTGCGGGAGCCTTGGTTTGGTTGTGTCACTGGCGATAGTCAACATTTTTTTTATATTTACCTCTGAAGAGGGGAAACAAAACTGAGAGGGCCTCTTCTGGAAATAAAAGTCATGCTTTCTCAGTGTCTAACTTGGAACATGTTCACGGTTACATATGTGCATTCGTAGATGTATCCATCCACCTACAGATATGTACACATATAACACACACGTGTAAACACACATACAGACACTGATGTGAATGTAGACTGCTGACAGCAGAAGGCGATTATCACAGTTCACTGCCGAACACCGATTCCCAGATGTTTGGATTTCATGAACTAGGGACATGAAATATAAAAAAGGAAGGGGGCCAGCATGAATTGCCAACTTCATGGTTTCTAAGGTCATTAAGAAATTGTTTTGGTGATAGACGCTAACTAGACTTATGGTGGTGGTCATTTTGCAGTATGTACAGCTATGGAATTGTTATGTTGTACACCTGTAACTAATATAATGTTATATGTCAATTATATCACTAAAAAAATTTTTTTAGTTGTAAAATACACATAACATAAAATTTACCATCCCACCCATTTTTAATTGTACAGCTCAGTACGGTTAAGTACATTCATGTTGTGCATCCAAGATCATTTTGCAAGAAAAAGAGCAAGACAGAAGGGCACCCATTTACCATCCTCATCATTTCTTAGAAGCAAGAGCATTTAACACCAAAAGGGAAACAAGAAAGGAAGGCTGGCATCTTGATGAAGGAAATTCCTCCCACATCTGCGGTAGAATGGCACAGAGAAAAATAATCGTTCATGGAAAAATAATAGTGCAGAGGGAAATATATAGCAAAGAGCTCTGTGTAGCCATTACTCAGATTTTTAAAACGCTAACCTTTTGGTTTAGCAGTGTATACAAGTGTCGAATCATTACATTGTACACCTGAAACTAATATAATGTTGTCTGTCAATTTTATCTCAATTAAAAAGTGCTGGGGCTTCCCTGGTGGCGCAGTGGTTGAGAGTCCGCCTGCCGATGCAGGGGACATGGGTTCGTGCCCCGGTCTGGGGAGATCCCACATGCCGCGGAGCAAAAAAAAAAAAAAAAGTGCTAGCCTGTTGTCATCTTTGCTCAAGATCATCCTATTCACCGTGCCTGTACCTGAGCTGTTTTTTACCAGGCCATGGCCAGAGGAGCTCAGCTTTGCCACTAAGTGCACAGTTTAGCAGTGATACTTTTTCACAGCAAGACTTTGTTGACGAAGGAAGCTGTGTGTTGGTTTACATCCTGGCACGAGTCTTACCATCAGTGGTCCGAGGGCCAGTAGCAAGCAGTCCACGTCTGACAGCGGTCAGCAGCTCTGTTCTAGAGCTGGTTTTGTTGTTATAGAAGTGAAAGCTGACAGTTACAGTTGGAGCCCATGTATATTCATCCCACTATGATCCCGTTCTCTTCTCTTTCTCCCCAAAGTTAACTGGACTTGCTTGTATGCTCCCCCCAGTCCATCCTCCATCTGCCCGTTAGTGGCACGTAGTGCTTTGTGAAAATGGGATCCTACTGTTCTGGCCTCTGAAGCTTACATTGGTTTGTCTAACGTGGGTTTAGAGACATATCTGTTTTGTTTTGTTTTGTTTTGTTTTTTGCGGTACGCGGGCCTCTCACTGTTGCGGCCTCTCCCACTTGCGGAGCACAGGCTCAGCAGCCACGGCTCACGGGCCCAGCCACTGCGCGGCACGTGGGATCCTCCCGGACCGTGGCACGAACCCGTGTCCCCTGCATCGGCAGGCGGAGTCTCAACCACTGCGCCACCAGGGAAGCCCTAGAGACGTATCTGTTTTGATACATGTCCATCTGCTCTAGATATCGCTCTGTGGGACTGTGCCACATTCTAGTTACCTGTCCTCCTACAGTGGACTCTCAGGTTGTTTCTAGGTTCTTGCTAAATACAAGCAATACCACGGTGCACATTCACAGGAGCTTTTCCTGCAACATGAGAGGGAATTTATCCAGGTGAGCTTTCTGGGAAGGGAGTCCTGGGTCAAAGGGGAAGTGAAGCCTTCATTCACAAAATGGAATTAGCTTATTAACCAAGCCAGTTGTTTACTACAGCTGTTCAGGCACCTGGGGTTGGGAGGTGGGGGAGATAATATCATAAGTCCACCATTAATAAACTCGGTTTTCTGGACCAAATTGAGAACTGCTGATTGTTGATCTACCTAAAGGTTTAATTCAGAGTCTGAGAATAATAAAGCAATGACCTGGCAGGTTGGTTACAGTAACTTTCCTTTGCGTCTTCACGGGGCAGAGACCAGCGGGGAGCATCTGGCCCTTCCCTGTTCCCCCCTTTCCACGTGAATGGGAAAATGTTTGCAGACTTGACCTGGGAGGCCCATGAACCTGGGTGTTGCCGTGTCTCAAGCTTTGTCACAGATGGTTTTTATGGTCCAAGAAAATCCCGTGGCCATGGCTTGGCCCGTCTCCTTGGATGAGTTTCTTGGCAGGTCTTTCTGGGGTGGCCGAACCGTTGTGCAGAGTGTCAGCGGATCTGTCTTTCCACTGTCCGGTCTGTGGTCTCTGAACAAGCTGGGGAGACACCCAGGGCAGAAGTGGCCCCGGGTGGCCTGTGGGGCGTGTGCCCTGTGGCAGCGTCCCCGTGTAGCCACCACGCAGCCCGCCGGGAGCACCCAGGGTTTGGGCTGTGGACGAGTCAGGCTTCAGTCTCAGGACAAACCGAGGGCCCAGATGATGTCTCATGTGTCTGATGTACTTTATCACAGCCTTCTCTCACCTTCAGCAAATGGTGGAGAAAACAGTGAGTGGGAAGACAAAGTGGTGAGAAAAAAGCTATAGAGACATCAAAGAAAAAAATAACAGACTAAAAGCCTTTTCATTTACAGTCTCTGCTCAGCCTGTCAAAGAAGGCTGTTAGTGGCCCCTCCCCCAAACCCCAAGGCAGGCAGAGTGGTGGGGAAATCTGATGGACGTCATACGTCTGATGTGTCTGTATTAAGGATGCTGGTGTCTGACAGACAGACACTTGGTGTGGGATCTGGCACGTCGGAGCCACTGCGATGCCCCATGTTATCAGACAGAAAGCGTTTTTAGTGATTGCTGCCTGTGAAGTAATTGGTGCTTTGGACGTACAGGCACGAGTTTACATTTGTAAAATAATTCTCTTTCTCTTTCATAACCAGCTGTCGAAGCTTGAAAAGCAACAGCAGAGGAAAGAAAAAACCAGAGCCAAAGGGCCTTCTGAATCAAGCAAGGAAAGAAGCGCTCCTCGCAAGGAAGACCGCAGCGCCAGCAGCGGGGCCGAGGGGGACGTGTCCTCGGAGCGGGAGCCGTAGGGGGCCGGGGCGCAGGTAGGGCTCCCCCCGGAGCTGCATCGGCGCCTCACGTCGGGGGCACCAGTCAGGGGTAGAGGACAGGGTGGCTTTGGAGGCAGAGCTTGTTTTATGGTGGTTCCTTGTGGCTTCCTGAGATCTGCTGCCTCCAGGGCAGAGAGAAGAGTTGAGACGCGCGCGCGTCAGGCAACGACTGCGGCTCCTGGCGCTTCTAGAGTGTTGCAGATGGGAGCTCCTGCCTCTGCGCTCTCCTCTCAGCAGCTGCGGGAGGCCTCCCCTCACAGCCTGCGGCCTTCACGTCCCCCGCGCAGCGCTGCCTGTTCACTTTCCCAAGAGGGGAGTGCCTCACGGTTCCCTGTAGCTTGGGTCCACCTCCCTGCCTGGAGGTCACAGGCCTCTGGAGCTTGTCCCAGCCGCCAGATGGCCCTCGGCTCAAGTTCATTCCCCGTGAACACATCACATGGCGGCGTTCACAGGAGCAGGGAGCAGCGAGGAGACAGTCCCGCCAGAGCACCGGGCAGTGCACCGGTGCCAGGACCGCGGGCCAGGTGGACAGGGACGTGGCCGTGGCTCCAGGGAAGGGACATGGGGCTCTTTTGGGGAGCTTGTCTGAAGGCAGGGGTGGAGGAAGGGCCCGGGCCATACAGGGTCCGGTTTTGGAGAAATGTGGGGTTTGTCCTGGGATCATGGCGAACCTTTTGAAAGCTGTCAAGTGCACAAGTGACACAGTCAGATCCCGAGTTTCGAAAGGTGACCCCAGCAGCCGTGGGGAGCAGGCTGGAGGCGACAGGCCAGTGACAGGCCAGTTGCAGAAACCAAAGGAGCCAGGCCGGGCGTGCAGTCTGGAGCCTTTGGGTTGTGGACTGTGGTTCAAATCAAGTCAGCCTTGGGTTCGCCCTGGAGATGCCACATGGCGAGAGGGAACACTTGTGAGATGGCTTGTGCCTTCTGAAGGGGCTGGGGACCAGGAGTCTCCTGCGGAGTGTCCCCAGGATGTCCGCTGCCGGTGCTGGGAAGATTTGCCGAGCCCACGGCGGACCGGCCGGCAGGCGTTAGTAGAGCAGACGGGTGGGGTGGAGATCTTGGAAAGGAGGGGTTGCTGAATCATAGTTATGGGGGGCCATGTGGGATTGTCAGTCCTGTAAGGCCCTGTTGACTTTCCCCAGTCACCATGTTCTGTCCAAGTGTAACTCCAGGGAGGTGAAAACCATGCTCGCGGGTCTGGGCTCACGCGTGTCACACACTCAGGTGAGCAAGAAGCCGGAGTCACAGGGGAGCCTTTCACACTCGGCCTCATTTGTCGCCCCACCTTGTTCACAAGCCCCACCTTGTTCTGGATCTTGATGCTGTGGCCTCAAGCCGTTGGTTTTTATTTGTGAACTGAAACAGTTGTTATAAGTTAGGGAGAGTCTTCTGAATGTGGAATTTGGTGTATAAATAATGTTAAATATTCATGAACACACAGTAACCTTTTTTTTTTTTTTTTGCAGTACGTGGGCCTCCCACCGCTACAGCCTCCCCCGCCGCGGAGCCCAGGCTCCGGACGCGCAGGCTCAGCGGCCATGGCCCACGCTGCCCAGCCGCTCTGCGGCATGTGGGATCCCCCCAAACGGGGGCACGAACCCATGTCCCCTGCACCGGCAGGCAGACTCCCAACCACTGCGCCACCAGGGAAGCCCCACACAGTAACCTTTTATGTGGTATTTATGTTACATAAAACTTCCCCTCCAAGATGATGAGGATTTTCTCATCATTGACATGGTCAGTTTTGTTGTCAGAAATACCAGCAGTGCTTCTGATTTACGGTCCATCCAGAAATCCGAAATCTGGGGGTGAAACGTGCCACATAAAGACAGTGCACAGGGCTGCTCTTTAGGTTAGTTTTCTAATTGTGCTAATTAATAAAGTGGGTCCAGCAGTGATTCAGAACCTCGTCAGGTGCTTATTTGCATCCTACCAATTTCTGTGTGACAGTGAGTAAGTTATGTAATTTCTGCTTCTTTGGTTTTTCTTCTGTGAACTTAGTGAGTGAAGCTCATCCCTTCAGCGACGTGGGGAGATGCAGGCGGGTACGAGCCACCATGCCCAGCAGAGCACCCGGGTTTTAGCCACGCTCCCAGATTTGCAGACCTTAAAGGGGTTAGGCTAAGTGACAGCTGGTACTCCATGGATATATTGGGGGGTTTGCTGCCCGTGGACTTTTGTTGCCCCTTCTTCTGGACTTTGTCATCCCAGTCGACCCCCAAAACCACCACCCAGTATTCAGATGTCTGTAAGAGCTCAGTTACATGGTGACAGACAGAAGGTAACCTTGGCATTGGCCCTGTTCCACTGAAAAACAGCAGCCCCCCCCCACCCCCAGTGAGGGGAGCTGCAGTTTTCATTTGCTGCAGGTTTCGTTTACTTTTCTTTAAAAACGGAAAGAGCCCTGGGGAGCCTCACAGGCCCTAAGGGGAGCAGCTTTGTTTCCAGGCATGAGGGAGAAAAAAGAGGCGAGAGAAAATGGAATGAGAACCTGCATGATCTTGGGTGTATGTTTCTCTGAAAATGAGCTCAAACCTACTTGGTTTGGAGGACCTCCCCAGGGTGCCGCCATCTCTCTGTCACATTGCAGACATTTCTTATTTTACCAAATGGACGTGAAACTGCTAAAATTAACTTCTCTTTTGTCCTCTGTCTCATTCCTTCGGGCTCCTCCTCTTGCTGGGAGGATTCACGGTTTCCTGTGAGGCTGCAGCTCAGTTTTCCCTCCTTTGTGTCCCACAGCTAAAGGAACGAGGGCTACTTCTCATGAAAAGAGTGTGGTTTCTGCCTGTGATCACAGGCTGCAGTATCCACTCGTTTGAGTATTGACTTAACTGCCGTCATGAGTGTGTGCACGAGAGGGGCACACTTCGGGCCAGCAACCCGTGTTTCTGTCCTCAGATGTCAGCCCTCGAAACCAAGCAAGGAAAAAGTTTTGGAAGCTGCCGTCTGTTTGCTTTTCCAACTTGACCTTTGTCTGTATAGTGAGACGTGTCCTGGCCAAGCACGTTTCTTCCTGATGAGCGCGCGCACACGCACTCTGTAAAAGGCTATTCCATCACTTTTCACTGTTTTTTTCCCTGTAGAAGGTGGGATCTTTTATTCCCAGAGCTTCACTTTGCTTCCCTGTGTCAACATTCATACCACTTTTCAAGTCCCTGTGCATTTCATGGTATAAAGATACACTATGCCTCTGAGGTAGTGTTTTTGTTTTTTTTTAACTTTAAACAACCTTTTCTCAGTGGCTGCCCTAGAGTTTGCAGTATACTTTTTTTTTTCTTCTTTCATAGGCATAAGCTAATACTAAAATCCCCAAAACACTTATGGTGTTACTTCATGATATTGAAGGAACATACAATAAGATTTTCAAAGAACACATTGACAAAATATTATTTAATCCAAATTCACTGTTATATGGGCCTATGCTGTTTTTTTTTTCTTTTTTTTTTTTTTGCTGTACGCGGGCCTCTCACTGTTGTGGCCTCTCCCGTTGCGGAGCACAGGCTCCGGACGCGCAGGCTCAGCGGCCATGTCTCACGGGCGCAGCCGCTCCACGGCATGTGGGATCTTCCCGGACCGGGGCACGAACCCGTGTCCCCTTCATCGGCAGGCGGACTCTCAACCACTACGCCACCAGGGAAGCCCGGGCCTAAGCTTTTTAAAATCCATGATGTTTATATTTACTAAGATCTGGAATATTTGAAAAATAATGTGAGGATAATGGGAAATTTTTACAGAATTCTAGGATGCCCAATAATGCCTGGATAGCATATGCAATTAGTGGAAAACAATAATCTGTCTTATGTGACATATCAATCAAAGAGAAATGATACCTTCCATTGTGAGGTTAATGAGTTATTCACAATTATGTCATTTATAGGATATAACAGAGTTTGTGGTATACATTTTTAACAAATCTGAGCCCACCTGCAAACAGCCTGGCCTCCTTACCTGTGCAGGTGCCTCATGGCAGCATCTCCCAGTCCCTCCCTTATGTTCCTCGTGACCTGTGTCACTCACGCCACTTTCATGTGTCCCACAACCCAATGCATTGTTACTGTTATCATTTCATAAGTAGTTTTTTAGATGAACTAAGAATAAGGAAAAGAACAGATCTTATTTTACCTTAATTTCATCTCTGATGCTGTCCCTTTCGTTATGTCAGTCCAAGTTTCAGAGCTGTATTGTGTTCCTTCTGCCTGAAGAACTTCTTTGAGCATTTCTTGCAGATCAAAGAGAGTCTTTGTTTCTCCTTCACTTTTGAGGGATAGTTTTGCTGGTATAGAATTCTGGTTTGGTGGTTTCTTTGGTTGAACACTTTAAATATTTTATTCCACTCTCCCCTTGCTGGCATAGTTTCTTCTGAGATGTCCTCTGTAATCCGCAGCCATGTGCCCCCTCCTCCCACTCTGCCTTCAGCTTCTTTCAAGATTTTCTCTTTGCTTTTTTGCAGTTTGCATAGGATTTGCCTAGGTGTGGTTGCTGGTTGGTGCTCTCTGCTTCATGGATCTGTGATTCAGTGTCTCCTGTCATTAAGTTTGGGCCATTCTTGGCCATTGTTACTTCTCTGTTCTCTCTGCCTTCTCCTTCTGGTGTGTATGTTACCCCTTTTGCAACTGCCCCACAGTTCTTGGATGGTCTGTTCCTTTTTCCGTTCCTTCCTCTCTTTGCAGTTCGGTTTGGGAAGTCTGTAGTGACCTGTCTTCAGGCCCACTGATTCCTCCCTTGGCTGATGAGCCTGTCGAAAGCACTCTGCATTTCCTTTTGATTCTTTCTGGAGCTTCCATGTCTCCACTTACATAACCCATCTGTTCTCGCACGTTGTCTACTTTTCCCAGTAGAGCCCTTAACATATTAATCATAGTTATTCTTCCTTGTCTGATAATTCCAGCGTCTGCGTTAAACATCTAAGTCTCATTCTGATGATTGCTTTGGGTTTTCTGAGCTTCTGGAATCTATAAATGTATGTCTTTCAATACATTGGGGGAATTTTAAGCAGTATTTCTTCCGACGTTATTTTTTGCCCTGTTTTCCCTCGTCTTACTGGGAGGAGATTACTGTTCCCAAACCGAAAGTGTTGTTCTGGCCTTTGTTATACAGGATGTTGTTTGCCTGCTCGCTGGTATGGAGCAGGCATATTATGTCGCTCTACTGGCAGGGAGGTTGGATTTACTTCATGCCCAGGCTTGCTCCTCAGTTGCCTTATTTATGAGAAATAAACTGGCAAGAATCTGGCCATAATAATTGATTCTGTTTATTGCTCAAGTGCAGAGCTAAGCTTGGTGATAACCTAGAGTGTGCTAATAAAGTAGGCACTACCTGTATGTGGATATTTAAATGTAAATTAATTAAATTTTAATTTCCTTAGTCACAGTAGCCACATTTCAAGTGCCCAGTAGCCACATATGGCTGGTGGCTGCTGTGTGGCACAGAGCTGGTACAGGACAGTCAGTCACTGCAGAGAGTTTGCTTGGGCGGCACCAGCCTAGAGGGATCAAAGTAAAGTTTGAGACTGTCATCTGAACCACTGTAAGTTCGGTAAGACGGACATGGTTAAATATATACAAATATACGTTACAAATTCTACATGGGGTAGAATTTAATCCAAAAAACAAAAACTAACTGCTGTCAGAGTTTGTTCCTTCCACAATCAGGTGACATCAGTTGGTTTTTTGGTTTTTTGCTTTTTCCTGCTTGCTTTATTGGTTCACACCAAGCTTTCCTTTTGCAGTTAAAAATGGCATCACTGTCCCCATGTTCTCACCGCCAAGTTAGGACCCGCATGCAGCACTCACGAGCCAGAGGAGTGTCTGCTCTGACAGTTCAGTGGAGGCTTCACTGGGGTTCCTAACTTGCTACAAGGGCTGTGTGAGTCCTTCATTGATAACATCGAATTCCCAGCAACTCATGTTTTTCCATGGAACAGCCTGCCTTTTCTGCGTAAACGAGCTCATATTAGATTCCCAGCTGTGACTGGAAGTAAATAAATAAATAAAACGTGGGTTGGGTTCTTTTGACTGTGGTTTGGAGAGCCAGTCTGTGGTGTGTGCGTATCCTGACTAGCACTCACGTCTTCTGGTTGCTCGAATGGCCTGAAGCCAGAAACAGATCAGCTGGGAGTCAGCATCTTTGAGAGACTCCGTGTTTAAACAGGCTCTTGAGGGATCCCTTGCTCCTGATCCTGGTCTATTCCCTGCTGCCTCCAACAGTTGAATGCAGTGAAAGAGAACCACCCCAGCAGCTTCTTTCATAAGGCCATGAAATGGTGGTGCCAGGCTATTAGACACTTCTTAATGCATTTATAACATTTTCTCTAAGCAGGTGATTCTATGTCTCTCTAATTTTACAAAGTTAGAGACATACTGTCTGCATAAAGGTACCTGCTTTTGTCATAGAACATACTATCATGGACATCTTCTCGATCGTTCATTCTTTTGTAGTAAACCTTACCATCTCCACCTGCACGGCAAACATTTGAAGCATAAGTTTACTACCGCAGTTCATTAAAACATGTAGAGTATTTAACTGGTGCAAATGTAAAAGAATAATATATTCAAGCAGGATCCCAAAGCTCATTTTAAGTTCAAAAGCAAAGGTTTTAATCTGTGCCAAGAAGATAGAGTTCCCCAAAGGTGGAATGTGGGAACTCATTTCAGGATTGCGGTTACTAGTATTGCAGGTGAGGAAAGAGGTATTAAAAGGCCCCAGATTCTTAAGTTTGGGTTAACATCTTGATTAAAATATAGGAGCAAGAGGGTTGCTTTTCTTGACTTTAAAACAGGAGTATTAAGGTCTCCAGGAATTAGGTTGTGTATTCCCCTTGTGGTTTTTTAGATATCTCCTAGGAAGTAGTGTTGTACTTTGGCAGCCAGGGTTCAGAGCACGAGGGTAGGCCTGGGGGAAATTTTGATCCCTTGTGTGGGTCCAGATAGACCTGAAGAACATGGACAAGCTGCAGTTCCAACCAGCCTTTCCCATGTGGGCCTGTGAGCCTCGGTGTCAAGCTGGGCTCAAGAATGGAAGGCTGGTCATTCCATGGAGGCGTCTGCCCATAACGTGACCCTTTCTTGAGAAATGTGACCTGTGTTGAGTACATCTGGAAGCATGTTCACAGATGTGGCATCACTGCGTGCAAATGACTGTAATCTTTTGAGTTTACTGGAGTTCATCCAATTAGAGTTTAGGTCTGAGGGAATAGAAACTGCTGTGTGAAGTTTGGGATTTAGTTAAACTTGGATGACAAACGCCTGCCACACAAATCTTGGCACAACCAGCTGGATTTTGTTGTGGGTTCAGAATTGCAAAAGGAAACGCAGGACGCTTGGACATTTTATACCGAAGAACCTGCCCTCCTTTGAGCAGTATTAAAGATATTCCAAGAACAAGCATTTAGTTTGTACACTGTCCCTATGCTTTCTTTAGGCTCTCCACCCCTCTGCCTCCCTCATTGTTAAAAGGATGTGGAAATGAGACTTTTGTATTTTTTTCAAGGGATTTGTCCATCTTATCCATGTCTAATTTGTGGGCATAAAGTTGTGATATACCCTTTTTATTCTTCTAATGTGTGTAAAATCTGTATTGACGTTCTCTTTGATTCCTAATATTCCTAACTTGTTTTTTCTCTTTTTTCTTGGTAAGTCTGACAAGAAGTGTATCAATTTTATTGACCTTTTCATTTATTTTCTCTTTTGTTTTTCTGTTTGAAACTTCATTCCTTCCTGCTCTTGTTATTCCCCTCCTCCTGCTTGTTTTGGGTTTACTTTGCTTTTATTCTTTTAATTCCTTAAGGTGGAAACTCAGATTATTGACTTAAAAGCTTTCTTATTTTCTAATGTACGCACTTAGAGCTATGAATTTTCCTCTAAGCACTGCTATAGGCGAATGTCACAAATTTTGATTGTTGTATTTCGATTTTCATTCACCTTAAAATATTTTCTAATTTGCCATGTGACTTCTTTTTGATGCAAAGTCCATTTAGAAGTGTGTTGTTTAATTCCCAGATATTTGGTTGGTGGCTTTTTGAGCTCTAAGGGTGAAGTTCTACTAAATTGGCATCTCTTTGGTGAGAAGGTATTTGGATTTATACGTGAAAACACAGCAGATTTTTCACGGTAAAGTGAAACACTGCCATTCTCTTGTCGTTATAAGAACTGAAAGGTTATCTCCAGCTATTTTGTTATGCTTGGTCATGTATTTTAATGTGAATTGAAGGCAAATTTTGGGACTCTTCTGAGTAATGTGTCTTATCTTTGTTCTTTTTAGTGCATTATCACTGGGCAGAACTGGATCCTGAAAAATTCATGAAAGATTCTAGGCACCTACTACTTTAAGGATTTGGAACTGAATCCTAAAAAGGAAGATGGAAATAAGAAACTGGGAACCTGAATAGCCCTGCAAAAACAAAAACAAAACAAAACGAACCCACCAAAGTAGCGTTACTGTTTTCTGTTGCTGCTGTGATTTAGTAGAGGAGGGGGTGCTGCCAGTGTGGGGAAGGCGCCCCATGCACAGGGCAGGCAAAGAATACACCCAAGCGTCCCCCTCAGAATGGCTGTGTTGGTCCCTCTGATGTCTCAGCTTGCTCTCGGAACAGGCTGGCCCAACATCACTTGTCATCGAGTCCCCCTTTCACACTGTGGTGTATTTCCGCGTGTCCATGGTGGGTCCCAAATGCATTCCTGCTGTCTGTGTTTTTCCCATCACTGGCTGAGCCAGGGCTCCTGTTAGGGTGTAAAGAGAATAGTCATCAGTGATAATGTATTATGTGAGACCTTTGCATCTTGTAAATTTTATCTGTTTTTTCTAAACAGAAATAAACTCCAAAGCTCAACAGACTACTTTATTCTTAAACAAATCCTGCTAATCCTGCTATGTTTCTTTTTAAGGATTTTGTCTGTAGAGATACAATGTGTCTGACCCTTCTCTGTATGTATGTACTTCTTTTCAAATGATTCTTATGCAAGAGGCCTTCCCTGAGTGGTGCACACAGGCCCCTGGTTCTATGGTGAGAGCCTGTCTGTGGTGATGCATAGCTGATGCCCTTTTCCTTGGACACAAGACAGCAGGAACGGGGAGTGTATGTGGGAAGGGAATCCTGTTTCAGAAAGGCCAGATGACTGATACCACGTGCGTGCGGCTCAACATCTGATTTATCTACCTTTGGGACGTGGGGGAGAGGCTTCACCATGTCGGACCACACAGCTGCCCTTTTTCCAGGAGCTGCATGGTTGTCCGTGTATCCAAGTCCCCACAGTAACATGAAGAAAGAAGCACATTCTAGCAAAGAGTTTCTCAGTTAGTTTTGATCTAGTGGTACAACGATAGTGATCATTTTTAGACTTTATGGGATGTCAATAGTAATATATCTATTGCCATACGTAATATACATTTATATAACATATCTATAATATACTAACGCTTATATAGTTATCCTCTCTTGAAGTACTTCTTGTCTAAGTATAGAAGAGACGTCCTTATTTGGCATTTTGGTAATGCTGAAACTTTTTTAAAGCCTACAGCACCGGCTATTCCCAGGCAGTCTCCCATATAAGTACTAACCAGGCCCGACCCTGCTTAGCTTCTGAGACCAGACAAGGTGGGGCGTGTTCAGGGTGGCAATGCTGACACTTGATCTGTGACATTGTAATAACGTCTGAGTCCCTCTATTCTGACCCAGTTGTCTGCTTCAGATAAGAACATAGCTAAAAAATATGAGGGGAAAAAAGCTTTAATCACATCTCCAGTGTACATTCAAGTACTTGGAACACAGCTGGAAAGGGGTTTGCCAAATTGCCTTATTCTGACCCGATGCAGATGGTCCAGTAGAATCCTCGATGGCGTAAACCTCTCAGTGTGAAATCACGCCATCCCGGATGCAGAGCCTGGTCAGCTCCCCCAGCTCACAGGCACTCAGGTCCGGGGAGCTCTCCCATTTCCGTGGTCTATGTTGGCTTTTACAGAGTGAATTCAGATTCACGCTAAAGTTACTTGAATCTCCAGTGTTGTAAACTCAGCTGTAGGGTGGTGGACTTGCTGAACAGATTTGTCAGACGTTTTCCTGCCACAGCGTTTGATCGCCAGCGGCTCATGCGCAGTGAGCAGATGCAGCCTGTCGTGGGGTGATGGGCGAGAGGACCGCACAGAGAGAAGAGCCCGCATGCTCAACGTGTGGACGGTGGTGAAACACGACCCTCGTCGCTCACACCCCGGCTCACGAATCCCACTTCAGGGGGACTCAGACACGTCGGAGTGTGAGTAGCAGCGTGTGGTCAACTTGCTGAAAGGTCTGAAAAAGGTAAAGGGAGACAAGGGGAAAAAACCAGAACTCTGAAGGTCTGAAGGACGTGGAGGAGACGCTGGGTTAGAAACAAAGCTGGGAGCAATGGGTGTAGGTGTCATTAACACAGATGCTGTCTTGATAAATGAAACAACACAATTCAACAGGGGGTGACGATGTTGAGAGCATTGGAGCAGAAGTTCTGAGCCTACTTATGTGTGGCGGGAGTGTTTATTTATTTTCATCGGAGTTCCGTGACCCCCTGCACACACCAAAGTTCGCAGGTGCTCAAGTCCTTTATGTAAAATGATGTGGGACACTCAGCCCTCTGTATCGGCAGGTTCGCGTCCGCGGGTATGGAGGGCTGACTGTATTTTAAAAACCTTCCCTCCCTCACAGTATGCAGGGAAGATGGTAGATGTCTACTTTTGTAGCATGGGATGGAAGGAGGCTTTTGCATCATCCTGAAGGTCACTTTCAACTCCTAGCCACAGAGAAGCAGCGTGTACACACTAAAGACCGGCTGGCGAGGGTCAGATCTAACCACAAGGCAAGGTTATGAAGGAAAAAATGAAAGCTCAGGAAGAAACCCCATGACATCCACAGCTGCGTCAAAGAGGGCCTTAATTTCTCCCTTCCCCCAGCTCCCTTCACTCTCCTTCTGAAGATCATTTCCAACTCTTGCTGTGGGACAAATGGCTAAAATTAGATTTGGGGTGTAGTTCTGCTTGCAGAGTGTAGAACTCCCAGTTTTCACGTCCCTCCCAACATCTCCAACTCCTCCTTTCTGCTTATTTATAAAGCTCGCTGTTTATTGTCCATTAAAACATCGCTTGAATGAGGATGGGAGAGAATCATGCCATGTATGGCTTTCCTGAGAGGTCTTGGCAGACCTCAGGCCTGGGACTTTAAACAGAGCACTGCCGGACAACACTGGCTGGCAGGGGCTGTTTAATCTTGCGTTTCGTGGTTTACTTTAGAGGAGACCAAGCTCTTCTGGCGACACAAAACGTAGACCAAATAAAGGCGCCTTCCAGGGCCGGACACTTCACAGTATCACCACACCTCAGTGGTCCTCATGAAGGCATCTTCTCTGCCGGGTGGCATCCCGAGTGGAGGTGGTTGCCAACTGGCAGAGAGAACAGAGAAGCCATGCCGAGGTCACGCGGAGGTCAGCAGTGCAGCCGGGACTCCACCCCAGGTCCGCTGAGACCAGCTGCCCAGAGACCTTGTCTCCCCAGTGGGCAGAGCTGCACTCACTGTCAAGGTCACTCTCAAGGCCACATTGTGCAAGAAACTGCTGAGGAACTAGAACAGATCGTCCTGGAGAAGATGGACAGTGATGAGGCCTGAACGTGTGGCAGTGGCTGGCTCACCTGCCCCCGAGGGGTCTGTTTCCGCTCAGCCTTCTTCTGCCTGTGCCCTGCCCCTCATGCCCCCTCCCCGAGTCCAGGCTGCCCACCTGCTGGTGGTGGTTTGGACCTCCCCTGCTCTCCCCCTCCCCCTGGCCAGCCCCACCTCGTCCTGAGGGTCTCAGCTCCTCTGGAAGGTGGGCCAAGCCCACCTCCCTGCTGCAGAGGAGCTGTTAGCTGCAGCCCCTCCAACAGACACCCCAGTACAATGCCAGCTTCATGGCGGAGCCTCTAACCCACCGCCCCTCGGACAAGAGTCAAAAACAGAAAAGTTATTTTAAGGCCCCCTACAAGTATGGAATATATTATCAAAAATGAGTTTAACAAATCTGAAATACCATCACTAGAAGATATTTTGCTAATGAGAATTGAAGGTTCTGTTTACCAGAACCTCTAAAAATTTAACACACTAGCCTCTATGCCCCAGGAGAGAACAAGAACATGAATGGCAGCGGCCGGAGACCGACTCCCTTCAAAACTGATTTTCCGTCTTCATCTCTGATACCATCAGTGGGGCTCTACCTTTGATATTTAGTCCGTGTCTTCTGAGATGAGGTGCTTTAACTCTATTTTTTAAAAGACCTAAATCAGCAATGAATTGCAACTTTAAGAATTCCGAAAGTGCGGGGCTGAAAAAGGGCAGAAGCCTGACAAATCAGAAAGCTCACCTCTCTGGTTTTGGAGTTACACGTGATTTGTTCTCTGAGCTTCATCCCCCGTCTGTCCACTTGGCGCATGGCTGTAGGGTTAAAGGAGAGAGTACGCCGGGCGCTCAGCACAGGGCCTCCCGGTGGCGCCCCCAGGCACACCAGGCAGGTCTCGGAGATGACTCAGCCCCACGTGATGGAAGCTGCTTTCTCGCAGTGGCTGCATCCCTTCTTTGGCTCACACCAGGCCTGCAGATGACTAAAACCCCACATGTATCCCATGTAATCACTGTCTGGCCAGTGAAAGATCCCCAGTGAAGAACTTAATTGTATTCCTGTTGGGTGCAGGCCTCTTGGGCCCCAGTGTCATCCCGGCTATTCCTCCAGCTTTGCTTCATCTTCAGATGAGTTTTCTGTCCTTATCCAGGTCTCGGCTAAATGCTCTGCATAGCACGGAGTTGGCACCCTGTTCGAGATCTTCTTACAGATCAATAGATGCATCAGTTATGTTCTCACTCACCCCACACTCCTCCTCCCCATGTCGCCGCTCTTGCCGAAATCAAGCTACACTATTTTCACAGTATTTTGGTGATTAATCCAATGATCCTGTCAAAAAATAATAGTACAGCACAACCTACTTGTGAACTCATGCTGTCTTCCGATGATCGCTGTGTTCTTTTCCACTGGGTCACAGACGATCTCTTTCATCATTGGTTCTAGAATATTTTCAGGAGTATACATCTAACTGGCCTGATGTGTCTGGAATCCATCTTCTTGAAACTGGGATTTTGGACATGTTTGGTTTTCTGTCCCCTCTCTTCTTTTCAGAATCTTTTCCAGAGTTATCAGTGGTAAGTCTGTTCCTTAATTGCATATTTAACTTGTTTCAGAATTTTGAAACTTCATTTCATTCAGAGAACCTAGTCTGTGTCTCGACCTACCGTAGGGCCCCATATCCCCTTTTCCGATGTTCATTTTGCCTTTTTTGAGTTTGAAACAAATAACTAACTTAAAGTGAGCACTTAGCCATGACCAAAGCTATTCTAAGCCCTTCATGTGTCACCCCTTGTAATCACCAGAGCCCTTTATTTTCCCATTTTACAGATGAGCAGACTGAGGCTTGGAGAGGCGAGGTAGCTGGCCAGAGCTGTGAAGGGTATAGATCTCACCCCATTTACAGTAAAAAGCGAGCAGTAGTGGCAGCTGGCGTCAGCCTCTGCCGGCCCCTGAACCCCATCCCCAGGTGACCCACCGGGCCTGGTGACGCCTCCAAGACAGACCGCCTCCGTGCCCTCTCTGCTCTGTCCACCCTGCTCTTCCCAGAGGCTGACTGCTGTTGGGTTTGGACAAAGGAGGTGTCTGTGGGTGGTCCGAGGACCCGGTGACGAGGGCAGGTGTGAGTCCCCCTCACTGTGGCTCTGGGTGCTTCTCCCCCCACCCCTGGCCCACTCCTTCTAATCTCCACAGCCTAATGGTGACCAGCAGTGGGAGGCATGAAGTCATGAGGACCGTGGCCTGCTCCCAGTTAATTTCCTTGGAAAATTATGGGGCTGCTTCTTCTGTATTCTTTCTGTGTCACATCCGTTGTGTCACAGCTTTCTCTGGCCCCATGCCCCCCTTTACCTTAAAGTCCCGGTTAGAGGTCCCGTGGTCCCGGCCGTGCAGTCCTAATGTTGCAGGCTGGAGCCCAGGGCCGCCTTCCTCTCCCAAAGAGTACCTTCAACTAAAGGAAGAGATAGCAATGCCAAGTCTCTTGGTGTCCCCAAGTCTCTTGGTTTCTACCCAGAGTGTCAGAACTTTAGAACTGCACTGTCCTATACAGTGACCACCTGGCCACATGTACCGAATTAATTCAAATACAAATCCAGGCCCTCGTTCAGCAGCCACATTTCAGTAGCCACGTGTGCCTGGTGGCAGCTGTATCGGCAGGGCCCTTAGAGGGCATTTCCATCATTGCAGGAAGTTCTAAGGACAGCACTGATCTACAGATGCGTTCCAGGCTTCCTTCACAGGAAGGAACCCTGGGCCTCAGGAGCAGGCAGGGCAAGTGGAGGCTTGGTCGGCCTGTGTCTCGGCGGGCTCGCTCCCCCAGCTCAGCGGTGCCAGCCTTGGGAGGACAGCAGGCACTTAGCAAGCCCATCACCTCCATAGCCACATCGTCACCTCTGCTCCTTTAGCAGATGACTGTCCTCCTGGGGGCGATCACAGCCATTGTTCCCTCTGCTGCCTCCGTTTTATGTGTCTATGTGCGCACCGTTGTGCATGCATTGCTGTTGGGGCCCCGGGTTTGAGCTCACCGAGGCCTGGAGGAGATGTCTGCCTGTTGAGCATCACACAGTGGCACCAGGACCTTCTCTTTCTCTTACTTCTGTTGCTTGCAACTCTGGTTCCCTTCTCCTCCACCATCTCATGTAGGTACCATCTTTTTTTTTTTTTTTTTTGGTAAGAATGCTTCTACTCTTAGAAAATTTCACATACGTGATACAAAATTATTAACTATAGTCACCACCCTGTACGTTAGATCCCCAGAACTTATTCATCTCATAACTGAAGGCTTGTACACTTCTTAAAAAATTGTATGTTTCAGGTGTCCAGCATTACAATTCGACATCTGCATACACTGCAAAGTGGTCACCACTGCAAGTCTAGTGACCGCCCATCACCATCCAGTTGCCCCTTCACCCATTTCACCCAACTGCCAACCTTCTTCCCCTCTAGTAACCACTGATCTGATCTCTGTACCTATGAGTTTGTTTTTGTTTTATTTTGATTGTTTTGTTTTTTTAGATTCCACATATTGTGAAATCACGTATCAAGAATATGTGCTTTCTCTGTCTGACTCACTTCACTTAGCACAATACCTTCAGGGTCCATCCATGTTGTTGCAAATGGCAGGATTTCCTTCTCTTTCATGGCCGAGTAGTGTTCCCTTGTTTGTGTGTGTGTGTGTGTGTGTGTGTGTGTGTGTGTACCACATTATGTATATATATCACATCTTTTATTATTTATTTTAACATCTTTATAAGAGTGTAATTGCTTTACAATGTTGTGTTAGTTTCTGCTCTATAACAAAGTGAATCAGCTATACGTATACATGTATCCCCATATCCCCTCCCTCCCACATCTCCCTCCCACCCTCCCTATCCCATCCCTCTAGGTCATCACAGAGCACTGAGCTGATCTCCCTGTGCTATGCAGCTGCTTCCCACTAGCTATTTTACATTTGATAGTGTATATGTCAGTGCTACTCTCTCACTTCGTCCCAGCTTACCCTTCCCCCTCCCTGTGTCCTCAAGTCCATTCTGTATGGTATGTCTGTGTCTTTATTATTCCTGTCCTGCCCCTAGGTTCATGAGAACCATTTATTTTTAGATTCCATATATATGTGTTAGCATACGGTATTTGTTTTTCTCTTTCTGACTTACTTCACTCTGTATGACAGACTCTAGGTCCATCTACCTCACTACAAATAACTCAATTTCATTTCTTTATATATATATATATGTATATGTATATATATATATATATATATCTCACATCTTCTTTATTCATTCATCCTTTGCTGGACACTTTGGTTGTTTCCATATGTTGGCTATTATATATAATACTGCAGTGAACATAGTGGGTGTATGATCTTTTCTAATTAGAGTTTTTGTGTTCTTTGGGTGAATACTCAGAAATGGAATAGCTGGATCCTAGGGTAGTTCTATTCTTAATTTTTTGAGGACTCTCCATACTGTTTTCCATAGTAGCTGCATCAGTTTACGGTCTCACCAACTATAGAGTTCCCTTTTCTCTACATCTTCTCCAACATTTGTTATTTCTTGTCTTTTCAATGATAACCATTCTAACAGGTGTGAGTTGAAGGCTTGTAACCTTTGACCAGAGTCTTCCCATTTTCCATGCCCCACAGCCCCTGGTAACCATCGTTCTACTTCGTGTTTCTAGGAGTTTGACTTTTCTTTTGATTCCACATCTAAGATCATACAGTGTTTGTCTTTCTCTGTCTGACTTATTTCACTCAGCATAACGCCCTCAGGTTCATTCCATGTTGTTGCAGATGACAGGGTTGCCTTCTTTCTCTTGGCTGAATGATATTTCATTGTGTATATTGACCACATCTTCTTTATCCATTCAGCCATCTCTAGACACTAATGTTGTTTCCGTATCTTGGCTATTGTGAATAAGGCTGCAATGAATGTGGGAGTGCTAGTATCTCTTTGAGATACTGATTTTGTTTCCTTCAGATATATACCCAGAAGTGGGATTGCTGGATCATGTGGTAGTTCTATTTTTAATTTTTTGAGGAACCACCATACTGTTCTCCATAGTGACTGCACCAATTTGCATTCCCATCAACAGTGTACAAGGGTTCCCATTTCTCCATACCTTCACAAACACTTGATATCTCTTTCTTTTTAGGAAGAGTTATCCTAACAGGTATGAGGTGAAATCCCATGGTTCTCATTTGCATTTTCTTGAAGATTAGTGATATTGGGCACTTTTTCATGTACCTGTTGGCCATTTGTATATCTTCCTTGGAAAAATGTCTATTCAGGTCCTTTGCCCACTTTTTAATCAGGTTACTTATTTATTGTTTGCTATTGAGTTGTATAGGTTCCTTACATATTTTGACTATTAATTCCTTATCAGATATATGGTTTGCAAATATTTCCTTTCATTAAATGGGTTTCCTTTTCATTTTGTTGATCATTTCCTTTGCTGTGCAGAAACTTCCTAGTTTTAGTCCCTCTTGTTTATTTGGGTTTTTTGCCTGTGCTTTTGGTGTCATAGCCAAGAAATCATTGCAAAGAACAATACCATGGACTTTCTTACCTATATTTTCATCCAGGAATTTTATGGTATCAGCTTTTATATTTAAGTCTTTAATCCATTTTGAGTTAATTTTTGTGAGTGGTGTAAAATAGGGGTCCAATTTCTTTTCTCTACATGTGGTTATCCAGTGTTCCCAGCACCATCTGTTGAAGAGACTCTTTTCCCCATTGAGTATTCTTGGCTCCCATGTCAATTTTTTCTTTTTTTTGCAGTACGCGGGCCTCTCACTGTCGTGGCCTCTCCAGTTGTGGAGCACAGGCTCCGGACGCGCAGGCTCAGCGGCCATGGCTCACGGGCCCAGCCGCTCCGCGGCATGTGGGATCTTCCCGGACCGGGGCACGAACCCTTGTCCCCTGCATCGGCAGGCGGACTCCCAACCACTGCGCCACCAGGGAAGCCCCCATGTCAAATATTAATTGAACATATTTTATAAGCATATACATAAATTAGGTTTATTTCTGGGTTCTCAGTTCTCTTCCATTGGTCTATGTGTCTGTTTTTATGCTAGTATCATACCATTCTGATTACTTTATAATATAGTTTGAAATCAGGAAGTAAGATGCTTCCAGCTTTGTTCTTTCTCAAGATTGCTATGACTGTTTGGGGTCTTTTGTGGTTCCATATGAATTTTAGGATTGTTTTTTTCTATTTCTGTGAGAAATGCCAATGGAATTTTGCATTGAATGTATAGATGGCTTTGGGTAGATGGACATTTTAAGAATATTAATTTTTCCAATCCATTAACATGTGATATTTATACAATTATTTGTCTCTCTTAATTTCTTCCATCAGTCTCTTATAGTTTTCAATGTATAGTCCTTTTACCTACCTTGGTTAAATTTATTCCTAAGTATTTTATTATTTTGATGCCATTATAAATGGGATTGTTTTCTTAATTTTTCTTTCCAATAGTTTGTTGTGTGTAGAAAGACAACTGATTTATGTATACTGACTTTTTATTTTGCAACTTTACTGAATTTCTTTATTAGTTCTAACAGTTTTTTGGTGGAGTCCTTAGGGTTTTGCTGGTATATAACTGTTGATCATAGTCTCTTATGATCCTTTGTATTTCTGTGGTATACAAAAGTATTAAAGTCTCCTCTTTCATTTCTGGTTTTATTTGAGTTTTCTTTCTTTTTTCTTTTGTCTAGCTAAATGTTTGTCAGTTTTACCTTTTCAAAAAAACAGCTCTGACTTTTATTGATATTTTCTGTTGATTTTCTTGTCTTTATTTCATTTATTTCTGCTCTGATCTTTGTTATTTCCTTCCTTCTGCTAACTTTGGGTTTTCCTTGAGGTATAAAGTTGCGTTGTTGATTTGAGGTCCTTCTTTTTTCTTAAGTAGGTATTTATTGCTATGAACTTCCCTCTTAGAGCTGCTTTTGCTGAATCCCATAGGTTTTGGTATGTTGTGTTTCACTTTCATTTGTTCTGAGATTTAAAAAATTTTCCTTTTGGTTTCTTCTTTGACCCATGAGCTTTTTAGAAGTGTGTTATTTCATTTCCACATATTTGTGAATTTTCTAGTTTTCCTCCTGTTATTTATTACTAGGTTCATATCATTATGGTTGGAAAATATCCCTGATATGATTTCAGTCTTCTTAAATTTGTTAAGACTTGTTTTATGACCTAACATATGATCTATCCTGGAGAATGTTTTTGCGTGCTTGGGAAGAATGTGTAGTTTGCTGCCGTTGGATGGAACGTTCTGTGTATGTCTGTTAGGTTCATTACTATCTAAAGTGTAGTTTAAGTCCAGTGTTTCCATACTGATTTTCTGTCTGGATGATCTGTCATTGTTGAAGGTGGGAGTATCGAAGACCCCTACTCTTACTGTGTTGTCTATTTCTCCCTTTGATCAATTAGTATTTTCTTAATATATTTAGGTCCTCCAGTGTTGGGTGCATATATATTTACAATTGTTATAGCCTCTTGATAATAAATTGACTGCAAGAAAGTGAGCATCACAAGAAAGCTAGTCACATGAATTTTTGGTTTCCCAGTGCATATGAAAGTTATGTTTACACTATACTGTAGTGTGTTAAGTGTGTAATATCATTATGTCTAAAAAAGTACATTCCTTAGCTAAAAAATAGTTTATTGCTAAAAAAATGCTAACCGTCATCTGAGTCTTCAGCAAGTTGTAATCTTTTTGCTCATGGAGGGTCCTGCCTCCATGCTGATGGCTGCTGACTGACCAGCGTGGTGGTTGCTGAAGACCTGGGTGCCGTAGTTATTTTCTTAAAATAAGACAACAGTGAAGTTTGCTGCATCAGTTGACCCTGTCACGAACAGTTTCTCTGTAGCATGCAGTGCTAGTTGATAGCATTTTAACCACAGTAGAACTTCTTTCAGAATTGGAGTCAGGCCTCTCAGACCCTGCAGCTGCTTTATCAGCTAAGTTCATGTCATATTTTAAATCCTTTGTTGTCATTTCAACAATCTTCACCGCATCTTCACCAGGAGTAGACTTCATCTCAAGAAACTACTTTCTTTGCTCATCCATAAGAAGCAACTCCTCATTTGTGAAAGTTTTATCCTGAGATTGTGAAAATTCAGTCCCATCTTCAGGCTCCACTTTTAATTCTAGTTCTCCTGTTCTCAGATGTTCTGTAACATCTGAAGTTACTTCCTCCACTGAAGTCTTGAACCCCTCAGTCATCCATGATGGTTGGAATCAGCTTCTTCCACACTCCTGTTAATGTTGATATTTTGACCTCTTCCCATGAATCATGAATTTCTTAATGGATCTTGAGTGGTGAATCCTTTCCAGAAGGTTTTCAATTTACTTTGACCAGATCCATCAGAGGAATCACTATCTATGCCAGTGAAAGCCTTATGGAATGTCTTTCTTCTTCTTCTTTTTTTTTGGAATGTATTTCTTAAATACTAACACTTGAAAGTAGAAATGACTCCTTCATCCATGGGCTACAGATGGATATAGTGTTAGCAGACATGAAAACAACATTCATCTCATTGTGCATCTCCATTAGAGCTCTTGGGTAACCAGGTGCATTGTCAATGAGCAGTAATATTTTGAAAGGAATCTTTTTTTCTGAGCAGAGGATCTCAACAGTGAGCTTAAAATATCCAGTAAACTTCTCCTCTAGATACTAAAGTCCTGGAAGGCATCTTCTGATATAAGGCTGTTTCATCTCATTGAAAGTCTGTTCAGTGTAACCACCTTCATTAATGATCTCAGCTAGATCTTCTGGAGACCTTGCTGCAGCTTCTAGCTCAGCACTTGCTGCTTCAGCTTGCAGTTTTATGTCACGGAGACAGCGTCTCTCCTTAAATCTCATGAAATCTCTGCCAGCCTCAAACGTTTCTTCGTTTCTTCATTTCTTCTGCAGCTTCCTCACCTCACCCAGCCGTCATAAAATGAAGAGAGTTAGGGCTTTGCTCGGATGAGGCTTTGGCTTAAGGGAATGTTGTGGCTGGTTTGGTCTTCTGTCCAGACCACAGAACTTTCTCCACATCAGCAACAAGGCTGTTTCTTCTTGTCTGTGGGCTCTCTGCTTCCTGGGGCCTTTAGCAGTTGCCCAGTTGGCCCTGCAGCTTTGCCTCTGCCCTGTTCGCTGCCCCCTGTCCATCTTCACTGTCACGCTGGTCCACGTTGCTCCCACCCGGACGACCATGACCACTTTTGACAGGCTTCCTGCTTTCCCTGCCCACTCCCTCCAGTCTGTTGTCTATGCACTGAATGATGTGAAACAAGCCACTTCCCAACTTAAAACCTTCCTTGGCTTCAGCTCCAGCCTCCTTATCGAGGTCTGTAAAGTTCCCAGTGCCTTGTGCCCACCTGGCTTTCTGCCCCCCGCCCCCCCTCCATTCACCCTCTCTGACCTCACCTCCAGCATCACCAGTGTGTTCTAGTTAGTCCAGGTTTTTCCTGGTCTTAGCACTGAAAGTCTGACATCCCAGGAAATAGGGATGGTTGGTCACCCTACATCAACTCCCTCTGCTCTCAGACCTCGCCTCCCACTCCTCCCCTTTGTTCTTTTTGCTGTTAACGTCTTTGACCTTTGTTTTCTGCGTTTTGAGCCAAGCTCCCTCCTACCTCAGGGCCTTTGCACATGCTGTTTCCCTGCTGGACTTCTACTCTGTCTCCAGCTGGGTTCTCTAAAGCTTCAGGTCCATGCTCAGTTGTAATAGTTCCAAGAGGCCTCTGTGAGCACCAGTGTTCAGGAGGATTCCTGTCCCTCCCACCAGTGCTCTAAGAGCAGCACTCTGTTCTTTTCCTTCTGGCGCTTAGTGAAGCTGGACAGTCCACTCCCTGGTGTGTGGCCTGGTTGCTGTCAGGCTCTTCCACTGAACTGCAGGCTCCTCAAGGGCGGATCCATCTGTCTTGTTCACCGGGAAGCCCCAGCCCTGGGCGAGGGCCATGACTCTGTGGAGTAAATGAGTAAATGTACGTGGAGATGGTCACCTGTTCGGGAAGTCAGTTTCCATCTTAACTAGTATTTTTAGTCTTCTCACAGAGAAACAGGTGATTTTCTATTGCTTGAACAATTTTTTTAAAGATGAAAGTTTCTCATCGTGACCCTCACTCCATTAGGGTTTCCCCAGATCTGTGGATGATTTGTGTAGACGTTTCTATCAATATTTGCTCCATCGACCTTCCAGTTAACTCTTAGTTTCCTACTAGGAGGGGAGGAGGATAATAGCATATTTTAGTGACAAAAGGATCCAACCGGATCTTTGTCACGTGGGGGGCACGAAGGTGACCGGTTTCCAAGGTCACATGCCAGGAGCCTGGGTCGAGTGCCGTGTCTACCCCCTAACATGGGCTCAGACAGCCTCCTGGCAGGTGCCGGCACCCCAGATTCAGGTGGCTCTGGAAGAACGCCGGTTTGAACTGCACGGGTCCACTTCCACAGGGATGTCTTTCAATAGTAAATACTATATATATATAAAATAGTAAATATGATCTGTGGTTGCAGAATCCGCGAATGCAGAACCACGGATACGGAGGGCTGACTGTAGTTACACACGGATATTCGACTGTGCGGAGGTTGACACCCCTATCCCCTGGTTGTTCAAGGGCCACCTGTACATCACTCGGAGTGAACGTACAGTCAGTGGTTTTCCATATGAGGCTTCAGGGCTGCCCTTTTTAAAATTAAACAGACAAGTCTGTCTTCTCAGCCTCTGCTTTCTGTGGACCAGGGCAATGTTCCCTGCAGCCCCGGAGCAGCACAGACTAGAATCAGGCAGTGGAGAGGTTCCCAAATCCACCTGCTGGTCACGGTCACTTGTTGAGTTGGTTATAAAAACAGATTCCGGCGAGGGCAGTTCAGCACCTGAGCTGGCACGTCGTGTGTTTCTGATTTGGGAACTGCTTCTCTAACCAAATGGTTCTCAAAGTGGGGTCCCCAGACTAGCAGAATCAGGACCCCCTGGGAACTTCCTGGAAGTGCAGATTCTCGGGCTCCACCCCTGACCTGCCGAATTGGACACCGAGGGTGTGGCCTGGCAGCCTATGTTGTAACCAGCCTCCAGCTGGTGCTGATACAGCTAAGCGTTGAGTACCACTGCCCTCACCTGTCCAGGTAGGAGGCCCAAGAGGTACGCACCAGGGTAACAAGCATCTCTGGGTCTACCAGGGGCTCTTGGCCTTAGCTTTCTAGAACAGTCAACTGAGGAGTTTTTAACAATCCCAGTACCCAAGCTGTGTCCCAAGCCTATGACGTTCCCCAGGCGACTCCAGTGAGCGGCGAGGCTGAGAACCAGTGGGGTAGTAGACCTTGCAGTGCACTTTCTGCTTACAAAGCTCCTTAACCACACCCTCCTTCCCTTAAACTATAAAGATAATGCACGGGGGATAGTATCTTACGTTTAAAAATGCCTTTGCAGACATGACCCCTGAGCTGGAACAACCTTGTGCTACAGCCAGAGACGGATCAAGAAGGAAACTGACTTGCTCTAGATCAAAGAAATAGAGACTGTCCATGGCTTGAGCCCAAGGCTTTGTTTATTCATTCGTTCAGCCGTCTATGTCAGCTACTGTACTAGTTTCCAGGCACACGAAGATGATGTAACTGAGCCCTGATCCCAGGATGCCCTGTCTGCTGAGAAGACGGGCAGACAGATAGACAGGTGTGCAGAGCAGAGTGGCGAGTGCTTCAGTCCAGGGTCTGGAGGAGGCTGAGCAAGCTTTCCAGAGCTTTCGGGGGAAGTGACCTCTGAGGGGCATTTGCCGGGCAGCTTGCTTGGTGGTCGGGGATGTGCAGGCGCTGCTCAGGCATCAGCGGACAGCTTATACAAAGGTGCATCTGGAGCACGAACCTGGAGAAACATGGAGCACCCTGGGAACCTCAGGGAGATTTACTCTCTGGACAGAAGCCGTCATCCAAGACCTTGCAAGTCTTTCCCATCTGAGTCTTCCTGTGATCCATGAGCAGGTTATTCAATAAAATCGGGGCAGTATCTTGAGGGCAACACCAGTCCAGGTTCTGGACCATTTTCGGTGGGATTCAGAGGAAATGGGCTTTGGTATCAGGGTCTTGTCTCTGTCATCTGGGCCAACCACAGAGGAGGCTTTGCCTTCTTTGTGGCATAATGAGGGGATGCCCTCCTGGGGGGTCCTGGGCAGGAGGTGACAAAAGCCAGTGGTGTCCCAGAGCTCAGCATTTGTAGAAGGTGGAGCAGAGGGGCTGTAAGCGTCTGGGCAGAAGCCCCAGTTCTGGCTTCCCATGTCATAGAAGTTCTTAGCGGTTGTGCCTTGGTCAGGCCATTGGACCTCGGAGCCTCTTTCTTGCCTGTGTGGTGGCTGTGCCTCCCGCCTGGCATTGCTGTGAGGCTCAGGGCGATGATGCCCAGGACCCCGTGCAGCAGGACGGCAGCTGCTCAGCCAGGGCTGTGTCTGCAGCGAGGGGAGGAGGGGCTGGGAGGGGGGGTCGGGGACTGGGCTCCGAGGGGGCCACGAGAGGCCTGCCGGGGGCTTCAGGTTCCGGGTTTCCTTCTGGTGCACGTGGACGCAACTACTGCTGCTGGAAGAAACATAAATACGACGTGGACAACTGACAGCAAAGAATGTGCTCCTGGCGTTTCTCAGTACTTCCTGCAGATGGGGCGCTTCTAAGTAAGGGCAGGGAAAGAGGAGGCCCTCCCTGCCCGGGGGTGGTGGGTGAGTCCCAGAGAAGGACAGACCAAGCTGTGCTTTGGTTGAGAGCAAGGTCTCAGGCATAATTACAATCCTCCCAACCCCAGAAGGCTTTGGCTCTGAACAGAGAGGGATTGTTTCCCCTCACACACGATATTCCGGACGCCCCTCCCCAAGATGGATGATAACCCCTTTCAGTAAACCCACCTCTCAGAAAAGCAGTCTATATTAACAAAAAATAAACTATGTTTTGGCATTTTGGGGCCAGTGATATGAAGAAACTAGAAACATGGAGAAAGATCCCTGGGTTTCCCTGGGATTATAACCTATCATAATAAATGGTTTAAAGGATTACATTTTAAACCGTTTTTATGGAAATAATTTCAAACTTACAGAAATGTAAGAATAGTGCAAAAAAATACCCTTATATCCTTTATCCAGATTTGCCTATTGCTGACATTTTGCCCCATTTGCATTATCACTCCTCCCTGCCCCCTTTGTATATGTGCAAGTCCACGTGTGCTTCTGATGGACAGGCTGTAGAGCAGAGGTCCCAATCACCACCCCTTGGGTTCAATTAACTTGCTAGAGTGGCTCACAGAACTCAGAGAAATATTTAACTTACTGCATTACCAGTTTATTATGAAAGGATGTAACTCAGGAACAGGGATGCACAGGGCAAGGGGTGGGGAAAGGCTCAGAGCTTCCGTGCTCTCTCCGAGCTCGCCACTCTCCCCAAACCTCCCTGAGGCTCTCCAGACCCTGTCCTTTTGGGGTTTATGGAGGCTTCATTACTTAGGCTCAGTTGATTGAATCACTGGCCACTGGCGATTGGTTCAACCTGCAGCCCCTCTCCCCTCCCCAAGATCCTTAAGTGAGGTCCAAAAGTCACCTCACTAACATAATAAAGAGACCTTTGTTGCTCTTATCACTTAAGAAATTCCAGCGGTTTTAGGAGCTCTGTACTGAAGACCAAATATATACTTCTTATTATAAACCACAGTATGACACCCGGTAATGTCCTTTATTGCTACACTTTCACTCGGGATTCAGTCTAGGATCAGGCTGCCTTTCTGTAGCTTCTTTTTCCTCCAGACTAGCCCAGGAGCAGATCACTTCCCCGCTGTGGGCCGTAGTTTCCTCATCTGTAAGATCCGGGGGCCTGAGTAGCTGACATCCGAGTTCTGTGATACCTGATGGCCTTTAGATATTTAATTGAAGTCCTGCTTTCTAGAGGGTTGGGAGTAGCCTTGTATTTGAGGGAGCTTACGTCTCACTTCCCTCTCTAAAACTGGACTGCTGGCATTGGAAGCAAATCTAAAGACTCTGTCCTGGTCTCTAAGAGATCTCAAAGGTTAATGGTCTAAAGTAATAATAGTAACAATGCATTTGGTGATTATAACATATGGATAAGTGACATGAATGACAGTGTCACCAGGCATGGGAGGGAGGATTTGGGAATCCTGTTATAAGGTACCTGCACTACATGTGAAGTGGTGTAGTGTTAATTGAAGGTGGACCTAGATTAGTTTCAAATGTATATTTTAAACTCCAGAGAAACTACTACATGTTTTCTGTAAGAAGCCCATTTTAAATATAAAGACTCTGATAGGTTAAAAGTAAAGGGATGGAATAAGATATACCATGCTAACACTAACCAGAAGGAAGCTGGAGTGGCTGTGTTAATTTCTTCAGAATGAGGAAAGTTATTATGGGTGAAGAAGGGTGCTACTTAGTGGTAAGTGGGTCGTTTCCCCAAGAAGACATTACAATGTATGTGCCTGACACCAGATGGTGAAAATATGTGAGGCAGAAATTGATAGACCTAAAATCAGAAATAGACAGACCACCATTAGAGATGGAGACTTCAGCATCCCCCTGTCAGAAACTGACAGGTCAGGCCAGCAGAAAATCAATGAGGATGGAGTTGCCCTGAACAGCACTATCAATCAACTTCATCTAATTGGCGTTCACAGAATACTCCATCCACCACCAGCAGAATCCACATTCTTCTCACGCTCGCATAGGACATTCATCAAGACAGATCACATTCTGGGTCATGAAACACATCTTAAATCTAAAAGACCAGCAATCGTACAAAGTTCTCAGACCACAATGAATTAAACTAGGAATCAATAACAACAACAAAAAAATGTAGAAACTCCCCAAATATTTGAAGATTAAACAACATACTTCTAAATAATTCATGGGTCAAGGAAGAAGTCTTGACAGAAATTTAAAAGTATTTTGAACTAAATGAAAATGAACATACAGCTTATTAAAATTTGTAGGAGGAAGCAAAAGCAGTGCTTAGAGGGAAATTTATAGCATAAATGCATATATATTAGAACAGAAGAAGGAACTAAAATTAATAACCTAAGCTTTCATCTTAGGAAACTAAAGAAGGAAGAGTAACTTAAATTTAAGGCAAGTAGAAGAAGAGAAATTAAAAATATATTCAGTCCATCCCCCAACCCTGAAAAAAAAATGTGAGAAAGAAGTAGCTCCACTGCTTGGAGAAATAATTGTGATAGTAATCGTAATAGTGACATTAATGATGGTGGTGGTAATGATGATGGTGATGATGGGTGATAGTTCCATAGTGCTGTTTAGATACCAGCACTGCTCTAAGCAGATCTCATGTGCTCACACATTTAAAACTTACAGTAACCCTCTGGGGAAAATACTAGTAGAACCCGCGTTTTACAGGTAGGACACTGAGGCACAGAGCCATTATGTCACTTGTCCAAGGACACACGGCTACTCAGGACAGGAGCTAGTATTTGAATGAGGTCATCTGGCTCCAGAAGAGGCAGAACCACTAGGTTCCTGTTCTGCGTCCTGTCCAGAAGAACAATGACTGGTCTTCTAGAACAACGTAAGTGGATTAGGAAGATGTAAAGGGTAGAAGGTGGGGCCGAAGATGCCATCACAGGCTGTGCAAGAAAGGCAGTTGCTCTTACGACCCTAGGGAAGTTGTTACTAATGTTTGAGAAATCACACAGGATGGGAGAGCTGCCAGGAGGTTTGTGGCAGGTAAGTTCTCAGCAGAAATTTGCTGGGGGAGTGCTACATGCTGCGCTCCTGACAGGACATTTGCCAACAAAGGAGATGAAGTCAAGTTCATCAAGAAGGCAAATTTGGGGCTTCCCTGGTGGCGCAGTGGTTGAGAGTCCGCCTGCCGGGGGGGACACGGGTTCGTGCCCCGCTCCGGGAAGATCCCACATGCCGCGGAGTGGCTGCGCCCGTGAGACATGGCCGCTGAGCCTGCGCGTCCAGAGCCTGTGCTCCGCAACGCGAGAGGCCACAACAGTGAGAGGCCCGCGTAACGCAAAAAAAAAAACAAAACAAAAAAAAGGCAAATTTGGACCTGAAAGGAGAGCCTTGAGTGATGCCAGAACCTAGAGCCCACTTTCAATGCAATACAGTTAAACAAGTTTATTTGAGTGAAATAAAACTTGCAAAATACAGGCCAGGCAGGATCTAGGTGAAGAGGAGTTTCTGCAACAATGAACTTGGGGTTTAGCAAACCACAAGCGACAGATGAGTTGCAAGTATGATGTAGCTGCCAAACATCTGGTTCTGTCTCCAGCCTCACTGAAAGGGATCTTGTGTTTGTGCTAGCGGCTCTCAAGCTCGACCCCGCATCAGAGTGAAAGGACTGAAACACCTGAGTCCTGCCCCCAGAGATGCTGACTCAGTGAGTCTGGGCTGAGATGAGGGACCGAGAATGCTTAGAAGCTCTCGCAGTGGGATTGAGAACTACCAGTCGCACAGGCAGCTGCCCCAGAAGTGAAGTCAAGGCGGTTCTGAACATCAAAGTGGAGAGAGTGCGAGGAACTGGGCCATCCAGGGTCAGCCTGGTTCACAGTAGGGACCCGAGGCCAATCTCTGTCCAAAGATACCTCCGAAAGCTGTTACTTCACTTTAGTCTTGGTTCTTCAAAGAGCCCTTAACCTTGGTCAGCTCCATATGCTAGAGGAGGCTTCCTCAGTTCTGGGCTTTCCCAGCTTTCATTAGAGATGCCGTGGGGATGACAGTGGTGGTTAGAAAAGTGTCTCGGAGGCAGCTGACACACAGCAGGTCCTCCTCCCCAGAGATGCTGGGTCTCTTCCTGCCTCTCCTTTGCTTGCTGTCCAGGTGTGAGATGTGTACTGTAGCCATGCAGCCTTCCCGGGTGGTGTGGTACGTAGCCTCTATGATGGACCCTGAAGACTGTCACCTCCTGGTATTCAGGCCCTTGTGTGTCCTTCTTTCACTGACCTGTGTGATCAGTAGAACAAAGCAAAACTAACGATGTAGGACTTCAGGGGTAAGTCAGAAAAGCATTGCACTTCAACCTTGTTTTCTTGGGGAAGCCAAGCATCATGGTATGAGGACACTCAAACATGCAGTGCCCGTGCTTGGTCCCCGCAAGGAAAGGAACCAGCTATAGCACCAACCTGCCACTCGTGAATGAACCACCTTGGAAACGGATCTTCCTGCCCAGTGGAGCCTTCAGATGATACAGAAGCAGTGAACACCTTGCTGAAGTGTCACCACAACCGCACACCTCCGACCTTCTTATCACATGAGAGAAACAAACCACTGATCTAAACTCTAACCCATGGCCTGGCTGCCTGTGTTTTGTAAATAAAGTTTTATTGGAACGCAGCCACATTCATTGTGTGCTGTCTGTGGCTGCTTCCACTCCACAGTGGCAGAGATGAGTATTTGTGACGGAGACTGAGTGGCCTGCAGCCTAAAATATTTACTATCTTATCTGGCCCTTGGAGAGAAAGTTTGCCAAGCCTTTATCTGAGCCATTGCTTTTTTGAAAAAACTTTATTGAAGTATAGTTGATTTATAATGTTGTATTAATTTCTACTGTGTAGCAAAGTGATTCGGTTTATGTATATATACTTTTTCATACTCTTTTCCATTATGGTTGATCACAGGATATTGAATATAGTTCCCTGTGCTGTACAGTAGGACCTTGTTGTTCATCCATATATACTAGTTTGCATCTGCTAATCCCAAACTCCCAATCCATCCCTCCCCCACCCTCAGCAACCACAAGTCCGTTCTCTATGTGAGTCTGTTTCTGTTTCGTAGATAGGTTCATTTGTGTCATGTTTTAGATTCCACATATAAGTGACATCACATGGTGTTTGTCTTTCTCTTTCTGACTTACTTCACTTAGTATGATAATCTCTAGGTCCATCCATGTTGCCGCAAATGGCATTATTTCATTCTTTTTTATTAAGCCATTGCTTTCTCCCCCTTACTTGCAGCTGAACACAATACCTAAGTGATGAGTGGTCCAATCCACAGGGCATTTTCTCTTGAAAAACCAGGTGACTCAGTGATGGGGAAGCTCGTGGAGAATCTTGTCAGAAAGACTACCTGGCTTTCTAAACTCTGCACTGACCGAAGATTTTGTTCATCTACAGCATTAGTGAGGAAACAGAGTCCATCTTAGCTGCTTCAAGAGACTTTAATGAAAGGACTTCTTACAGAGGTGAGGGAGGGTCAGGAGAGCAAACACAGGACATTGAGGCAGCCAGAGGCCCTTGCCTCCTGCAGGCCTGTGGGGAGAAGGGAGGAAGCGCTGCTGGAGCCCACTGGTGCCCTGAACCCCACCGATGCATTAGGATCAATGAATAATTATGGTTCGAGCTACCTAAGAATGAAGATCCAGTTTGAACGAGCTGTGTCAGGGCAAAATTGGGCACTGGAGCAACTACCCAGAGGAGGTAGCCTCTGGAATCTCTCTTGCTGCAAGTCTACCGTCTGAGGAATTGTGCAGAGTAGCTTGTGGCCTCATCTGTCTGCACCATTACTGCCTCTTTACTTGATTTCGCATGAATAAACACTTTTTTCCATCTAATTGCAAATGCCCAAACCATGTTTTAGTTGTCATTTTTAACAGACTTTAAAATCACGAGTACTATCTATAATGAAAAGAGAAATGGACTTTTTGTAGCATTTTTCACCCCCAGGGAAGCCCAGAATGTTCAAACTCTCTCCAAAGTACAAAGGAGTCTCTTCTCTAGAGATTTCCCAATTTTATGTTTATTGGGTCAGAGCAAAAGAGCCCTTGAAAAACAGAACCAGACAGGATCTTCTCCCACTGCCCCCCACCCTCAAGAGTCTTTGGCTCAGGGCTCAGCACTCCAGGTGGTCTCACCTGGTGATGTGCACACACGGCTGTGCTGACTGTTACTTTGGGTGTATTGATGGTCTTACGTGCCAGAGCAGGACTGCCACATTCCTTCTTTTGCTGAGACCCAGGTCCAGCCCCTGCCACGGTTCAGATGTTTCAAAAAAGGGGCCACAGATGCCTTCCCCCGGGCGGCTCCCGAGGACTCTGCCTGCGGTGCAAGCAGCTTCAGCGTAACCGCCCTGCTGTACACGGGCTTGCTTGCCGTTCCAGTTACTATTGCTACTTACAAATTACCGGAGAACTTAGCTGCTTAAGACAACCATCTTATTATGCTTAACAGATTCAGTGGGTCAGGAAGTTAGGCAGGGCATGCCAGGGATAACTTGTCTCTGCTCCTTGATTTCTAAGGCCTTCCCTGGGAAGACTTCAGTGCTGGGGCAGGGGTGACTCCACACTTGGGGGCTGGAATCATCCCAAGGCTCCTTTGCTCTCATGTCTAGTGCCTGAAGCAGGAAGAATTGAAGACTGAGAGAGCTGACACTCCCCCTCTGCTTCCCCACGTGGTTGGGCTTCCTCATAACATGGCGGCTTCCACATGTTGACCTTCCTATGGGCCAGCTCAGGCTCCAAGTTCTGGTGTCCAGTGCACAAAGTGAAGCCGCATGCCTTTTTTGATCCAGCCTTGGAAGTCAAACAGCTTTATTTCTGACATTGTCTATTGCTCCAAGCCGTCATAAGCCCACCCAGATGCACAGGAAGGGAAGCAGTCCCCACTCTCTCCCTGAAGGGAGCATCAAATAATTTTAGGGTCATGTTTTAAAACCGCCATACTTGCAAATGGGGAAGCAGTTTCCTGGTAGAAGTAGTTTCTGGTAGAAAGTGACAGAAACTTAAACGTAGCATTTTCTCATCTGGAGGTTGGAGGAGCCCATCCAAATAGATGCACGTGGGGCAGGCTGAGTGGATTCTGTTGTCTGCAACTAAGAACGCTGCCCGATATAAACTCTCACTAGCTCCCCAGTGCTGTAGTGTAAATGTTGAACAGCAGACTCTTTGTCCCCCACTGAAAGCAAAAGAAAGCAAAAAGCCCTGTATCGTTTTGTGCCTCCATCAGCAGTGTATGAGAATTCCAACTGCTTTGTCTTCTTGCCGACACCTGGTTTTGTCAGCACTTTATTGACGTTGGTAAAAGAAGGAATATAATTTTTAAAAATGATCCAATATCATAATGTGACTTTGGATGGGGACAAGACATTAACACACACACACACACACACATTTTTATAAAGCTTGAAATGCAGTTTAAAAAAAAAAAGCATGTTTCTTAGGTCTTTTGTGTCCAGCTCATTTTTTTTTAAAATTTTTATTGGGGTATAGTTGACTTACACTGTTGTGTTAGTTTCAGGTGTACAGCAAAGTGAATCATTTATACATATACATACATCCTCTCTTTTTTTAGATTCTTTTCCCATATAGGCCATTACAGAGTATTGAGTAGAGTTCCCTGTGCTTTACAGTAGGTCCTTATTAGTGATCTATTTTATATATAGTAGTGTGTATATGTCACCCCCAACCTCCCAATTCATCCCTCCCCAGTGCCTCATTTTTTGACCTATATGGTCACAGATGAAGAATTTAGGGAAGTCTTCAAGGTATTGTTTGATTTAAACTAGAAAACCTCTCCAAATCTGTGGACATAACTTCCCTAATTGTTCCTGTCTTCTTGAAGAAGAAGGGTTGTCTCATCACTGTCCAGGACAGTTTTCTTCACATCCCGGATTGTCCTATGAATGTGGGAGGAGACTATGAATAAAGCAGCTCAGGTATGAAAGTTCAAGCCCACGACCAGTCTGGAATTTAGTCGTCATTTTCATGTTGAATCAGGAAGCACATTCAGAGAAGAGAGGCATATGGTTAGCAGCTAATTAACGGCCTTGGTGGAATTCTTATCAGTTCAGGAGACGGTGCTAATTTGAAACCATTGCCAGCTCCCTCTGTTAATGAGCTGTGCTCCTTCCCTCTACGCTACCCCCCAGTGTCCCCCCTGACTCCCAGAGTCTGTTGCAGAACTGGATGAGGGTTCCCAGCTGCTGGGGCTGGTGTCTGACCTCAGCTGCCCGGCTTCAGCTTTTCATCCACAGGGAATTTTCTTGTATCACCATCCAAGGCAGCATTCTCAGTACATGATCCCTGATGCCCAGAGAAATCCTTGGTTGTTGGTGTCAGGGTCTTTTACAAAGGGACTAGGACCCAGTGCAGTGTTGTGTTTGCTGGTGTGTGTGCGTGTGGCAGGGACGGGGGAAATAGAAGGCAAGGTGGGTGACGAAGGAGGCAGAGGGGTGGTGACGTCACTCATTCCAAAGGATCAAATAAATTACTTCTGGGTAGTCCATCATGTCAATATTTCCTGTTACCTTTTCTTCCCTCCTTGGTGCTGACAACCAGACCCTTTGGGATCCGGTGACTGGAGGACAGGCACACGCTGAACCGCTCAGGTCCGAGCAGCCCATACTCTGCCTCTTTAAAAGTAAACATAGGAATTGCATTCATTACCTTGTGCTTCACCTTTGAGACTTCCAGAAAAAGGAATTTTACTGTCAGGCCTCAGTGGAGGGAGTCCGTTCCCCTAACAGTAAGGAAAAGACTAAAACAGCACACAGTGGGGCCTGTAAAGTGTGTCCTTCTTGTAAAATGTCAGACCCAGCCTGTCATCTGGTTTTAACTAACTTGCCCAACTACAGGCACAGCTATACTCCCTCCTGAATTCCACGATGGCTGTTTATTCCTGTGTTTTCGCATCATTTGTGTTTGTGATGCTGAGGTGACAGATTTGATTCCCCTTGATTCTCCTCCCCACTCAGTGTTTGACCCAGAGTATCAGTTAGCTTTTGCTGTGTAACAAGCCACCTCAAAACTTAGTGGCTTAGAATAACACATGTTATTTTTAATTGACTTTATTTTTTTGCAGTACGTGGGCCTCCCACTGCTGTGGCCTCTCCCTGCTGTGGCCTCTCCCGTTGCGGAGCACAGGCTCCGGACTCACAGGCTCAGCAGCCATGGCCCACAGGCCCAGCCACTCGGCGGCATGTGGGATCTTCCCGGACCAGGGCACGAACCCGTGTCCCCTGCATCGGCAGGCGGACTCTCAACCACTGCGCCACCAGGGAAGCCTAATTGACTTTATTTTTTAGAGCAGTTTTGGGTTCATAGCAAAACTGAGTAAAAAGTGCAGAGAGTTCCCATATACTCCTGCTCCAACACCTGCATAGCCTCCCCCAGCATCAGTACTCCCCACCAAGATGGTACATTTGTTAAAATCAGTGAACCTGCATTGAGACATCATTGTCACCCAAAGTGTACAGTTTACATTAGGGTTCACTCTTGGTGTTGCACATCCAATGGGTTCTGACAAATTGATGACATGTATCCACTATTATAGTATCATACAGAACAGTTTCACTGCCCTAAAATCCTCTGTGCTCCAGCTGTTCAGTCCCCACTACGCCCGAGACCTGACAACTACTGATCTTTTTCACTGTCTCCATTGTTTTGCCTTTTCTAGAATATCATATAGCTGGAATTATAAAGTATGTGACCTTTTCAGATTGGCTTCTTTCACTTAGTAATATGCATTTAAGATTCCTCCATGTCTTTCCATGGCTTGACAGATCATTTCTTTTTAGTGCTGAGTAATATTCCATTGTCTGGATGTACCACAGTCTATTTTTTAACCTACTGAAGGACATCTTGGTTGCTACAAGTTTTGGCAATCATGAATAAAGCTGCTATAAATATCCAAGTGCAGGTTTTTGTGTGGACGTAGTTTTCTGCTCATTTGAGTAAATACCAACAATAGCTGGATCATACAGTAAGAGTATGTTTAGTTTTGTGAGAAACTACCAAACTGTCTTCCAAAGTAGCTGTATCATTTCACATTCTCACCAGCGATGAATGAGAGTGCCTCTCTGTTTCTCCACATCCTTGCTAGCACTCGGTGTTGTCAGCGTTATGGATTTTGGCTATTCCAATAGGTGTGGAGTGGTAACACATATTGTTCATTTCTCATGGTTCTGTGGGTTGTCTAGGCGGCTCTTCTCACATGGGCTGCTCAGCTGGGGCTGGGTGGTCTAGGCATCTCATGTGTATTTCTGGGGCCTTGGCCACCATGGCTGGGGCCTCAATCCATGCAGTCTCCTATCCTCGGGCAGGCTAGCCCAGGCTTCCTCACGTGGTGGTGGAATGGTTCTAGTAACAATAGGGCACGCCCAATTGTGCGGCACTTTTCAAGCTCCTGTTTGTCTTACAGTCGCTACATCCCACTGTCTAAAGCAAGTCACTTGGCCAGACCCAGACCGCAGGGATGGAGAGACGGACTTCACTTCTTGATGGGAGGAGCTGAAAACTACTGTGGCCCCGTTTCCTCCATCTATGGCAGTTGGTGCCTGGGACATCTAACTCAGCAATGGGATGACCTCTGACACTACATTCGAAACCTCTAAATCTCCATCTCAGGAGTCACCCAGAGAAGCAGTTTCTTGTTAATACAGGGAAATATTACAGGAAGGAGATTAGATAATCTCATTCTTCTTTTCTAATTACCCAGTTGGTTTTGTTCCAAAGGGGTAGGCATCATCTCCTCGGATCCATTAGGAACTCACAGCCTCTGGTCTTAATGCTCCATAAAAGAAGAACAATACATTAATTCTTGTCTTCATTTCTTAACTACCGAGAAAAACGTTGTTGAGTTTAGGGGGTGATAATAAATCATGCGTCTTCCCCTTCCATCTTTGGAATCAGTTGAGAAATTGATGCAAGCAATGGGAATTGGAGGTCAAAGTAGCACCTCTGTTGCTGGCAGCCCTGGACCAGAGAATGTGGTTTGGGCGACAGCCAGACAGGGCTTCCTGCTTCTTCCCTTCTGGACTTGAGTTGCCCATGAGCAGCGGTACCTGGGTCTGCAGAGCAGGTCCACTGGTTTGGCCAGGCAAAAGAATCGTTGCCTCTCACGTTTCAAGTTATGGCAGTCAAGACAGAGGGATCAGAGCGGCGCTTGGGATCCTGGGGAAAATGGGCCACCCAGGATCTGTGTAGCTCTGGTTCCTGCTCCCTCCTCACCGCCAGTCAGCCGTGGCCCTGCTTTTCCCACAGGTAGGAGTGGGGAGGGAGAGTGGAAGATTAGGTGGACACTTTCCTCCAATACTTTCTGTTCTGATTTTCGGACAATTTTTCTGTGTGCATAAATATTTAAAACCTCTCATTGAAGCATAATATACCTGTAGAGAAGAACACACATCATAAATGTATGGCTCAGTACATTTTCCCAAATGAAAGACACTCATGTAAAACGCCCAGATCAAGAATTAGAAAATTACCAGCCCTCTGGAAGCTGTATGAACTCCTTTTTGGCAGGGGGGAAGTCTGGCTTCTTTTGTTCAAAATTATGATTGCGAGTTTCACTATGTTGTGTATAGATGTAGATTGTTAATTCCCATTGCTGTTTAGTATCCTACTTTGTGGATACCCTGTAATTTATTTATCCATTCTTCTGTTGATGAGCGTATGGGTGGTTGCCAGATTTGGCAACACATTGTAATATGTGTCTTTTTTGAAAACAAAATGCAGGTATTTCTGGTTGCTATATCCCTAGAAATATCGTCTGGGGCCCAGCAATTCCACTTGTACAGATACATCCAACAAAAATACCTAACCATTTTAGATACTGAAACCTCTTTTCCAGAGTGGAACCGTTTGGCGCTGCCGCTGGTGGCATTATGAGAGTTCCAGCTGCCACCTCCTTGCCTCCTAATACTTTGGAAAAGTCCAAAGTTCCTGTTCTATAAATAAGGGTTAAATACCAAGAGAGGGAGAAAATGAATCCCCCTATAATTGAAAAGGGGAAAAATTATTTTAAAATAATTTTTTAAAAATTAAAAATGCACCAACCCTTCTTATTTTTTGGTGCCTTTCAGAATAAGTTGCAGACAATTAACAGATGGGGTCTTTTTAGGGGCAACACCACCCTGCAAGCAGAAGAGAGATTTATAATCTAACGTTAGAAATGCGAGATGCTCTCAAAGTCTCACCCAGCTCTTTGGAGGAAGGGTTTTGAGGACAGGAAGTTCCCCGCACAGAAATTGTGATAAAGCACCAATTAGTGGCTGCAGCAACGAAGTGGGAGCGTTTAACCTTTCAGGCATGCCAACAACATGCTCCTTAATTTGAAAACAGGGCACAGAGTGTTAGCAAGTGAAGAAGAGTGATTGTTCATCACTCAATTTGATGCATCTCCTTTGCAGCAGAGGCGAGAGAAGGAAGCCTCTCTGCTCCATTTATTCTGGCTTTTGTCTGACTTCTCAGAGGAAGGACCAGATGCTCTAATGAGGGGTACCAGACACTGAAAATATCCGGACATCAGGAGAGAACATGCTGACAGCTTTCCCTTCGAGAAGCCTACCTCCCCTCCGAGCTCCTCGGGGCACTTTATATGCATTACCTAGCAGCAAGGTTTATTATCTCTTTTTGCAAACAGTACAAAAGTGGTGCAGGGAGGCTAAAAAGGCTCACTGGAGGCTACAGGGTAGCCAAATGTTCAGCTCAAAATAGAAACCGAGAGCCCTGGGAAATTCAGACAGCCTGAGAGGGTCCTTTAATCTCTGGACCCTTCTGTGTCTCTTTAGACAATAAGCCTTTCCTTGAAAGAGTTCTTTCTCCCTAAGGACAGGACTGCCAGCTCTCCTCCAAGATGTTGTAAAAGGGTGACATTTAACAGTGGAAACTGGAAACTCTAATTGACTTCTCCTACAGCAGAAAAACAAGTGCCCTGTATTCCTTCTCTTGGCCCAATGTTTGTAATTGTCCCCTTGGGGCTCTACGTTGAGGGAAGCTGGAGGCAAAATAGAACAGTTCACTTGAACTGGTGTAGTTACACACTCGAGATTTGTTTTTCCTTCACAGTGGAAGATGTGGAGAGGCCACTGAAGCAGACAGAGACACTGGCACCGAAGCAGCCCCAGAATCCCTTGCAGTGATAAATAAAGAGCTGGAGGTGAATCCTCCATTTCCAGATCTGGGTGAATGTGATTATTTGGATTGGTTGTGTTACTTGCTTTGGCTAATGGAGTTTTAGCAGAAATGTGAGCAAAGTCTTGGCGTGTACTTGTGCAGGAGGTCTTGCCTTCTTGTGTTGTGGTCTTCCTCATGAGAAGAACCTGCCCCCAGGAGCCTGCTGGTCAGGAAGAGTGAGAGACACTCAGGGCCAGCAGCCTAGCCCAGTGGAGCACCCCACCTACATTGGCCAATCCCTAGCCTCTCTGCAACCATGTAAGCAAGAAATAATTGCTTATTGCTGTGAGCCTCTGAGCTCTGTGGTGTTTGTTATGCAGCACATTATGTTAGAGCTGACTGATACAGGGCTGATGAATGGAGAATAGGTAGAGAGAGATTCTTTGTGTGCTGTGGACAAAATTTGCCAGTATTCAGCTTGGACTCATCACATAACAAGCACCTACTAACTGTGAGAGGAACTGAATTCAACAGGGTGATTGTATTTCATATATTTAAAAAGGAATAGCATGAACCACACTGTGTGTTCTGAATGTCTGGCCTGCCTGTGGATATCTTCTTTTTAATTGACCGTAACTTTTATGAATCCTTTTCTAACAGCTTTTTTCCCATTTCTTCACGGGTCAGTATGTTAGCATCTATCTACAATTCAATACTGGGCTGAATCATGAACACTCATATACCCACCACCTAGATTCTACAATTAACATTTTGCTGTATTTGTTTTGTTACATGTCTATCTATCCATCCATCAGTCCATCTTATTTTTTAATGCATTTCAAAACAAGTTGCAGGTATCAGTACACTTTACTCCATAGAGAATTTTGACAGATGTATATACCTGTCATCCCTGAAAGGCTCTTCATGCCCCTTTCTAGTTAATCTCATCCTCACGCCTCAGAGGAAAGACTATTTTGATTTTTTTCCATTATAGATTAGTTTTGCCAGTTTTAGAACTTCATATAAATGGAATTATATATACTATGTAGCCTTTTGGCATAACTTTTTTTTTTGAGGATTTTTGCATCTATATTCATCAATGATATTGGCCTGTAATTTTCTTTTTTTGTAGTATCTGTGTCTGGTTTTGGTATCAGGGTGATGGTGACCTCGTAGAATGAGTTTGGGAGTGTTCCTTCCTCTGCAATTTTTGGGAAGAGTTTGAGAAGGATGGGTGTTAGCTTTTTTCTGAATGTTTGATAGAATTCACCTGTGAAGCCATCTGGTCCTGGACTTTTGTTTGCTGGAAGATTTTTAATCACAGTTTCAGTTTCATTACTTGTGATTGGTTTGTTTATATTTTCTGTTTCTTCCTGGTTCAGTCTTGGAAGCTTATACCTTTCTAAGAATTTGTCCATTTCTTTCAGGTTGTCCATTTTATTGGCACAGAGTTGCTTGTAGTAGTCTCTTAGGATGCTTTGTATTTCTACGGTGTCCATTGTAACTTCTCCTTTTTCATTTCTAATTTTATTGATTTGAGTCCTCTCCCTCTTTTTCTTGATGAGTTTGGCTAAAGGTTTATCAATTTTGTTTATCTTCTCAAAGAACCAGCTTCTAGTTTTATTGATCTTTGCTATTGTTTTCTTTGTTTCTATTTCATTTATTTCTGCTCTGATCTTTATGATTTCTTTCCTTCTGCTAACTTTGGGTTTTGTTTGTTCTTCTTTCTCTAGTTCCTTTAGGTGTAAGGTTAGACTGTTTATTTGAAATTTTTCTTGTTTCTTGAGGTAGGATTGTATTGCTATAAACTTCCCTCTTAGAAGTGCTTTTGCTGCAACCCATAGATTTTGGATCGTCGTATTTTCATTGTCATTTGTTTCTTGGTATTTTTTGATTTCCTCTTTGATTTCTTCAGTGATCTCTTGGTTATTTAGTAACATATTGTTTGGCTCCATGTGTTTGTGTTTTGTTTTTTTCCATACAATTTATTTCTAATCTCATAACGTGTGGTCAGAAAAGAAGCTTGATATGATTTCAGTTCTCTTAAATTTACTGAGGCTTGATTTGTGACCCAAGATGTGATCTATCCTGGAGAATGTTCCGTGTGCACTTGAGAAGAAAGTGTAATCTGCTGTTTTCGGATGGAATGTCCTATAAATATCAATTAAATCTATCTGGTCTATTGTGTCATTTAAAGCTTGTGTTTCCTTATTAATTTTCTGTCTGGATGATCTGTCCATTAGTGTAAGTGAGGTGTTAAAGTCCCCCACTATTACTGTGTTACTGTCGATCTCCTATTTTATAGCTGTTAGCATTTGCCTTATGTATTGAGGTGCTCCTGTGTTGGGTGCATATATATATATATATATATATACATATTTTAATTAATCAATCAATTAATTAATTTGGGGCTGTGTTGCGTCTTTGTTGCTGTGTGCAGGCTTTCTCTAGTTGCGGCGAGCAGGGGCTACTCTTTTTTGCGGTGCACAGGTTTCTCATTGTGGCGGCTTCTCTTGTTGCAGAGCACGGGCTCTAGGCACGTGGGCTTCAGTAGTTGTGGCTCGCGGGTTCAGTAATTGTGGCTCGCGGGTTCAGTAGTTGTGGCACATGGGCTTAGTTGCTCTGCAGCATGTGGGATGTTCCCGGACCAGGGCTCGAACCCGTGTCCCCTGCATTGGCAGGCAGATTCTTAACCACTGCACCACCAGGGAAGCCCCATATATATTTATAATTGTTTAATCTTCTTGGATTGATCCCTTGATCATTATATAGAGTCCTTCCTTGTCTCTTGTAACATTCTTTATTTTAAAGTCTATTTTATCTATATGAGTATTGCTATTCCAGCTTTCTTTTGATTTCCATTTGCATGGAATATCTTTTTCCAACCCCTCACTTTCAGTCTGTATGTGTCCCTAGGTCTGAAGTGGGTCTCTTGTAGACAGCATATATATGGGTCTTGTTTTTGTATCCATTCAGCAAGCCTGTGTCTTTTGGTTGGAGCATATGATCCATTCACATTTAAGGTAATTATCGATATGTATGTTCCTATGACTATTTTCTTAACAGTTTTGGGTTTGTTTTTGTAGGTCCTTTTCTTCTCTTGTGTTTCCCACTTAGAGAAGTTCCTTTAGCATTTGTTGTAGAGCTGGTTTGGTGGTGCTGAATTCTCTTAGCTTTTGCTTGTCTGTAAAGCTTTTGATTTCTCCATCGAATTTGAATGAGATCCTTGCCAGGTAGAGTAAACTTGGTTGTAGCTTCCTCCCTTTCATCATTTTAGGTATATTGTGCCACTCCCTTCTGGCTTGTAGAGTTTCTGCTGAGAAATCAGTTGTTAACCTTATTGGAGTTCCCTTGTATGTTATTTTTCATTTTTCCCTTGTTGCTTTTAATAATTTTTCTTTAATTTTTGTCAACTGGATTACTATGTGTCTTGGCGTGTTTCTTTTTGGGTTTATCCTGCCTGAGACTCCCTGCACTTCCTGGACTTGGGTGGCTAGTTCCTTTCCCATGTTAGGGAAGTTTTCGACTATAATCTCTTCAAATATTTTCTCGGGTCCTTTCTCTCTCTCTTCTCCTTCTGGGACCCCTATAATGCAAATGTTGGTGCGTTTAATGTTGTCCCAGAGGTCTCTTAGGCTGTCTTCATTTCTTTTCATTCTTTTTTCTTTATTCTGTTCCGCAGCAGTGAATTCCACCATTCTGTCTTCCAGGTCACTTATCCGTTCTTCTGCCTCAGTTATTCTGCTATTGATTCCTTCTAGTGTAGTTTTCATTTCAGTTATTGTATTGTTCATCTATGTTTGTTGGTTCTTTAATTCTCCTAGGTGTTTGTTCTTTAATTCTTCTAGGTCTTTGTTAGACATTTCTTGCATCTTCTCAATCTTTGCCTCAATTCTTTTTCCTGAGGTCCTAGATCATCCTCACTATCAGTATTCTGAATTCTTTTTCTGGAAGGTTGCCTATCTCCATTTAGTTGTTTTTCTGGGGGTTTATCTTGTTCCTTCATCTGGTACATAGTCCTCTGCCTTTTCATTTTGTCTATCTTTCTGTGAATGTGGTTTTTGTTCCACAGGCTGCAGGATTGTAGTTCTTCTTGCTTCTGCTGTCTGCCCTCTGGTGGATGAGGCTATCTAAGGGGTTTGTGCAAGCTTCCTGATGGGAGGTACTGGCATAACATCTTTGATATTCATTCCTGTTGTGTCTATCAGTAAAAGTCCTCATTTTTTTAAAAAAAATATTTATTTATTTAGGCTGCTCCGGGTCTTAGTTGAGCACGCGAGATCTTCCTTGCCATGTGTGGGATCTTTAGTTGTGGCCTGAGGACTGTTAGTTGCAGCATATGGACTTTTTAGCTGCTGCATGTGGACTTCTTAGTTGCAGCATGTGGACTCTTAGTTGCAGCACGTGAACTCTTAGTTGCAGCATGCATGTGGGATCTAGTTCCCTGAGCAGGGATCGAATCTGGATCCCTGCATTGGAAGTGTGGATTCTTACCCACTGGACCACCAGGGAAGTCCCAGGTCCTCATTTGTTTTTTAAAAATATTTATTTATTTTAGTTTTTGGCTGTGTCATGTCTTAGTTGTGGCACGTGGGATCTTTGTTGTGTTGCACAGGCTTCTCTCTAGTTGTGGTGTGGACTCCAGAGTGTATGCGCTCAGTAGTTGCAGCGTGCAGGCTTAGTTGCCCCATGGCATGTGGGATCTTATTTCCCTGACAAGGGATCAAACCCATGTCTCTTGCATTGGAAGGTGGATTCCTAACCATTGGACCACCAGGGATGTCCCAATCAGGTCCTCGTTTTTAAATGAATAATTACAAGATCTTTGCAGACTCTCTTTACATTTGGGCTTCTGTTACGTGTATACAGTTGTGGTAACCACTGTTAAAGACTTGTACAAAACAGGCATCACTCATGCTTGTCTGTCAGAGATCTTGTTCTTTGGTTTTCACCCCCACCCCCCTCCCAGTTTCGCATTGATAAATCTTTCAAAACTGCCGAGAGAATTTACGAAGATTTGTCCCATAGGCACAGTGTTTTTGACTTGCTGAGTTCAGGAAAACTTAGGGGCCGACCCAGCTCTTACGATTAATTGCATCTGACTTTTTTCCAGGGGGTCGTCAGCAGTTTATCCTTCACAGGTCTCACATCCAGTCCAAGCTGTGCATTAGTGGGAGTTGTCTTTTTACTTTCCTCTGCTCTGGTGGGGTGACCACAATCCATAACAGTGAGTGGGGAAAAAGGAAAGAAAATAAGAATAAAGCGGCATTTCCTCCACAATAACTAAATGCCAGTGCTCGGCTTATTGAACCACTTTATCCCTTAGACTTAGCTTGAGATTTTAACTAGGCTGTTTCCAAAACTCAAAGCACACTGCATGGTTCCGGCTTTGTTCTTGGACAAATTAGCGCAGCTGGAACTACATTTCCCAGAATTCCCCTCCCTGCAGACTTCTGGGGTTAGCGTGGGCGCTGACCTCGTGGGAGCCTTGCGAGACAAAAGTGATGCAACATGTGTGTCTTTCTACTGGAAAAAGGTGGGCGCGGGTGCTCAGGTGCCGTTGAGCTCGAGGGAGCATCCCGGGTCCGGCTGGCTTGCCTCGTGGGCAAGGGCTTCCTCTGCCGCTGACCACTTCCCTAGTGTCTGGGATGGGCTGCCGCCGCGCTGCTCTCAGACTCGGCCCCTGTGTAGCCAGCTCCCTACCCAACGTGGGGAAGGTCACATCCCTCTAACAGGTCCGTGATCTGTGCCATTCTTACCCCTGCCCCTCGGTGGTCTCCTGAGTGGAGACACCCTCCTCAGAGGATGCGCAGTGTTCACTCTTGGTTCTCCCTTTTCCTTCCCAACACGCCGATTGCGTTCCACGCTCCTCCACGCAGCCAGGAGGTTAGGGAAAGCTGATTGAGTCCTGCCTCAAAGGTGACTTGGTGAACCTGTCCACTGAAAAAAAATGCACAACCTAAAAGCGAGGATTATGTTTTATCTGGTGGACAAAACTGAGGACTTAAGCCTGGGAGATAGCCTCTCAGTTGGCTCTGGGGACTGTTCTGAAGAGGTGAGGGAGCAGCCAGCATATATAGGAGTTTTGCAACAACAACAAACAAACCCAATAAAACCAGGTAGTGTAACATCAAAAGGTTACTGTTCATTAAAGAAAACCTGACACCTCAAGTTAAGGAATTTAGTTGCTTTCCTTTGTATGGGAAGATCCTGAGATCATTCCTTTGATATGTACCTCAGCTCTCTAGGGTGGTTATCCTGCTTTTCTCCATCCTGAATCCCTTCAGGGTGCACCGTCAGAGTTGGCTGTAGTGGCTGAGGGCTTGATGGCCATGACATCCTTGGTTTACTGATCTGGCAGGTGACATTTTCTAGCCACAGACCTAAGCTGATCCTGGTAAGTGTAAGGAACACCGTCCTAGCCAGTGAGATGGGGGCAAAGTCGCCAAAGGACTTGGGGAGAATACGCCCTTCCGGTAAAGAGAGAAGTGTAGGAGAAAATGGCTCTCTTTGTTGTTCTACTGAATGTAGCCCCAAAGTGTTGCCGCCACAAGGGTCACTGGCCTTAGAAGAACGTGCAGCAGGATGATGGAAGGAAGGACCCTGGGTCCTTGAAGACTCATTGAGCTGCTCAAGGAACCAACCCTGGAGTAGCCAACGCCTCCCGCTTGCCTGGGACTTGCCGGATTTAGCACTGAAGGTCCTGTGTCCTGGGAAACCCCGGTCCTGAGCCTGCCTGGTGGTCCGTCCCTCTAGCCCTGCCTTAGGACTTCTTTAATGGGAGATAATTCCCTTTACTGTTGAAGCCCGTTGAGTTGTGGCTGTTTTTGGTGCTTGTAGCTGAAAGCATTCTAGATGGTGTAGGAGAGTAAAAGAACACGCCTTTTGTTTCTGACAGTGTTTATAAAAGAGGTATTGTATTCTGAAAAATGTTCTGAATAATGTCAACATCACTGGAAAAGTGCACTGCTTTTCGTAGAAACTTTGTGTTTTTGTTTGTTCAAATCAGTTTTATTAATTTATGGGCAGGCATAACTTACACATTTTATCTAATTAAAAAAAAAGTTACCACTTGGACATACATATGGCATATGGAAAGATAAGTATAACTGTTTTATTTTAAGTATTTGCCTGTCTTTGGGCCTTTAGCTGTTTCTTAAAATAAGAAGCCCTTACATTGGCCAGTGATGCCTTTTGGGAGTGTAAGAAAGGGGTGATCTCTGTTCTATATATTTAAAAGTCTAAGTTACTGGGACTTTAAAAATATATTTGTGCATGAGTTTGGTGTAGTTCAGTGACTTCTTTTCCAGAAAGAAAGGCTTCCAGGGCTTGGCACTGTCTTCCTGTGGGTGTAGTTTATTAATATCATTATTGATCTTTGCCCTTTCCTTTGTCTACACCTGTCTTAGCTTGGGCTGCTATAATAAAAATACCATGGACTGGATAGCTTATAAACAACAGAAATTTACTTCTCACAGTTCTGGGGGCTGGAAGTCCCAGATCAGGGTGCCAGCCTCTTGGGAGAGCCCCATTACATGTTGCAGGCTGTGTATGTCTCATTGTATCCTCATGTTAGAGAGCAGAGAGGGGAAGCAAGGTCTCCTGTGACTCAGGGCACTAATCACACTCATGAGGGCCCCACCCTCATGACCTCATCCAATCCTAATTACCTCCCACTTCCTAGGACCATCACATGGTGAGGTTAGGGTTTTAGCATGTGAATTTGGGGGTTGTACAAATATTTAACCCATAACATTCTGCCCCTGATCCCCCAAAATTCATGTTCTTTTTGCATGTAAAATACATTCATTCCATTCTCCGACCCCTCCAAATCTTAACTTGTTACAGCATCAACTCTAAAGTCGAAATTATATCTAAATATCATCTAAATCAGATATGAGTGATGCTCAAGATATGGTTCATTCTGAGGCAGAATCCGTCACCAGCTGTGAACCTGTCAAGCCAAACGAGTTATGTGTTTCCAAAATACAACAATGGAACTGGCATAGGATAGACACTTTCATTGCAAAAGTGAGAAATAGGGGGAAGAAGGAAGGGGGTATGGGTCCCAAGCAAATCCAAAACCTGGCAAGGCAAACTATGGGATCTTAAGTCTGGAGTACAATGCTCTCTTTGGCTCCATGCTCTGCCCTTCAGGTTGACTGGGTAATAGTCCCAGATCCGCTGGGGCAGAGGTGCAGTCTCCATAGCTCTCAGAGGCAGGGGTCTCACCCCCAGGGCTGTGCTAGATGATCCCACTCCCACTACTTTGGGCAGATGCCATCTGGCCTGTTGAAAACAAGGCATTCACCCCCTTTTTGAAACCAAGGAAGCAGCCTTGGTCTCTGAATTGCCTTTAGGATCACCCTTCCCTTGCTTTTCTTAGCCAAATCTTTAAGCTCTGCTTCCTTTTTGCTTATGAATTCTATCTTGAAGTCGTTCCTGCCTTCTCACATTTTGCTACAGTCAGTCAGGAGGAGCCAAGCCTCACCTTCCACACTGTGCTTAGAGATCACGTCAGCTAAATATCCAATTTCATTACTGGCAAGTTCTACCTTCCATAGAACACTAGAACATGGCCACAGTTCGGCCAAGTTCTTTGCCATTTTATAACAAGGATGGTCCTTCCTCTGGTTTCCAATAACGTGTTCCTCATTTCTGTCTGAGACCTCATTAGGATGGCCTTTACCGCCCATATTTCCACCAACATTCTGTTCACGATTATTTAGGTAGTCCCAGAGAAAGTTGAGGCTTTCTCTACAGCTCTGAACCCATCCTAAATTGCTGGTCCATTAAATCATGAGCTCAATAAATGCTTATCGTTTTAAGCCATTGAGTTTGGGGGTGGTTCTGCAGCGTTATCACAGCAATTGATAACGAAGACACCTTTTATCCATCAGGGACAGCTGAATGGGCTGTCGGAAGGAGTTACATATGTTGGCTTTACAGGCAGTCATACCTTATACACTTTCACTCAGAAGTTACCCAATAATCACCCACTTAGGCATGTTTGTGTCCTATTTAAAAATAAATGTTACTGGACCATTTTAAGTACGTATGTGCGTCTTTAGGCCTTTAGCCTTGTCCAAAAATGGGGTGCCCACCTGAACCAGATCCCACCAATGGGAGCTGGTCTCTGTTCCATATAGGTAACAGTCTCAAGTGAGTTATTGGGGGTTTTGGGAAGAGATTTTCGTATGAGTTAGGTGTAATTCAGTGGTTAAAGATGGAGCAGCATCCCCTAGATGACCATGTAACTTCTTTACAACAGTTACGATGATGCTGGGGTTGCTTCCCAGGATGCTGATGGGTAATCGCATGTGACTACCTAAATTTAAATTAATTAGAGCTAAGTAAACTTAACTCAGCTCCTCAGTCGTACTAGCCATATGTGAGTCTCAACAGCTACCGCTTTGAACAACCCAGACCCTGAACATTTTCATTATCTCAGAAAATTCTGTTGGGCGGTGCTGGTCTCAACGCTTGTGTTCAACTTTCTTATTTACAGAATCTCTTTGGTCTAAACTTCTAGTTTCTACTGACTATTTGATTCTGACAGCCTCTCACTCTGTACCCTCTGGGAAAAATGAGTTATTATTGTCTAGGTTATCAACTCAAGCTAGTCTGTTTTGACACCTGCAATGTTAAATATTCTCTTTGTTACAGGTCACAAAGCTAAGCATTAAAGTGGAGTCTTTATTTGTTTATGTATACTGACAGAGGGAGCACCCCTTCTGCCAGGCAGAGTGAGGCTTGCGAGGGAGAGAGGGCAGCGGAGAGAACCAGTTTGAGTTTTAAAAACCCTAACAGCACTTCCCTGGTGGTGCAGTGGTTAAGAATCCGCCTGCCAATGCAGGGGACACGGGTTCGATCCCTGGGCCGGGAAGATCCCACATGCCGCGAAGCAACTAAGCCCATGCACCACAACTACCGAGCCTGCCGCTCTAGAGCCCGCGAGCCACAACTACTGAGCCCACTTGCCACAACCACTGAAGCCCACATGCCTAGAGCCCGTGCTTCATAGCAAGAGAAGCCACCGCAGTGAGAAGCCCACGCACCTCAACAAAGAGTAGCCCCTGCTCGCTGCAACTAGAGAAAGCCCGCGTGCAGCCACGAAGACCCAATGCAGCCAAAAAAATAAATTAAAAAAAAATAAAGGGAGTGATGGGCATAGAAAATGACCATTTAGCACACGTCACACTGATGGGCCACAGATGGATGCAAGCAGAAGTAGGCTGGAGTATGATATGAAACGGGATATGTGCAAAGTCTCAAAGTATCTTCCTGCAAAATACTTATTCATTACAAAGGGAGAAGCAGTAACTCTGCAGAGAGAGACCCAGTGGACACCACCTTAACCAAGGGATCGAGGTCAGCGTCATCAGCATCACCAGAGGCGGGACACATTGGCACCATGTACCCCCTGATATGACGCACTGAGAAGGCACAAGATCCCTTCTGTGGTATTCCTGCCCACACTCCTCAACCTAATCATTGGAAAACATCAGGCAGACAAAAGTGGGTTCTGGAGTCATTCTACTTCTGTTTAAGCCTGGGTGCCCTACTGACTAGTTGTGTGACTTTGGAAAGTCACTTATTTCTCCTTGCCTCCGTTTCCTCATCTGTAAAAGGAGGATTAAACTTAGTACCCACCTCAGAGGATTATAAGGAGGGTTAAGTGTGTTAATACATGTACAGTGCTTAGAGCAGTGCCAGCTCAGTGAGGGCTGTGCTAGTGTGTGCAGCCATCATGTGAGACCAGCAGCTTCTCCTGCTGATCTTAGGGATATTTGTTTCTTTTTTTTCCCTTTTCACTGTGCTTCTGGAAGCTTCCTGATGCAGGCCCTGGTGCTGATTCCTCCTCCAAACAGCTGTTTTGTTCTAACAGCATTTCCCACTCCACCCCTGGGTAGGCGAAGCGTGCCTTAAGGATCATCTACTTTTGAAGGAATCAGAATAACTGCTCTCTCAGTTGAGAGAAAAGACAGAGGTGAGGACTTCCCTGGTGGTGCAGTGGTTATGAATCCGCCTGCCAATGCAGGGGACACGGGTTTGAGCCCTGGTCCAGGAAGATTCCACATGCCACAGAGCGACTAAGCCCGTGCACCACAACTACTGAGCCTGCGAGCCACAACTGCTGAGCTCGCGTGCCACAACTACTGAAGCCCATGCGCTTAGAGCCCATGCTCCACAACAAGAGAAGCCACCGCAGTGAGAAGCCCACGCACTGCAACAAAGAGTAGAAGCCTGTGGGCAGCAACGAAGACCCAATGCAGCCAAAAATAAATAAATAATAAATAAATAAATAAAATAAATTTATTAAATAAAAAAAAAAAGAGTTGAAAAGACAGAGCTCATGTCACCAAAGAACCTTCTGGGGCCAGTTTCTCTTATTCCCAACATGGGGTCCAGACCTCTCTGGGCTGGGCTTGTGGGACCTTGTGGCTTGGGGGGTGGTGGTGTGGATCTGCCTCACAATGACCTGTCTGAGCCCTCACCCCATGTCACATTTTAGCATCTGTTTGGCCAATAAGACTGCGGCACACAAACCAGTCTTATTCCCCACTTGGCCTCTCCTTTTATGTCACAATATGAACTTGTGGATATTAATCTGGCTACAGCTGCTTACAAACCAGTTGGCAAGGTCAAGAGGACCAGCACAGCAAGATGTGGAAGAGAATCGACCGTCAACTCAAGATCAAAGCAGGGGATGGGCCTCAGGCAAGCCAGCTCAAGGAATTGGGTCCAGCTCAGGAACTCACTGTGCCACACCCTGTAGCGCTGTCAGAATTCCAGAGCTTCCCTGTGTTTGAGGACATCAGTCATCATATCAAAGAAGTGGGGGCCCAGCTGGTAAAGAAAGTCAATGCCATCTTTCAGCTGGACATCACCAAGGATGGGAAGACCATTCTGCAGTGGACCATTGATCTGAAGAATGGCTCTGGGAGCATGTATCCAGGACCCGCCAGGCTCCCAGCGGACACTGTCTTCACAATCCCGGAGCCTGTCTTTATGGCGCTGGTTTTGGGCAAAATGAACCCTCAGAAGGCTTTCCTTGCTGGCAAGTTCAAAGTGAGCGGCAAAGTTCTGCTTGGCCAGAAGCTGGAGAGGGTTTTCAAAGACTGGGCTAAGTACTGAGCCTGCAAAAATACCAAGGAAATGACCAGCACTTCCCTCCGATTATAATGTTGAGCGGAAATCACGCTTCAGCTGAAGATTAAAACAAAAAGTATTCAATATTTTTTCTCCAATTCTTCCTATTCAAGTTTAATCAATTTTTCTGCTGATGTGTAAATTTGGAGCGAGGGTTCTAGAGCAGTAAAGAGTGTTGGAGTGTATCATCTAAAATCTTTGTCTTTTTCTTTTCTTAGGTTCATTTATGTCATAATATGCTAGGGTGAAAGCCCCAGGTAGAGAAATGGGTGGTTTTGACGGTTGGATTTAAATGGTCCAGTGATTGAGTTCCTGGGACTTTTGTTTTGTTTTGAGTCTGGTGCTTTGGGAAAGAAGTGGTAACCACCACTGTGCAGGTCTGCATTCCAGTCGGTAGCTTGGTTCTTCGAGGAGACCTTAACGCGGGTGGCAGCGTTCTAAGAGGGTGGGTTCCAGAGCTGTGTGGATGGAGTGAGGCCATCGAGAAGATGCACTCTTGGCGTAGTGTGACTTCTGATGGATTTAATTCCAGGAGAGTCAAAGGGCTTGAACGATGTTCTAGGCTATCTGTGTTTAAACCAGAACATGTGTCAGATTGCCTGGAAGCCCAGATTGCTGGACCCCCCCTCAGAGTTTCAACTCTGTAGGTCTGGACTGGGGAGATGTGCATCCCCGGGGGATGCTGGTGGGACCACCCTTGCAGAACGCCTCCTGCCGTTCATGCATAGCTCTCGGTATTGATCATAACTATTCTACTCTAGACCCACACGATACTGCCATCATATAAAGATCTGCTGCAGGCAGATTACACAGCCCACCTGTGGGCCATTTCTGGAGTGTCAGGAGCTTGTGTGCACAACATTTTTTTTTTTTTTTTTTTTGCGGTACGCGGGCCTTTCACTGTTGTGGCCTCTCCCGTTGTGGCTCAGGACGTGCAGGCTCAGCGGCCATGGCTCACGGGCCCAGCTGCTCTGCGGCACGTGGGATCCTCCCGGACCGGGGCATGAACCCGCGTCCCCTGCATCGGCAGGCGGACCCTCAACCACTGCGCCACCAGGGAAGCCCCGCTCAGAGCATCTTACAAAATCAGAGGTCATGCTGGGAGACTTTCCCTGCTGGGAACCCTCTCCATACACTGGGAGGACTGGAATGAAGTGGCTGCAGCCTGATGTGGCCTCCTTGTGAGTGTGTGGATCATTTGTTCCCATGTGACCAGTGTGTACCTTATCTTGTAGGTTAAATACACACAGTGTGGACCCTCTGAAACCTGCATGGGCGCTCCATGAAAATGGCCATGATCAAACACATGCCTACCAAACGATCCAGCTGTTCCATTCCTAGGCATTTTCCCAAGTACAAAAATTTGTACGTGAATGTTCACAGCAGCTGTATTTGTGATTGTCCCAAACTGTAAATAAACCAAATGTCCATCAATGGATGGACAAATCATGGTCTGTCGTATCCTGGAATAGTACTCAGCCATGAAACGGGATGAGTTTTTGAAGTGGGCACAAGTACACAATGGATGTCAGAACTGTGCCGAGTGAACGAAGCCAGAGAAAACCAAGTATGTACCATATGATTCTGTTTACATAACATAGTAGAAAATGCCAGCTGTAGTGGCAGAAAGATCAGTGGTTGCCAGGAGACAGGGATGGATGGGGAGTGGGTAGGGCTGGGGGGTATTATAAATGGCTATGAGGAAACTGGGGGGTGATGGATATACGTCCTGATTGTGGTGATGTTTTCACAGGTGTATATGTAGGTCAAACATCAAATTGTGCACTTTATATACACATAGGCAGCTTATTATGTATCAGTATAACTCAATAGCACTGTTTTAAAAGCCTCCTGCCTTCATTCAAAATGAAGTTGTTGTAAGAGAATTTAAGACTTAATGCTTCTCTGGGTATGAGTCATCTGACCTCATCGTGTGTCTGTCTTCCACTTTCACTGACCTGATGCCCCCACACAGGCTCCCTAAGTTCTCCATGTCGGAACGAGGCAGAGCGAGCGCTCACTGCTGACAAAATCTCATCCTCTCAGAGGGATGCGAAGAGACCATTTGTTGAGTTGACGCTTAGCGCTGTGGTCAGGAGTCGCTGACGGTTTGGGTGGGGGACGTGGAACACCCCCTAGTTTCTTGGCTCACCTGGGTCACTCGGCAGGTGAGGAGGGGTGAGCAGTATGGTGTTGCTGCCAGCGCCCCCACCCAGGGCCATGGTGGGCATCTCAGAGGCTTCAGATGATATCAGATACCGTTGACATCCACGCTTACCTTACCTGGTCCAGGCCCCGCTGTTCAAGCTGTATTAGAAGCATCAGGCACAGCTGCGCAGGCGTTTGGGGGCTGCTTTTAGGGACATGGCTCGCCCGAGCCTGTTCCCTGAGCGGTCCTCCTCGTACCTCTGGGGATTGGTCCTAAGACGGGGTTGCTTGGAGCTGGGGAGGGGGTGGGGAGGGGAGTCAGGATGGGAGGGGTTACAGAGGGTCGTTCCTGGACTGGCATCTGACCACAGGCTGGAAGGGACCTGTGACCCATCATCACTTGGGACAGAAACATGACTCAAACCAGTTAGGTTCCTTCCTCAGGAATTCAGAGCTGGGAAGCTGAGAGATTGAGCTACAAGCGGGCCGTGGGGACAGAACCCGAAAGACTGGGATGTAGGAGGGACGCCTGCTGTGGTAGGAGCTGGACAGGAGGGCCAAGCCTTGAATGAGGAGGGGGCTGGTTTCCTAGTGAGGGGAGGAGAGTCCAGGCCTCGGGAAACGCACAGCAAACCCCTGTGCAATCAAAAGAGAAAAATCCCATGTTGCCAGGATGCCACGTGGAGCAGCCAGACGGACCCAGATTTTGGAATCAGAAGCGTAGTTTCAAGCCAGTCACCACCTCACTTCCATGTAATCACAGGGGATTAAATGAACCGCTCTGGCCTCAGTGGCCTCATCTGGAAATGGGCCCGTAGCCCTGAAAACGTCAGGTTGTTGGGGGGCTGGGAGTGGGTCCCCCGCACGGTCACTGGGAGAGGTGGGTCTTCCACGTGTGTGGATTCCCATTCTCTTCTGAGTGAGGGGAGGGGGGTCCCTATTGCCTCCTGAAAAGGCCCATGCTCGGGGCCCTTCTGCCTTTTCTCTTACACAGAAGGTCACATCTGGTTCAAGACACACGTCTCTGTGTTTCTTGTTCTGCACAAGGTTGGCCAGCACAGTGTTTTTAAAGTTTGAATGAGAATATTTTATACAAAAATCGGATTTCTGGATTCTCTTGAGGAGTTGGGTTATTTGGTCACACTGGGCCCTATTCCTGCCAAGTTTGGTGTCCGGGGGCCGGGATGGGCCCTCCAGCCGGGCCAGGCCCTGCCCTGTGCTCTGCCTCCTTGCCTCCCAGGCTGTGTTGGCAGCCCCCCTGCCATCGAGACTATGCTGTTGTTTTCTCCAGCGGGGCCTGCTTTGCTGGGGTGCCATGGGTACCTGCCTACGTGACCTCAGTTCCCGCGGTATGGGCCTCACCCTCACCCTGACGGAGCGACCCCGTGTTACTGCCTAGTGCCCTCCTACAAATCACCACCAGCTCTGCAGCTGCAATCAGCACTGTTGAGGCTCTCACAGTGTCTGCAGGGGGGCACTGGCTTCTCTGCTTCCGTCTCATCTCGCAGGCCTGAAATGAAGGTGTTGGTGAGGCTAGGCGCTCATCTGGGGCCTGGGGGAAGGATCTGATCTAGCTCCTCTGGGTTGTGGCCTCATTCAATTCCTCGTGGTTGTCAGCCAGGGATGTTCTCTCAGCTCCTGAAAGCCACCCACGTTCCTGGTCACAGGGCCCCTCCATCTGCAAAGCCAGCAGTGGCACGAGGAGTCCATCTCAGGCTTCAAATCTCTCTGAACTCTTCTGCCTCTGGGTTAAAGGATGTGGGTGATAACACTGGGCCACCCAGGTAATCCAGGATAATCTTCTCTCTTAATGTCAACTGATCAGTAACCTTAATTACACCTGCAGAGTTCATTTTGCCATGTAAGGTAATGCTATGTGGACCAAACGATTACGCCCCCCTTCTGCCCAAATTCACAAGAGCGCTCCCTTTCTCCACCATGTGAGGACACAGCAGGAAGGTGCCACCTGCAAACCGGGAAGAGAGCCCTCAGCAGAACCTGACCCTGTGGCACCTGACTTCAGACTTCCAGCCTCCAGAACTGGAGAAATAAATGCCCGTTGTTTAGGACACCCTGTCCACAGGGTTTTGTTGTAGCAGCCACTGTGAGACAGGCAGTAGTGTGTTCATGGGTATGATGTATCATCATATCCACAGTCTGGGGGATTGGGGTGTAACATCTTCCTGGGGGCCGAATTCTGCCTGTCTCCCCCTTGAACCTACCATCTAAGTTCTCCCCACCCTTCAGATCCTCCTCCAGGAAGCTGCCCTGATCCAGCTGTCATCTTCCCACCGTTCTTATGTCCGCCCTTTTTACCAGCCCTGGGTTCTGGCTATGGGTGGGCATTATCCTGTCTGGGTCAACCAGATATCTTGGTGGCCCAGGGTAGTCTCATTTCACACTGCTGTCTTTACTTGATGTTCAGTTGGTGGAACCCCCTTGGCCAGAGGGTCTCAGCCTGGATGACAGGTTACGGGGCTCGACAGCACACCCCCCAGTGCCCCTGGGGACGGGGATCAGTCAGGGCCTGGCGTGCTTTCACTTTATCTCATTGTCTTAATGCCTGATACCCACTGTACATGCCAAAATTGCTTGTTGAATGAATAAACAAACTCCCTAAAAATTAAAAAAAACACACACATGTGGAAAAAATTCCAAATGGTACAAAGGAGCACACAGAAAATTCAATTCTCATACTTCTCCTGACCCCCTTTTCCTACTTTTGTACTCAAAGCCCCCTGCAGTTACCAGCTTCTTGTGTGTTCTTCCAGATGTGCACATACCCCAATGGGCATGTTCCACCTCTCACCTTTTTGTTTCTACGGGAATGGCAGCTGGTCTCAGATGTTCCTTTCCACCGTGCATTTTAACTTATTCCAAAAGGTAACACATAGATCTCTTTTTCAAAGAATGACCACCTGAAGGGTCAAAGTTTAGACCTGACTTACCCAACTGAAACTTTTTTCATAGTCGCCTGTGTCCTTTAGGGAGAATTTCACAATGGGCTGCTTTACAAGCGAAGGATGCGAAATGGACTCCTCTACCCTGGAGAGGGATTTACTTCCCTTCACTGTGTGAGCAGTCCTGCAACCCTCAGGAGCTGTGGGCCAGGCTGGGAGATGCCTGTACCTGTGGCTTCTCCTGATCTTTCTGTCCTTCTGGGCTCCGTCTGCCCGAGGCCTCACAGGAGTGCCTGGTGTGATGGGCTCCAGGGGGAGGATGCGAAGACCCTGCCAGGCACTGGGCCCTCCCTCTGGGTCCACAGTCCTGATCAGTTGACATCAGTAACCAGTCCCTCTGGGACTACACATGGGTTGTCTCAGCTCTCAGAGGGAGCCCTGGCTCTAAAGCAGGAATCACCAGGTAGAGCTACAGAATCAGGTACTTCTGCAGTCGGCAAACGTGGGAGCAGGAGAGAGTGAGGGACTCTGAAGGGTCCCAGGTTCACTAACAGGCATCCCAGTTTTCCCCATAGCCAAGAGTATTGCATTTATTTGCCTGAGCATGAAAGGAGACAGAAAATCTATTCTGATGAAGTATTTTTTATTTATTTTATTTTTTTATTTTTTGCGGTACGTGGGCCTCTCACTGTTGTGGCCCCTCCCGTTGCGGAGCACAGGCTCCGGACGCACAGGCTCAACGGCCATGGCTCACGGGCCCAGCCGCTCCGCAGTATGCGGGATCCTCCCAGACCGGGGCACGAACCCGCGTCCCCTGCATCGGCAGGCGGACTCTCAACCACTGCGCCACCAGGGAAGCCCGCCTGATGAAGTATTTTTTAAATCACTTTTTGGTTAGAGGCAAGGAATCTTTCTCCTGGGAGAATGCCCCCACCCCAATTTTATGTGGATGGTAAGGAAACCCACACTCGTGAGCCATTTTTCAGCGCCAGGTGATGACCGTGGACAGCTGGTATGGAAGTGAGGGGCTCTCTCCAGGAGCAGCCCTGAGATGTGGGTGTCGGCTCCGATGCTGAGCATCCTCGGAAGCTGGCTCTTCATCACCTGTTCGTAGCCTGCTCTTCAGCTTTCCGGGGACTTGCCTCTCTCTGATTGGGCAGGTGGTGCACGGAGAGGCCTGCAGGCTGTCAGAACTCAGTACAACCTCTTATTGAGATCTTACCATTTCAGGGGTGGAATGGCTCATTCGTGTCACCGACATTTACGGTGCATCTTCCCTGAGTGGGCTCTGTGCTCAGCGTTGAGATGCAGTGGAAGAAACACTCTCTTCCAACTCAAGGAGACGACACTACCTTGGAAGGGGATCAGAGAGGCGAAAAGCACGCCAAGGCCAGGCTGGTGGAAGGAGTTAGGGCAGGCCCTGGGCTAGAAGAGCTTCCCCGGGACGCCACCTCCTTCAGCACAGGGAAGGCTTGGCCACGCCTGGGGCCAGGAGGGGATGGAGCAAATGGCTCGTGGTCTGTGGAGGTTTCTCTGGAGTGCCCAGGCTGGGATGGAGACCAGATGGAGATTCCGGAGTAGTGGGGGCCCCACTGCCTCGCAGCTGATTTCTCCACCCGTCAAATGGGAACCGGGCAGCCTCAGCTCCCACGGGTGGAGCCATCCACACGAGATCCAGGACAGCACCAGCAACGAGGCGAGCTTCCCGTTCTGGAGAGTCTGAGTTGGGGCAGGTTTGGGGTTTCAGCAGTGAGCCGCCAGGTTGCATTTGTTCACTGACTTATCTGTTCATCTAATGACCTTAGAGCTCCTCTGTCATGTGCTGGGCACTCACGATATTAAGCGGGTGTGAACCATTATTCACAAGGCTGGGGTTGGTCCTGAGTGGTCAGGACCAGTGCGTTTCTCCTTCACCCCACGCATCATCCAACCTTCTGGGAGTCGCCGCTGGTTCCAGGTGCTGGAGGACAGTGGCCAGCTAGCCCAGAGGCCTCCTTTCCCGGAGATTTTATTCTCGGATGTGGGCGGTGGGGAGACAAACAATAAACAGTAAGTGACCAGACAAGACCTCAGAAAGTGAGTAAGGTGAAAAGAGAAGCACATGGGGGCTGTGCCGAGGGGACGGGGTGGCCCGGGGTGCCTCTCTGAGCAGGGCTGCCTAAGTCTGCCGCTTAGGGAGCAGACCCCGGACAAAGAGTCATGTGGGCGGTGGTCCCTGGAAACACCAGTCGGGGTGTGGGGACGTGAGACCAGGCAGGAGCTACAGGGTTTGCATCTGAACAGGCCACCACTGTGGTTGGCCGGGGCTCAGTCCCATGGGGCATCCGGGGAGATGCTGGGGACGCAGCTCAAGCCTCTCACCCAGGACAGGGCAGTGTGGGCTTCTCAACCTGCCCCTTCAGTCTCTGGTGGGGGGCTGCTCCTGGGACGGGGGTGTTGACTCCCAGGTAGAGCGGGCTCCAGGCACCCGAGGAAGCCCTCAGGCAGCTGCGGTCAGCTGGAGAAGACAGGGGGCAGTGATAGCGGAACCCCAAGAGGGACCTCGGCGGGTGCTGACTCCCAGGCACCCCAGCACTGGGGGCTCTGATTCATGCGGGCAGCAGGACATGTGGGTGCGAGCCTGGACTCTGGGGCCAGGGTGCCTGGGGCTGGGTCTCATTCTGGCCACTTCCTAGTTGTGGGACCTTGGGTACATTGCTGTTATTTATTTATTTTAAAATATACCTGTTACAGGAGAAGTCTGCAAGCCCCAAGTGTGCAGCTCACACAAACTTGCCCGAATGGAACAAACTCTTGCAATCAGCACCTGGCTTGAGAAATAGGACATGACAGCACCCCAAGACCCCCCCCCCCTCACGCCCCTACTGCTCCTCCCTCCTTGAGGTTGCCCACTGTTCTGACTTCTGATGTCATGGTGGTACCTGCTTTTGTATTTTAAGTAAATGGCTTCTTCCTCCCAACATCTTCCTCTCCCTTCTGTGTCTGAGCTCCGGGCGCGTTTGCGGTACGTTATGGTTCATTCACTTTACTGCTGAGCGGTGTCCGTGGTATTTGGATTGTTTCCTGTTGGGGGCAATTTCCACCAGGGCTGCTGTGAACCTCCTTGTACGTCTGTGTGATCGGAGGTCCCCCTCCATCACACACATTAGCGTGTGTTAGCGTCTCATCCAAGTTTTCAGTGACAGCCACCACATGGTGTCTTGCACCCAGCGGGCGCTTCATGAGTGTTGGCAGAGCCTGAGTTGGGAGGCAGGGCAAGTCCAGGGTGGAGAAGCAGCCCGTGTTGGGGTCAGGCGTCTGGCTCGTTTGGTGTTTGATCTGCTCCATAGGCTGGGACCCCACCTGCTGGACCCCACCTTCTGGAGCCCAGAAGGAAGCTCTGCCGGCAGGAGGGAGTCGAGCCGGTGCTCACCTGCCACGCAGAGTCCCCACAGCACATGCTGGAGCTGCTCTTTTCCTTTACTTCGGGGAAGAAATTTCTTCCAGACCTGTGACTTGGATAATCACAAGAAACACCTGTGACCTCCTAAAAATACCTGCTTCGCGCCATTTTGTGGAGCACAACGTTTATACAGCCCCGCGGTGTAATTAAATGGGTGTTCAGTTACCTCCCAAGAACAGCTGGAGGCTCCCCAAGCCCACGACGGGGTCTGCAGGCGCCTGTGAAGCGGGCTGCGCAGGGGACCCTGGCTTTCGGTGGGGCTGGGGCCTGGAGGGGCTATAGCGATGCGGACCGGGGAAGAACCAGGCAAGAGACTGTGATGCAGGGCTGCTGGCCCCCTGGGCCGTTGTATGGTGCTTAGTTCCATGTTTCCATCTGGCAACCCCTGGAACGTTTCCTACTGAGGAGAGGTTTTCCCTTATAGAACTAATGAGAAAGTGCCTCATCCCTAAGTGGCTTTCTTGGCTGTTTCGTAGCCTGAGGAGACTAAGTGCAGTTAATGGTAGATTTTTTTCTGGAACCGTTCATGCTCGTTTCCAGGGAACTACATATATTAATCAAGGTTTGAGCCAGTAAGGACTGGAGCTGCGTGCTCTCTCTTTTCGCCAATAGAGAGCACGGCTGAAGGAATTCTTTTGATGAAGGATTCCCCTCGCTTTTCAGCTGAGCAAGTTTATTTGAGTCCCCAGAGGCTTGCGAAGCAGGATCAGAGCCTATTAGGGTTGCGATCTCAGAACTCCTCTGAAGACTGTGAGTCTGAAACACGAGCTGGTTGGGGTGCGATTCTAGGGGACTTTGAAGGACAAGTCCGGAGTTAGGAAGAAGTCCAGGGACAGTGTCTCTCCCCTGACTACCCCTTCCTTTGGAATCCTGCTTTTCACATGAGGAAAAGTGACAGCCCATTGTAAGCATGTATTCATTCATCAGCAATAATTGCTGAGCACCTACTACGTACTGCACCACTCGGCCCTTCACCCAGTATGAAGGATGCAATGGTGAGCAGAATGGACATCTCTGGTCCTCAGGGAACTTCTGGTGTGGTGCCTGGCTACATACTGTGGTGAGGGCTCCGAAGGAGAAGCTGGATGTGGTGAGGGCAGCTTCACAAGGAATGAGATCAGGGGAGTGAATGGGAGGTAACTTGAGGTGGGGCAGAGAAGAGACCACTCCAGGCAGAAGGAACAGCACATGCAAATGTCCTGTGGCTGGCAGTGCGGGATAAGCTCCAGGAACAGAAGACCAGGCCAGTGGGACTGGAGCACAGCAGTCAGTGATGGACAGTGGCAGGAAGCTGGATGGCAAAGAAGCAGCCTGGACAGAAGGAGGCAGCCAGAGCATGGCCCTCAGGCTGGGGCCGGGACTTTGCTGTCATCCTCATATGGTCTGAGGCTGGGACATGTCTGCTAAGATCTGGATGCCATGCTGGCTGGCCTTATCTTTTTCTGGAAGAGAAGATTGGGTTGGGGGATGACCCTTTCCAACAGGGTCCAAAGACTGGAAAGCTGGGATTTCCAGAAAGATTTAATTTTTTCCCCTATCTTGAGATCTGTGACTCCAGACTCCTCCAAGCTCTGATGGTGACCCTCACGATGGAGGTGGCTCTATGACATCACTGGAGGGACAGTGACCAAAAGACCTAAACCCAAGACTCTGCTCCAGGAAATGGAAGGCTTCATTTCAGTGTCTGTCCAGGCCACGGCCTAATGGGTCCCTAATAGACTCAAGAGGAGAAACAGCCGAGGGAAGAAGGAAAGCTACCCCATTGTGTTCCCAGTGGCGCCATCTTCCGAGTCTGCAGGAATCTCAAGGTCATGAATATGTAGCAAGGCGGTGGTGGGCAGTGGGCAGGCTGGCCCCGTGGGGCAGTGGGACGTGGGCGGCAGGGTCAGAGGATGCTGGTGGCATCTTGGTTGTACAGCCAACCAGCTCTGTGACGTTATCTTTTCCTCTTCAATGGGCTTCTTTGTCTTCAACCCCACAATGGCGGGCATGATCCCAGCCAATCCCCACTTCCCTTGGATCTTTATAATTCTAAAATAAACTCGGTATTTGGAAGGTAATTGGGAAAGGGGAGGTCAGCTCAGTGATAACAGTAAGAGGTGGCATTTAGGGCACATTGGTCTATGTGCCAGGTACTACATTGCATGCCTAACACGTATCACCTCATTCCTTGTCACCTCTGCTGGGAGAGGTCCTGAAACGATTCCCCCTGCTTCAGGAGGGTGAAGCCCCGTCAAGGTCCAGGCCTCAAAAAGGTGATGGTGCTGCCCTGCCACTTCCAACGCATGTGACTAAAAACAAACAATGTGTACAACTGTAAATCAAGTGCAAATAGACCAACCAAGTTCTGGGTCTATCTCCATGATGACTAGTTGGACGTCTTTGAAATATTATTATGTATACTTTTGGTGACTTTTACATGAATTTGAATGATGTGATTCTGAAATAGTTTAATATAAAAATAATAACAAAGTCTCACTTTAGGACCCAAATGTAAAATGAATACCAAGAACTTAAAGGTGGGCAGGAATTGCGCAGTTTCAAAGCCCTCAAGATAGAACGGTTTGTAAGCTGTGTTTAAGCTACTGTCCATGCCAGGGGGCTGCTCTCAGCTGGTAAAAGGAAAGCCCACCATCCTTTGTGAACCCTGTGGAAAGCTTGGTCTTGACCTACATGAGCTGGGATTTACAGGAGGTCTTCAGGAAAGCTTATTGCATTGAGTGCCTTTGAACTGCAAGTGGCCATGGGAGGGACCCGCTCTGCCTAGTGGGTCACAGGGGTGGGGGTGGGGTGAGAGACCAGGTGACTTGCACCAGGGCACAAGGTCGGGGTGGAGCTGGGATTTGAAAACAGGGCTGTGTGTCCTTGACCTCCTCCCACAGAATGGTGTAAAGAGCTAAACAGCACTTTGGAATTCACCAGATCCAGGGTTTGCTTTTCAGAGTTGAGTAAAAGGAAATCTAGAGAAGAACTGAAGGACGCAGGGCCGTGGTTGCCGTGATTCGCTGGGCTTCACCAGCTTTCCAGGGGAACTCCTGAAGGTGGACCTGAGCTCTGTTTCAGGCTGGTTTCCAGTCTCACTATGTGACCACCAGGAGGTCACTTGCCCTCTCTGGCTCCAGTCTCTCTTCTCCCGGGGCATCAGATGAGTTGGATTAAGCGTCCTTTCACATTCCTTCAAGATGGAAAGTTCTCTAACTCTGATTCCACCCTCGTCTCATTGAGCTAGTTCCCATGTATCTTGGGAGGGAATTGGGGTCCTGGAAGGGGGCAGGCCCGGCGGGATGGGGTGGTGTAAGTGAACCAGGAATGCAGAAGCAGTCTTTTTTCTAAGGGAAGTTTATTTCATAAAGAACAAATTAAATTTTCTTTCCTTTCTTTTCTCTTTTTTAAAAGAAATAGCCAGTATCAGAGCTCAAGGCAACTGACTAGGCATTCCATTATTCATAAGGCTTTCTCACATCTCCAAATATTCTTTCTGAAGGTGGTCCTTCAGAAAATGTCTTTTTTTTTTAATTATTTTGAAAAAAAAATGTGTCTTTTTTTTTTCCAATTATTTTTGGGCCGTGCTGTGCAGCTTACAGGATCTTAGTTCTCTGACCAGGAATCAAACCCATGCCCCCTGCAGTGCAAGCACAGAGTGCTAACCACTGGACTGCCAGGGAAGTCCCTCCAGTGTCTTTTTTGCGTGGCAGCATACCATTTACTTACAGCCACAAAAACTGCATCACGTGACCTCAGTGCTCTGTGGCTTGACGTGGTGCGGTTCATTCTCACAGACCCGCAGGTTGGCCATGGGGCCGATAGTCCAGGCCAACTTGGTTCTGCTCCTTCTGTCTTTCCTCTCCTCTTCCTTCTCCTCAGACCAGCGGGCTGGTCCAGCCGGGCGTGCTTTCCCCGTGGCAGTGGCACAGAGAGCAGACCTGACTGATCCTGTGTGCACATCCCTGGGTAACATCCCACTGGCCACAGCGAGTCTCAGGGCCAAACCCAGGCCAGAAGTAGGGAAGTGTGTTTCCTGCAGTCAGAGGTGGGGGAAGAGAGTGGCATGTTGGGACAATAATTATTGTCACTGTCCATGATTACGACGGACAGGCTGTGGTGGCTTTGAAACATGCCTACAAATTCTTCGATGCTCCTCCCACGGAGGGGTGGAATCTAGGTCCCCCTGCTTTGAATGCGGGCGGCCCCTGTGACCGCCTCAATGAATAGAATGTGGCAGAAGTGACTAGCGTGGCTTCCTAGGCTTCTGCCAGGGCCTCGTACCTGCTCAGCCTTGTGGGAGAAGTCTTGCCACCCTGTGGGAGACCCCACATGGGGAGACCAGGGAGCAATGCTCAGGGGTCCCCAGATTCCCAGGGAGGAGTCCTTGGAGAGGAATGCAAACACTGCATCTCTCTGAGCAAGAACTACCCGGCCGAGCCCAGTTAGCCCCCAGACTCTGGGCACAACAAATGATTGTTTTAAGCCATTTTTTTTGGGGGGGGGGCTGGTGATTATGCAGTATTAGATAAGTAGGAAATCAAGGTTGCACTTGCTAACAAGGAATGGAACTCAGGGTGAACAGCAGCTCCATCACTGTGCCCAGCTGTGACCTTGGATAAGCCCTGTGACCCCTCTGTGCCTCAGCTTCTCCATCTGTAAAATGGTCATGTTCCTGGCCTCAGAAGGTTGCTGTCACATTATATCAAACAGGTAGCACAGACCTGGGTCATAGCAGGTGTTCCGTCCATGTTGATGGAATAAATAACCCCTTGCTGTTAAATCTGGCTCCTAGGGTGTGGAGGAAGGGGGCCAAGACTGTCTGGGAGACACAGGGGCCACGGCGTGGGCAAACGTAGTGGCTGCAGCATGGCCATGGGTTCCCTGAGGCTGTGAAGTGCGGCTGTCTGCGGTTGCTGAGTGCATTGTGTGTGCCTCCGATCTTCCCCTAAAAAGGAGTTTCCTGTACACATTTTGGCTCCTTCCTCCTCTTAGCTGCACCGTAATTCAGCTTACAAATATTCCGACATTTATGTATCCGTTCTACTGTTGGAGGGTAGTTTCCAGATTTGCTTCCCCTCTACCAATCTCCCCAGCATGCAGATTTCTCCAAGTTGTCTGAAACACTTAGAGCACGTGCTTAGAACTGAGGGCAATAAGGATGTTTCTTTTGTAAATTCAAATCCATCCCACTCCAGCTGCCCACACCGCCCATGTGTCCTCATGGCTACTCCATTCTCTCCTGTACTGGGCCAGATTTCACGGGGTGGTGGTAAGAACCAACCCCCCCTCCTACCCCAGCCTTCCCTTCCAACTGAAGCCCAGTCTTGGAGGCTCTTTCCTTTCCCACTGTTAACATACAAGTACCCGGGAGGCATGTCTCTTGAGCCTTCTAAGTCGTCTGTGCCCAGAGAGAAGAAAGCCAGAAGACTTTTCCTAAGAACCTGTCTGGACCAGGGATCCAGGGACACTTGGTATCTGAGGTAAGTGGTTTTCTATTTAAGGAGGAAGGGAGAGGGAAGTGCCAAAAAGTGAGGGTGGGGACTTTGACCACAGACTCTGCGGTTCAAGGTTCTGCCTGACTTTGGCCCTGTTTGGGGCGCTGTGATGGGGTGAGAGCTTGGATCTGGAGTTGTTAAAGCCCAGGAAATAGTGCTTTCTTCAACCCAATCTAATCCTAAAGGGCACCTTTTCATAATGTCTCACTAAGGAATGGAAAACATCACAATTAAAACCGTGGCATCCTGCTTTCTTATTATTTAGAATTTATTTGTTTATTTTATTTTTTTGGCTGTACCGCACGGCTTGTGGGATCTCAGTTACCAGCCAGGGATCGAACCCGGAGCCAAGCAGTGAAAGCACCGAGTCCTAACCACTGGACCACCAGGGAATTCCCTTAGAATTTATCTTTAACTTATTGAAAGAACATGTTCAGACTCAATTACATGAAGATTTTATCATCTATTACTCTTGGGTGAACATAAACAAATTGGTTAATGTGTTCTAAATTTCTTAACATCCAGAGTCTGATTTTTCTGATTCACTTTTGACTCCAAATTGTTGATTCCTGTGGTCCCCTCTCCCCCCTGACAGTAGCATCCCAGTGCCCTCAAGAGCCTTGTTGATGTAGCGATTCTTAGTATCATCCACACGAGAACTGAAAGCCATTGGTCTGGGGCTCTCCCGCTGGCTTTGCAATCAGGGAAAGCTGGCCTGCTTCCACTCCCCGCTTTGGGAGGGCTGCCGACCACAAATTTCCCCTTCCTCTCGTGCCCACCCCAGCCGGGTATTGCCTTGCAAGTTTTGATGCTGGTGCTTTTGACATTCAAACATGTACAGGCCACAGCGACTATATGACTGCTGGTTGTCAGGAAGTGGTCGTCAGAAACCTTTGATAATAAGCTGCATCTCACCCTCAGAGCTGTTAAGATGGGAAAACAAGTGTGTCTTAGATGCGAGGCAATGCCACAGCCCCTCAGGTGCTTGCAGGTTGGCTTTGCCATCTGCCAGAACCGTGACTTTCCAGAATGGTACTGCGTGATCACGGATTGTGACCTGTGTCTGAACGCTTGGTTTTACTTCACCTTTCTGGAAATACTGCATGTAAACGGATGACATGGCTCCACTCCCCACACCCCACCCAAGTAAACCTAGGAACACAGCTCAGTGAGCTTTCTGGAGCAGAATGAAAAAGTCCTATCAGACTTTAGACCCGGGAGATCTGTGGGTGTGTTCACCATCTAGTCAGCATCAGAGCAGCCCCCCAGGGGCGGGGGTGTCTGTGCGGCCTCCCCCTTCCAGTCCTAGCCCCCTCACGCAGGGTGAGCCCAGGGTCTGGACTGACAGGCGTCCAGCCTGTGACAGAAGACGGAGCAAAGGCCTAATTTTCTGCTTGACTGTCCGGGTTTGCCCAGGGATATGCTTTAGCACTGGTGGATGGATGCTCTGTTCTTCACTGCAGCTCCGTTAAAGCACCGCCTGGAGACCCCTATAAAAAAGTCTGTTTGTGTTTTGGACAGGGTTCATTCAGAAAAAGGCTCAGACGATTCCCCAGGGGAACTTTCCTGTTTATTTTTATTGACTTGGGAGCCTGGAAATTCAGTGCTCATCTCCCTGGCTTCAGAGCTTGCCCAGAAAAGGGTCTAGAGGCTTCTTTTCCTTCTTAGAGTTTCGCTGTGGATGACAGAGGGGGATTTCACAATGTTTTAGGCTCCCACCTTGTTCCCCACTGGTGAGACCGTGGCCGCCAGTTCCTCTGAAAGGAGAAAGGGGCTTGAGTTTTCCAGACAAATAAAATCCCACCTTGAGTTTCCCACAAATAAAATCCCACCTTTAAGCAGCCTCAGGATGCAGGAACACAGGATACTCACATGGATGAAACTGTTAATAAGGGGAGGCCAGCAAGTGGCAATAGTGATTAGAAACGCAAATTTCAACCTGTGGGAAACTGCCCAGAAATAGCAGCCTCCTCCAACCCCCTGATGGGGACAGGAACGTGTAAGGAGGGAAGATAACAGTGATGCCGGATCATCTGGCTCTGTGCTGCTTCTGCAGGCATAGCAGTGCCTCTTCTTCCTGTTTTATGCAAGAGGTGAGCAGGGAGCTAGCCAGACCCAATCTAGGGGCAAATTCACATCATGGCAGCTGCACCCAGAGGACCCTGCTGTGGAGGAGCTCTGAGCTGGCCTTAGGTGTCCACCCCAGACAGCAGTCCTCTGCAGACCCACTGTGCAGAGGCGTGAGCACCAGGCCAAGGTGGTTTTGTCTCCAAGCATCTCTCAAAGGTGGAAAGAGACAGAAGATGTGAGTTCTATTCGTGAATCTGCCACAAACTGTGTAATTTTGGGCAAGACTTTTTGCATCTCACTGGAAGTGTTTCCTCATCTGTAAGAGAGAGGGTTATTTATTGACTCATTCATTTGTTCTATCCTGAACTCAGAAAACCTATTAAGCACTTACTATGTATTGATACCTGGTCCAGTGATAGGCTCTGGAGATACGAGATGCATAGGTCGCGGCTGCGAAGCCCAGGAGCTTGTGCAGACAGCATTATTGGCCTGGTTCTTTATCCTGCTCTGTATCTAATCCTCCCTTTTGGCGTTTGATTTGGTAGCCCCTCTCGCTAAAGAGGTGGGGAAAGATTCTATTTCCCCAGCCCTTGACTTGCTTGGGATCACAGAATGTGGCGGAAATCACAGGGTACCACTTCTGAGCAAGACTTGGCAGGTTTCCTTCCTGCCCTCTGTTATTGCCATGAAAAGTGCATGCCCCCTGGTTCCAGGAGGAGGATGGGAGACCCATGGAGCAGAACCAAGCTGGCTGCAGCTCACCCAGATCAGCTGACCCCCACTTAACTCAGACACAGAAGCAAGCCAAGCCAAGATCAGCAGAGCCTCCAATCCAGACCAGCCTTTCCTAGCTGACCCATTTGTTACACAGCATTATTGTGGCCACAGTTGGCTGCACAGAGCTCTCAGGCAAGCAGACATTTCAACACAGTGGGACGAATACTTGGGAGACAGGGAATGCTGAGGAGGTGGGGTGGGCTACATAAATACAGAGAAAGGCATTTAGCCCAGCGTGGGAATCAGAGAAGGGTCAAGGAGGAGATGAAGCCTTTGCTAAGCCATGGAGGATGAGTAGGACACAGATGGAGTGGAGGGAAGGGGAGCTGGACTAGACAGAGGATTGAACACTGGTTGCTTGAAGTTTGAATACAAGTCAGTTAATTTTATTTGACCTGCGTAACATTTTGGAATTTTTCAATTAGTTGCCAACGTTTAAAAATGGGAAGATTTCTTATTAAACTTCAGATTTTACTTTTTCTAAAAAAAATTGGAAAATCTGACATGGGTTTGCTTCCTTGCTTGGCAAAAACATCTTGGAGGTGAGTAGTGGATGCCTCTTTAGAAAGGATGTGTCCTCTCTGTTCACCGTAGTCCCTGGTCATCCCACTTCAGTCACTCTGAGGCTTCCTACTCCTGCAGACGCCTGAGTCTTCACGTCCTGAACTAGGTAATCTTCCTGGTCACTGAGGGTTCAAGTTCACTTATTCCCTTAACTCTGTCCAGTGGAGGTTGTCTCATCTATTGTGCTTTTCCCCACAGCTATATTTTCTCTTTCCAAGGTTTTGATCAGTCTTTTTAATATGCAACTGTTCTTTTTCGTATCATTTTTATAAATTAAAATTTTAATTGTGAGGTAATTGTAGATTCGCGTGCAGTCGTAAGAAAGAACACACAGAGATCCTGTGTGCCCTTTATTTGGTTTCTCTCAATGAGAACACCTTGTAAAACTATGGTCCAATGTTACAATCAGGGTACTGACATCAGTGGAACACACCCACCCTTCTGATTTAGATTCCCCCAGTTTTCTTGTCCTCATTTGTATGTGTGTTTAGTTCTGCGCAATTTTATCACACACGTAGGCTTGTGAATCCACCAGCCCACTTATGATACAGAGCATTTCAAGCACCACAAAGATCCCTTGTGTTGCCCTTTTATAGCAATTCCCATTTCCCTCCCATTGCTCCCAGATGCCCCCCTCCCCCAATCACTAACTCCCGGCAAATATTAGTCTGTTTTCCATTTTTATAATGGAATTATACAATATGTAACTTTTGGGACTGACTTTTTTTCACTCAGTATAATTTCCTGGAGATTCATCCAAGTTGGTTTATGAATAATTTATTCTTCTTTATTGTAAGCAGGATCCATGGTGTGGAGGTACCACAGTTTGTGCACCTGTGGAAGGACACCTGGGCTATTTCTAGCTTTTAGCTATTATGAATAAAGCTGCTATGAACATTCATGCACAGATTTTTGTATGAACAAAAATTTTCATGTCTCTGGGATAAATGCCGAGAGTACAATTTCTGGATCATATGGTAATTGTGTGTTTAGTTTTTTGTTTGTTTGCTTGTTTGTTTTTGTTTTTAACATCTTTATTGGCGTATAATTGCTTTACAATCGTGTGTTAGCTTCTGCTTTATAACAAAGTGAATCAGCTATACATATACATATATCCCCATATCTCCTCCCTCTTGCATCGCTATCCCACCGTCCCTATCCCACCACTCTAGGTGGTCACAAAGCACCGAGCTGATCTCCCTGTGCTATGCGGCTGCTTCCCACTAGCTATCTATTTTACATTTGGTTGTGTATATATGTCCATGCCACTCTCTCACTTCATCCCAGCTTACCCTTCCCCCTCCCCATATCCTCAAGTCCATTCTCTACGTCTGCATCTTTACTCGTGTCCTGCCCATAGGTTCTTCAGAACCTATTTTTCTTTTTTTTTTTTTGGATTCCATATATATGTGTTAGCATATGGTATTTGTTTTTCTCTTTCTGACTTACTTCACTCTGTATGACAGTCTCTAGGTCCATCCACGTCTCTACAAATGACAGAATTTTGTTTCTTTTTATGGCTGAGAAATATTCCATGGTATATATGTGCCACATCTTCTTTATCCATTCATCTGTCGATGGACACTTAGGTTGCTTCCATGTCCTGGCTATTGCAAATAGAGCTGCAATGAACATTGTGGTACATGACTCTTTTTGAATTATGTTTTTCTCAGTGTATATGCCCAGTAGTGGGATTCTTGGGTCATATGGTAGTTCTACTTTTAGTTTTTTAAGGAACCTCCACACTGTTCTCCATAGTGGCGGTATCAAGTTACATTCCTTGATTTCTGTGCATTACCAACAGTGCAAGGGAGTTCCTTTTCTCCACACCCTCTCCAGCATTTATTGTTTGTAGATTTTTTGATGATGGCCATTCTGACCAGTGTGAGGTGATACCTCATTGTAGTTTTGATTTGCATTTCTCTAATGATTAGTGATGCTGAGCATCCTTTCATGTGTTTGTTGGCAATCTGTATATCTTCTTTGGAAAAATGTCTATTTAGGTCTTCTGCCCATTTCTGGATTGAGTTGTTTGTTTTTTTGATATTGAGCTGCATGAGCTGCTTATATATTTTGGAGATTAATCCTTTGTCAGTTGCTTCATTTGCAAATATTTTCTCCCATTCTGAGGGTTGTCTTTTGGTCTTGTTTATGGTTTCCTTTGCTGTGCAAAAGCTTTGAAGTTTCATTAGGTCCCATTTGTTTATTTTTGTTTTTATTTCCATTTCTCTAGGAGGTGGGTCAAAAAGGATCTTGCTGTGATTAAAGAGTTTTATAGTGTCTGGCTTTACATTTAGGTCTTTAATCCATTTTGAGTTTATTTTTATGTATGGTGTTAGGGAGTGTTCTAATTTCATACACTTACATGTAGCTGTCCAGTTTTCCCAGCACCACTTATTGAAGAGGCTTTCTTTTCTCCATTGTATATTCTTGCCTCCTTTATCAAAGATAAGGTGACCATAGGTGCATGGGTTTATCTCTGGGCTTTCTATCCTGTTCCATTGATCTATATTTGTTTTTGTGCCAGTACCATACTGTCTTGATTAGTGTAGATTTGTAGTATAGTCTGAAGTCAGGGAGCCTGATTCCTCCAGCTCCAGTTTTCGTTCTCAAGATTGCTTTGGCTATTTGGGGTCTTTTGTGTTTCCATACAAACTGGGAAATTTTTTGTTCTAGTTCTGTGAAAAATGCCAGTGGTAGTTTGATAGGGATTGCACTGAATCTGTAGATTGCTTTGGGTAGTATAGTCATTTTCACAATGTTGATTCTTCCAATCCAAGAACATGGTATATCTCTCCATCTATTTGTATCATCTTTAATTTCTTTCATCAGTGTCATAATTTTCTGCGTACAGGTCTTTTGTCTCCTTAGGTAGGTTTATACCTAGATATTTTATTCTTTTTGTTGCAATGGTAAATGGGAGTGTTTCCTTAATTTCTCTTTCAGATTTTTCATCATTAGTGTATAGGAATGCAAGAGATTTCTGTGCATTAATTTTGTACCCTGCTACTTTACCAAACGCATTGATTAGCTCTAGCAGTTTTCTGGTATCATCTTTTTTTTTTTTTAACATCTTTATTGGGGTATAATTGATTTACAATGGTGTGTTAGTTTCTGCTTTATAACAAAGTGAATCAGTTATACATATACATATGTTCCCATATCTCTTCCCTCTTGCGTCTCCCTCCCTCCCATGGTATCATCTTTAGGATTCTCTATGTATAGTATCATGTCATTTGCAAACAGTGACAGCTTTACTTCTTCTTTTCTGATTTGGATTCCTTTTATTTCTTTTTCTTCTCTAATTGTGTGGCTAAAACTTCCAAAACTATGTTGAATAATAGTGGTGAGAGTGGGCAACCTTGTCTTGTTCCTGATCTTAGTGGAAATGGTTTCAGTTTTTCACCATTGAGAATGATGTTGGCTGTGTGTTTGTCATATATGGTCTTTATTATGTTGAGGTAAGTTCCCTCTGTGCCTACTTTCTGGAGGGTTTTTATCATAAATCGGTGTTGAATTTTGTCAAAAGCTTTTTCTGCATCTATTGAGATGATCATACTGCCCCAATGTGCGCTTTTCTCCAAGCCAGAATGTTAAGGCTGTGGGGACTCAGAGGCAATCCGTCCACATGGCCTTGGACCTCTTCCAATCTGGCTGTGGTCGGACTATCTGGGTAACCAGGGACCAGCCAGCATGGCAGACAAGTGAGGGAAGCCCTTTAAGGGCTTTGCAAACAGTAACACTTCTCAACCTTTAGCCAGTTATGACCCTTCATGATTTTGACCTAGTGGCTCGACTTTGGAATCTTCTGTCTATAAGAGTGCGGCTCTGCTGCACAAAGTAATTTCACATTTCATCCAATCCCTCCCACGATCTTTTTTTTTTTTTTTTTTTTTACGGTACGCGGGCCTCTCACTGCTGGTGGCCTCTCCCATTGTGGAGTGCAGGCTCCGGACGCGCAGGCTCAGCGGCCACGGCTCACGGGCCCAGCCGCTCCACAGCATGTGGGATCTTCCCGGACTGGGGCACGAACCCATGTCCCCTGCATCGGCAGGCGGACTCTCAACCACTGCGCCACCAGGGAAGCCCCCTCCCACGATCTTATGAGGCGGGGACTTAGAAAGTGGAAAACCAGCCTCAGGATGGTAAATAGCTCAACACCATTCATTGCCGAGCGGGCATCGTGCCCAAATCAAGGTCCTATGACTACAATTTGTTCCTCAACTCCTCGTGTCTCCTTGTGTTTGCACTGTTTTGAGGAAGTTGCCGTGAGCATTCTGCACTTACCTTTTGGGGGACCTGCGCTCTCTGGTCTAGCAGTGGAGTGGATCGCCAGGGCTGAGGACAGATGTACACTCTGCCCTAGTTATCTGTAGATTCTGTGCTGAGGATTTGCCTATTTGCTAAAATGATTTGTAGCCCGGGAAGTCAATACTCACTCACGTTTGCAGTCATTTGCCGGCATGTGTGGAGCAGTGGAAAATTTGAGTTGCCCTCCCAGCTGAGGGCAAACGAGGCAATGCCCTGTCTTCTTGTTTCAGCTCTCAGACTGTAAACAACTGGCCTTTTCACTGTATATTTAGTGCCACATTTTGTGCATTTTGTACTTTTTGTTGGTGATTTCAATGTTTAAGACGGCCCCAAGCCTAAGGCTGAAGTGCTGTCTGTCTTCCTAAGCTCAAGAGGCTGTGATGTGCCTCGTAGAGAAATCACGTGTGTTAAATGAGCTTGGCTGGGGCGTGAGTGATCGTGCTGTGGGCTGTGAGTTCAATGCTAAGGAGTCAACTGCATGTATAAAATAGGTGTCTTGAGACAGAAACACACATAAAACAAGGTTATGTGTTGATCGGCTGGCAGCAATGTTGTGACCAGAGGCTCGTGGGAAACTAAGCCTGTATTTCCCCCGGGAGCAGGGATGCAGCAGTCACGACGTCAGGACTTCAACTTCAGTAAATCCTGCCCGACATTTTGCTAAAGTGATTGTACCACCAGGGGAGCTTTGAAAACTCCCCCTGGTCAGGCTACACCCAGACCAACTAAATTAGCACCTCTGGCAGAGGGACCCAGGGTAAATGGGATCAGCTCGGTGCTTTGTGACCAGCTAGAAGGGTGGGATAGGGAGGGTGGGAGGGAGGGAGATGCAAGAGGGAAGAGATATGGGGATATATGTATATGTATAGCTGATTCACTTTCTTATAAAGCAGAAACTAACACACCATTGTAAAGCAATTATACTCCAATAAAAATGTTAAGAAAAAAAAAAAAGCCAGTGTCTACTATCACTGAGAAAAACACAGGAGAGGAGGCAGGACAATCACAAGCTCTTGTAATCACAATAAATAGTTGTTGATTTCACCTGAATGTATTCTTAGTTGTTGATTTCACCTGAATGTATTCTTTTGCATTCTTTTTATTTTACTCTTTGTCTTTATGTATGGTCTCCGCATATAAAAACATACAGTCAATGGGAAACAGCAGTTGCTCATCTGGAACGTAAATGACAAGAACTACCCCCATAGCAAGCTGCAACTCTCCCTCGATCACGGTCCTGGGCATGAGTATAAAGCGCAAACAACCGCTCGGCCAACAGAAATAAAGAAGGACTTACGGGGCTCCCCTGCATCTCTCTGTACCTGTGGTCTTGAGCCAAGGCAGGGGGAAGCATGTAGCGCATAGAACAGCACTGCTGCAGGAAACCAAGGTAAGGATTGATTTCCAAATACAGAGGAGCAGCGCCTCGTTACCAGGAAATCAGTATCTCCTTCCCTCAAAGCCAGCAGGGCCAGTTTCCAAAGAAGTCTGCACAAACTTAGCCAAGAAAAATCAAATTTGCTCTGTCCCTAGAGGATTAACTGTTGTTGAAATTATTATAATCTTTTAGGTTAAATGGTGAGATCCACCTCTCAGTGACCAGGACAGTCATGAGCTGCTAAAGGCACTTTAGCTGGCCCTCTGGCACCAGCTTCCCACCCTGGAGGCAAATGCCCAGATACCTGAAGTTATCTATGATACCTCTGTATTTGCCTCCAGGGTGGGAAGCTCCAACCAGTAGTGCTCAGAGCTAAACTGGAAATTGCTGAAGGGGGTGTCTGGCTTGTTCAGTGGTTCTCAAAGCGTGGTTCCCAGACCACAGCAACAGCATCACCTGGGAACTTGTAGACACGCAAATGTACCCCCCACAACCCACCCCATAGGTTGCCAGACAAAATACAGGATGCCCAGTAAAATGAGAACTTCAGATACACAACAATGATTTTTTTAGTCTAAGTATGTCTCATGCAACATTTGGGACTAAGAACTAAAAAAAAAAAAAATTATTGTTTAGCTAAAATGCAAATCTAAAGTCATTTATTTTTATTAGCAAATCTGGTAACCACACACCCCAGACCTATGGAATCTGAAACTCCAGGGTTGGGGCCCAGAAAAGTGTGTTTCAAGGAGCCTTCCAGGTGGTTCTGATGCAGGGTGAAGCTTCAGAGCTGTTGCTGTGGTTTCAGCTTCCTGTCTTACCTAGTTGACCTAGGAAAGGATTACGTCTACTCTACTCATATCTCAGTGGTTGGATTTTACTAGCAAGAGATATCTGAGACGTAAGCCCAAATTTTCTCAAAATGGAACTGACCGACTCATTATCTATTTCCCTGTGCTTCATGTTGGGCAGAGCCCCGATTTTAGAGTCTCAAAAATGGGCCTTCTCTCTAGATACAGGTGGATGCTTCAAGGTGCACGCGCCTGGTTTTTGGCAACTGTGCCCTTTGCAGTTTGATGCTGCATGGGACCTCTGACCAGACAGCTGGCAAGGCTGCCTGTGTCTGTGCCCCGTGGTGAGACTGGGGTACAGACTTGTCTCCACTGTGGCCACAGCACAGTAGAGGCTGGGCTTTCTCACCTCCGGGAGTCCATCAGAGGCTTCTCTTACCTGGACAAGGGGACAGTAAATAGGATGATGCCATCCCAGGACTCTTTCCTCAGTAGCAGCCACCACTTCACTATAGGAACCCACGATTACAGAGGATCTGAGCAGCTTAGGTCCTGGACAGAATAATTAGAGTCTGAGTAATGGTGATAACAGTGACAATAACCAGCATTTATTGGCACCTACTACATGCCGGGCATTGTGCTAAGTGCATAACATATATAACATCTCATTGAATTTTCATAGCAACATTGTGAATTCAGGACTGTTTCCCTCATTTTAAGGTAAAGAAGCTGAGATTTAGCAAGGGCATATAACTTGCCTACAATCTCGCAACGAAAAAATAGAAGGATTAAGATTTGAACCCCCATTTATACATCTCCAGAGCTGTTGCTCGAAACCATAACGTCCATTGATTTCCTTTTGGGAAACTGACAATTAAATGCCACCCTGCTAACCACCACGTGCATTGGCCCATATTGAGCCCCTACTGTGTGCAGGCACTGTGCCAGGTGCTGTGGGAATCAGAGGTAACTTACAGTCCCTGTACAGGGGGTCATACACGGGTGGTGGAACAATATGTTTGAAATAACCAATATCTCTCCCCGGTGCATTTATCCTTCCTTCCTGAGCCAGCCCTCCGCACTCAGGGGAGGACTGGGGCAGCAAAAAATACAAAAGAAAAGTCTCTCTTATTGGCTCATGAATTTTGGAGGCTTAGATACTTTGGGGAGTTAAAGATTTAGGAAAACACTTCATGGGAGGAGCAAGTGTTTTCCCTTTTCCCTTAGACTAGAAAAGGATTTCTAGAACAGGAGAGAGGGACAGGGATGGATCACAGAGGGAGCGGGTTCTTGGTCCTGCCTCCTGGGTCATGTCCTAGGGAGGTGACAGAGCCTCCAGATGGTTGTGTGGACTATAAGAACAGGCTGGTCTTGGAGCCTGCCTCCAGGGAAGGGCTCAGAAAGTCCCCAGGATAGAAATGGGCCCACTAACGTTTGGGCAGACCAGGCTTTGGATGTCCAAACGGAGTTTCCTGCACTTCAGCATGGCACAGTCCCAGAGGATGAACTTATATATACCTAAAAAGGGCACTTGAAATAGCATCAAGAACTTTTAGACCTAAAGGAGCCACTGATGGGAATAAGGGATGTCTCCATGGCAATGTGCACAGTCCGATGTTTACCTTAGTGCCCTTCAGGGTGGAGAGACGACACTGAAGACCAGAAAACCCTTTCTCCAGTAATGGCACTAACCCCCAAAACTTAGATACTATCCATGGGAGAGAGGAAGTGACCCCAAATGGACTGAGGTAACGTTTTTGCTATCTCGGCTGAATGGGGACTTCAAATAGGAATTAAAGCAAGTTATAGAAAAATAGAATCAGTTATCTACTCGACTGTTCCAGGAAAAATTGGGAAGACTTTGGAATTGCTGAGAAAGATCACTGAGTATCCTGTCTAGGGTACCCTTCCAGACTATCTTCACCTTTTATTGTCTTTGAGCTACTTTACAGCTCTGTAAGTTAAGCAAAACTATAGTAATTCAAATGATTCTTGTCCTCAGAAATATAAATAAGTTGTTTCTGATGGAGATACAATTAATTATTGCCCAATGGGTATTGGCCAGTTTTGTACCTCTTTGAAAATTCATTTCAGGATTTATATTGTCTATGTATGTGCGTGTTTTCTTGAATTCTCTTTTGAGCCAATTATAGTATCTCACTGCTTCCCTCATAATTGATGAGGTAAGTAAATTTTTGATATGTATTCATTTTATAACTGTATGAGAATCGTAGTTTTGACTTTGAAAAAAATTAACCTTAACTTTTGGTTTCTGGTCTGGTATGTAAGGAGCTTAGAAGTCATCCATTTTAACAACTAGTAAAAAGCCGAACAAACTGGAAAATCAGCAACTCTTCTCAGATTTATCAGACAAGTGAGGTCACAGGGCAAACTGTTTCCTTCCAAATTGCAGAGATAGACAGGTGGATACAAAGAATCACAACTTACTGGAGCAGAAACCTCCATGGGAACCAGTTCCAGGGTAGGAAATCCTGAACTGTAATTGATGAATTACCAGAGGCTCGGTGTGGACAAGTCTGAGAAATAAAAACAACTCCAGGAGGGGGCAATCATGGGGTGGGGAGGAGGAATCCCACACCTTTGTGAGTTTTACCTTCAGGAGCTCTACCAGGTTCTCACAGTGAAGAAGGGAGGAAAAAATCCCTTCAGGAGGGGGAACTGTTTTGAGATATGCCAGAGCGTACTGTTCTTCTCAACAAGGCTTGCACTCAAATGACACTATTTTTTACCAGAACCCAATCTTTTGGGGTTTTATGAGAGCCTAAATGAACTGGGGGAAGGGAAATACCAAACCCCAGCCCTCTCTAGCCACCCTGTATCACCTAAAGGGTGGGCAAAAAAACTGAGGAGCACTTGTAAAGCTCATAGCCAATGATTGAGTTTATATAAGGTGAAATGAATAACAGCAATGAAGCAAGGAATAAAAGGGCAGGATTAAGAATGTTTTGTTATTATAAGGTACTTGCATTACCGTGAAGCAGCGTAGTGTCATTTGGAAGCGGACATGGATTAGTTGTAAACGTATATTGCAAACTCTATGGCAACAACTAAAAAATAGTAAAAAGGAAGTATAATTAGTATGCTAAGAAAGGAGAGAAAAATGGAGTCATACAAAATGCTCAGCTAAAACCACAAACAGCAGAAAAAGAGTGGAAGACAAAAATAGGAATGAAGAAGAAGGGCAATGAATAGAAAACAGTAACAAACATGGTAGATCCAACTAGATGGGTAGGAAGACATACTGTCAGGATGTCAGCTCTAACGTGGTCTATAGATTTAAGACAGTATCAATCCAGTTATTTTGTAGATACTAACACACTGATTCTAAAGTTTATGTGGGGAGTGGAGAGGTAGAGAACTCAGAATAGCCAACACAATATTTAAAGAGAAGAACAAAGTTGGAGGACTGATACTATCTGACTTCAAGGCTTACTATAAAGCAACAGCTATCAAACTGTGTGGTACTGGTGAAATAATGGACAGTTAGATCAGTGGAACAGACTAGAGATCCCAGAAATAGACTCATATAAATATAGTCTCCTGATCTTTGACAAGGGAGTAAAAGCAATACAATGGACCAAAGATAGTCTCTTCAACAAATGGTGCTGTAACAACTGAACATCCACATGCAAAGAAATGAATCTAGACACAGACTTTACACCCTTCACAAAAATTAACTCAAAATGGATTATAGACCTTAATGTAAAATGCAAAACTATAAAACTTCTTAAAGATAACATAGAAGAATATCTAAGTGGCTGAGGGTATGGTGATGACTTTTTAGATATAACACCAAAGGCAAGACCTGTTGAAGAAATAATTGATAAGCTGGAATTCATTAAAATAAAAAAACTTCTGGTCTGTGAAAGATACAGTTAAGAAAATGAGAAGATAATCCACAGACTGGGAGAACATATTTGCAAAAGACATATTTGATAAAAGACTTGTCCAGAACATAGAAAGAACTCTTAAAACTCAAAGAGAAAATGAACAACTAGGTTAAAAATGGGACAAAAAGCAGAACAGATACCGCATTAAAGAAGATGTACCGATGGCAAATAAGCACATGAAAAGATGCTCCACATCTTATGTCATCAGGGAAATGCAAATTAAAACAACAATGAGATACCACTATGCACCTATTAGAATGGCCAAAATTCTGGACACCAACAACACAAAATGCTGACAAGGATTCAGAGCAATAGCTTTCATTTATGGTGGGAATGCAAAATGGTGCGGCCACTTTGGGGAAGAGTTTGGTGGTTTCTTACAAAATTAACCACACTCTTACCATAAAATCCAACAATTTCATTCTTGGTATTTACCCAAAGGAGTTGAAAAGTCATGTCCACACAAAAACCTGCACGTGGATGTTTATGGCAGATTTATTCATAAATGCCAAAACTTGTAAGCAAACAAGTTTTCCTTGAGTAGGTGAATGGATAAATAAACTGTGGTACATGCAGGTAAAAGAATATTATTTAGCAATAAAAGAAGTGAGCTATCAAACCATGAAAAGACGTGGAGGAAACTTAAATGCATATTACTAAGTGAAAGAAGCCAATCTGAAAAGGCCACATACTGTATGATTCCAATTATATGACATTATTGCAAAAGCAAAACTATGGAGACAATTAAAAAAAAATCAGTTGTTGCTAGGGGTTAGGGAAAAGGGAGGAATGGCGAGGCAGAGCACAGAAGATTTTCAGGAAAGTAACTATTCTGTATGATACTATGATGGTGGGTACATGTCATTACATATTTGTCCAAACCCATAGAATGTACCACCCCAGGAGTGAACAGCAATGTAAACTATGGACTTTGAGTAATTATGATGTGTTAATTTGGGTTCATCAGCTGTAACAAATGGACCACTCGGGGAGGGGGGCGATGGTGATAGTGGGGGAGGCTGGGCATGTCGGGGGGAGGAGGGGGTATTTGGGAACCCTCTGTACCTTCCACTCAATTTTGCTGTGAACCTAAACTCTAAAAATAAAGTATATTAAAAAAAAAGTCACCCAAGATGAACTCACACACTATGTTAATAGTTTTTGTTTTTTTTTTTAATCTCAGCCATTGGAGTGTAGAAGGTGGGTAACTTGTTCTTGATATTTTCAAATTTGAAATACAAAATCTGAAAGATTTTTACACCCACGAATATGAGGACAGTAGCGTGTACTTTCCTTTACACCTCATTTGTTCCCCAAAGAGCTAGAATAGAAAAGAAAATGAAGAGTCCCTTGGTATTATACCATTAGATTAAAGCATTAGAGGGGAACTTGCCAGGTTGTATGGTCATCAGTTTATGTGGACAGAAGGAGGGGACTAACATCACTGAGATATGCTGTCGGCCTTAGTTTTGTTTCCTCCAGAAGATGAGCCTGAGATAAGGACTGAAGTGCAAGTACTTCATTTGGGCAATGAAGGGCACCCCGGGAGGGGAGTCAGGAGGTCGTGCAAGGGAGGGAAAGCAACCACCAGAGAGCCTGTCATCAACTCAGCCGCCACTGTGGGCAGCTGGGGCTTGAGTCCACTGAGGAAACGGTCAGCCGGTGTAGAAAAGGCCAGAAGAGTTTTTGTCCTCAAGGGGGAAGGGAGCTGGGATGTTAAAAAAAAATCCTCTAACACTTGTCTGAGTTGGGGGTTGAGACTCCCACCTGCTCCAGGTGTGTTTGTGGAGGAAGCCGAGGCATAATGCTCGTGCGGCAGAAGGGACGATTGGCTTTGTGTGGGGCGTGGGCTGGTGGGTCAGGGAGACTAGGGTGGTGATGCTGAAGGGGGTCTTGGTGAAAGCTTTGTGGGCAAGAGAGAAAGAGTCTTCCAGAAAGAAGGAATAGCACGTCCAAAGGACTGGAGGTGGGAAACAGCCTGGTGAGTCATCTGTTCATCTGGCCATCTGGCCACCCGGTCATCTGGTCATCTCGTGCTGTGGAAGCCTGGGCTCAAGGAAGGGCAGGTAGTCGAGGGATGGGCTGCAGCCCGGCTCAGAGGGTCTTATATGCCTGGAATTTGCCCTATAAGCAAGGAGGAGGCATGCAAAGGTTTTAAATAAGGTCAGATTTGCCTTTTAGAAGAGTCTTTCTGGCCATGGTGGGGACTGAGGGTGGGAGGGACCTAGAGGCAGAACGGCCAGCAGGTGGGGGTGGAGTGGGCCCTGGGAGTGCTGGGGGGAGGGGAGTGACAGGGGGAAAGGATGCAGGAGTCTCTGGGGGGGGTGGCGGGTGCACTCTGTAGAGGGAGGAGTTGCAATGGCTTCACCTTTTAAAAAAACAACAGCAGTGCCATGAGGTGGTTATTGTTTTTCTTTTAACTTTAAACTTTTTTTTTTTTTTTGGCAGTACGCGGGCCTCTCACTGTTGTGGCTTCTCCTGTTGCAGAGCACAGGCTCCGGATGCGCAGGCTCAGTGGCCATGGCTCACTGGCCCAGCCGCTCCGCGGCATGTGGGATCTTCCCGGACCGAGGCACAGACCCGTGTCCCCTGCATCGGCAGGCGGACTCTCAACCACTGCGCCACCAGGGAAGCCCTTAACTTTAGACTTTTGATGCAATCTCACATCTACAGAAAAGGTGTAAGAATATTTTTCCTGACTGTGAGAATAAGTTACAGACACAATACACCTCTGCCGCTTTATTCTTTACCCCTTTATTCTTTAGAGTATATTTCTCCAAAACAAAAATCCTCTTATAGAACCCCTACCCCATTATAAAAGTCAGGAAATTGAACATTTATAGAATACTATTATGTAGGTAGGCATCACTGGATTTCCATCCTTTGTAGCAGAAAAATAAAAAAAATCCTAGCTCAAACACTAGTCAGTTGTCAGGTCCCTTAAACCTCCCACAGTCGGGAGCAGACTTCAGACGTTTTGTCTTTCATCACCTCGACGTTTTGGAAGAGTGTAGGCCAATTATGTTGTAGAACGTTCGTCATTCCGAGTTCCTCTGATGTCTCCCCATGATGAGACTCAAGTTGTGCATTTTTGGCAGGAATGTACAGACGTGCTGGTGAGTCTTCTCAGTGCGTGATGCCAGGAAGCGTGGGACGCTGATCTGTCTCATTACGGGGAGTGATGACTTTGATCACCCGGTTACAGTGCTGTCTGCCAGGCTTCTCCGTTGTAAAGTGGCCATTTTCCCCTTGTAATGCATACGTGTCTTGTGGGGAGATGTTTTGAGACCAGGCAAACATCCTGCTATCACTCAGACTTTCCCCCTGCGATGGTTGTTTTTAACCCACACTTTTCAGATGCAGAAACTGATGCTTGGAGAAATGAAGTGACTTGTCCAGCTCAGGATGTTTAGCAAGGAAAACTCTAGTTCGAATTTCCTGACTGTAGATCCCACCTATGTCTTCTCATCTCCTGGCTTCACAATGTCAGTTCCTAAACCCATCCCTCAGGTACCAGATGCCGCCGGCGCCCCAACTGTGTCGCCTCAGTCCATGTGCTGCAGCCCCTCTTCCAGATCCCGGTACTCGAGGGCTTTGCGTGGCCATGGGCACCTGTCTGCCACCTGTGCCCACCGGCACAGCCCCTGGGAACAGCCCTCAACTCACTAGGGACTGCTCTCTGGGATGGGAGTTGCTGTAGAAATTCCTCAGCGACCCCGCCCACTGGGTGGAAAGCTTGGGGTGAGTTCTCCCCTGTTCCTCAGATGTCCCTGGCTGGGTGGAGCTGCGGGCAGCCACAGCAGTGACCTGCTGCACAATTTACTCTTCCGAGCTTCCCTATATCACGCACCCCACATTGTTTCCTGGGATCACCTCCTAAATAAAGTGCTTGCACAGGAGTCCTCATCTCAGGGTGTGCTTCTGGGGGGGAGCTAAACTGAGGCTCCTTGTGAAGTCTTGGGTTCCCTCCCCAACCCCCTTTAAGGGTCTCTTAAAAAGCAGGGTCCCCAAGAATGGGCACAGCCCTTGAAGGGGGGTTTGAGCAGGCCAGGTTGTTTTTACTGACATCTGAGAGGGGACCAGGAGGGGAACCTGAGCAATTATACCCTTGCTAAGCTTCAAAGAACAGGTCTGAGACATTTGCTAGTACAGAGACACGGCTGCAAGTGTGTGAGCAGCCAGAAACCCAGAGTCTGAGCCGGCAGACGGGCAGCACTCTTGTCTTCCATCGGGGGTGAGTACGACATGGAGTGCGGGTGTCAAGGTGGCTTGAATCTAGGACGCTGGGTGGACACATCCTGTGAGCCAGTGTCTTGCGTGGGGCTCCTGGGAAGCAGCCTCTGAGATGACGAGCTGTGAGCCAGTGTTTCATTCGGGCAGGACTCTGGGGGAGACATTGGTGAGGGGTAAGTGTGCAATTTCAGGTGGAGCCCCAGTCTCAGGCTGAGCCCCTGGGTGGCTCTGGAGGGGGAACCGCACCAAGGGTTTGTCCCACCTCAAGGCCAGGGAGCAGGGCTTGAGTGCCCTGCACCAGGGTGGGCATCTAAACTCTCATGCGGGTCGTGGTTCCCGAACCGTAAGGGCGCTGGATGACATAAGTACCAGGTGTGACCCGTGAAGCGTAAGGCCCCGAAGGGGGGGTGGGCACACAGAAATGGCATCTTAGTTTGCTAGGGCTGCCACAACGAAATGCCACAGACTGGGTGGCTTACGCAACAGAAATCTGTTTGCTTAAAGTTCTGGAGTCTGAAAGCCCAAGAGGAGGATGCCAGTGGGGTTGGCTTTGGCGAGGCCTCTCTCCATGGCCTGCAGACACCCCTCTTCCCGGCAGGGTTGTCACTTGACTTTTCCTCTGCGCCCTGATGCCCCTGGGGTCTCCTTTCTGATAGCGATGCCTGTCATACTGGACTACAGCCCCACCTTAACGGCCTCATTTTAATCACCTCCTTTAATCACCTCCCATCTCCAAACACAGTCACGTTGGGCATTGCGGCTTCAACCTCTGGACTTTGGGAGATACAGTTCAGCCCACAGCAAATGGTGAGGGGGCTCTGAGGCCATCTGGGTGGAGTCTGACAGCGTCCGTGCAGGCAGACACCTCCGACTTCAGGTTGAAGCCCGGCTGTGCCTTCTTTAGCGACCACTTCACATTGTGGGTGTCTAGAAAGGGTCCTGTCACCAGAATCCCCAAGTCTTCCCAAGAGCTGCGCCCATCTCCCGGCTGCACATTACCAGGCTTTCAGTCTTCACTCATCTTTTTTTCTTGATTTTTTAAAAAAAGTTTTATTTTATATTAGAGTATAGTAGATTAACAATGATGTGTTAATTTCAGGTGTACAACAAAGTGATTCTGTTATACATGTACATGTATCCATTCTTTGTTTTTTTTTTATGGTGTGTTAGTTTCTGCTTTACAACAAAATGAATCAGTTATACATATACATATGTTCCCATATCTCTTCCTTCTTGCGTCTCCCTTCCTCCCACCCTCCCTGTCCCACCCCTCCAGGCGATCAAAAAGCATGGAGCTGATCTCCCTCTGCTATGCGGCTGCTTCCCACTAGCTATCTATTTTACGTTTGGTAGTGTATATATGTCCATGCCACTCTCTCACTTTCTCCCAGCTTACCCTTCCCCCTCCCGATATCCTCAAGTCCATTCTCTAGTAGGTCTGTGTCTTTATTGCCGTCTTACCCCTAGGTTCTTCATGACATTTTTTTCCCTTAAATTCCATATATATGTGTTAGCATACGGTATTTGTCTCTCTCTTTCTGACTTACTTCACTCTGTATAACAGACTCTAGGTCTATCCACCTCATTACAAATAGCTCAATTTCGTTTCTTTTTATGGCTGAGTAATATCCATTGTATATATGTGCCACATCTCCTTTATCCATTCATCCGATGATGCACATTTAGGTTGTTTCCATCTCCGAGCTATTGTAAATAGAGCTGCAATGAACATTTTGGTACATGACTCTTTTTGAATTATGGTTTCCTCAGGGTATATGCCCAGTAGTGGGATTGCTGGGTCATATGGTAGTGCTATTTGTAGTTTTTTAAGGAACCTCCATACTATTCTCCACAGTGGCTGTCTCAATTTACATTCCCACCAGCAGTGCAAGAGTGTTCCCTTTTCTCCACGCCTTCTCCAGCATTTATTGTTCGTAGATTTTTTGATGATGGCCATTCTGACCAGTGTGAGGTGATACCTCATTGTAGTTTTGATTTGCATTTCTCTAATGATTAGTGATGTTGAGCATCCTTTCATGTGTTTGTTGGCAGTCTGTATATCTTCTTTGGAGAAATGTCTATTTAGGTCTTCTGCCCATTTTTGGATTGGGTTTTTTTTTTTGTTATTAAGCTGCATGAGCTGCTTATAAATTTTGGAGATTAATCCTTTGTCAGTTGCTTCATTTGCAAATATTTTCTCCCATTCTGAAGGTTGTCTTTTGGTCTTGTTTATGGTTTCCTTTGCTGTGCAAAAGCTTTGAAGTTTCATTAGGTCCCATTTGTTTATTTTTGCTTTTATTTCCATTTCTCTAGGAGGTGGGTCAAAAAGGATCTTGCTGTGATTTATGTCATAGAGTGTTCTGCCTATGTTTTCCTCTAAGAGTTTGATAGTTTCTGGCCTTACATTTAGGTCTTTAATCCATTTTGAGCTTATTTTTGTGTATGGTGTTAGGGAGTGATCTAATCTCATACTTTTACATGTACCTGTCCAGTTTTCCCAGCACCACTTATTGAAGAGGCTGTCCTTTCTCCACTGTACATTCCTGCCTCTTTTATCAAAGATAAGGTGACCATATGTGTGTGGGTTTATCTCTGGGCTTTCTATCCTGTTCCATTGATCTATCTTTCTGTTTTTGTGCCAGTACCATACTGTCTTGATTAGTGTAGATTTGTAGTATACTCCGAAGTCAGGGAGCCTGATTCCTCCAGCTCCAGTTTTCGTTCTCAAGATTGCTTTGGCTATTCGGGGTATTTTGTGTTTCCATACAAATTGGGAAATTTTTTGTTCTAGTTCTGTGAAAAATGCCAGTGGTAGTTTGATAGGGATTGCATTGAATCTGTAGATTGCTTTGGGTAGTAGAGTCATCTTCACAATGTTGATTCTTCCAATCCAAGAACATGGTATATCTCTCCATCTATTTGTATCATCTTTAATTTCTTTCATCAGTGTCTTATAATTTTCTGCGTACAGGTCTTTTGTCTCCTTAGGTAGGTTTATTCCTAGGTATTTTATTCTTTTTGTTGCAATGGTAAATGGGAGTGTTTTCTTGATTTCACTTTCAGATTTTTCATCATTACTGTATAGGAATGCAAGAGATTTCTGTGCATTAATTTTGTATCCTGCTACTTTACCAAATTCATTGATTAGCTCTAGTAGTTTTCTGGTAGCATCTTTAGGATTCTCTATATATAGTATCATGTCATCTGCAAACAGTGACAGCTTTACTTCTTCTTTTCTGAATTGGATTCCTTTTATTTCCCTTTCTTCTCTGATTGCTGTGGCTAAAACTTCCAAAACTATGTTGAATAAGAGTGGTAAGAGTGGGCAACCTTGTCTTGTTCCTGATCTTAGTGGAAATGCTTTCAGTTTTTCACCATTGAGGACGATGTTGGCTGTGGGTTTGTCATATATGGCCTTTATTATGTTGAGGAAAGTTCCCTCTATGTCTACTTTCTGCAGGGTTTTTTATCATAAATCAGTGTTGAATTTTGTCAAAAGCTTTCTCTGCATCTATTGAGATGATCATATGGTTTTTCTCCTTCAATTTGTTAATATGGTGTATCACGTTGATTGATTTGCGTATATTGAAGAATCCTTGCATTCCTGGAATAAACCCCACTTGATCATGGTGTATGGTCCGTTTAATGTGCTGTTGGATTCTGTTTGCTAGTATTTTGTTGAGGATTTTTGCATCTATGTTCATCAGTGATATTGGCCTGTAGTTTTCTTTCTTTGTGACATCCTTGTCTGGTTTTGGTATCAGGGTGATGGTGGCCTCGTAGAATGAGTTTGGGAGTGTTCCTCCCTCTGCTATATTTTGGAAGAGTTTTAGAAGGACAGGTGTTAGCTCTTCTCTAAATGTTTGATAGAATTCGCCTGTGAAGCCATCTGGTCCTGGGCTTTTGTTTGTTGGAAGATTTTAAATCACAGTTTCAATTTCAGTGCTTGTGATTGGTCTGTTCATATTTTCTATTTCTTCCTGATTCAGTCTTGGCAGGTTGTGCATTTCTAAGACTTTGTCCATTTCTTCCAGGTTGTCCATTTTATTGGCATAGAGCTGCTTGTAGTAATCTCTCATGATCTTTTGTACTTCTGCAGTGTCAGTTGTTACTTCTCCTTTTCCATTTCTAATTCTATTGATTTGAGTTTTCTCCCTTTTTTTCTTGATGATCTGGCTAATGGTTTATCAATTTTGTTTATCTTCTCAAAGAACCAGCTTTTAGATTTATTGATCTTTGCTATTGTTTCCTTCATTTCTTTTTCAATTATTTCTGATCTGATTTTTATGATTTCTTTCCTTCTGCTAATTTTGGGGTTTTTTGGTTCTTCTTTCTCTAATTGCTTTAGGTGCAAGGTTAGGTTGTTTATTCGAGATGTTTCCTGTTTCTTAAGGTAGGATTGTATTGCTATAAACTTCCCTCTTAGAACTGCTTTTGCTGCATCCCATAGATTTTGGGTCGTTGTGTCTCCATTGTCATTTGTTTCTAGGTATTTTTTAATTTCCTCTTTGATTTCTTCAGTGATCACTTGTTATGAAGTAGTGTATTGTTTAGCCTCCATGTGTTTGTATTTTTTACAGATCTCTTCCTGTAATTGATACGTAGTCTCATAGCGTTGTGGTCAGAAAAGATACTTGATAGAATTTCAATTTTCTTAAATTTACCAAGGCTTGATTTGTGACCCAAGATATGATCTATCCTGGAGAATGTTCCATGAGCACTAGAGAAAAATGTGTATTCTGTTGTTTTTGGATGGAATGTCCTATAAATATCAATTAAGTCCATCTTGTTTAATGTATAATTTAAAGCTTGTGTTTCCTTATTTATTTTCATTTTGGATGATCTGTCCATTGGTGAAAGTGGGGTGTTAAAGTCCCCTACTATGAATGTGTTACTGTCAATTTCCCCTTTTATGGCTGTTAGTATTTGCCTTATGTATTGAGGTGCTCCTATGTTGGGTGCATAAATATTTATAATTGTTATATCTTCTTCTTGGATCGATCCCTTGATCATTATGTAGTGTCCTTCTTTGTCTCTTCTAATAGTCTTTATTTTAAAGTCTATTTTGTCTGATATGAGAATTGCTACTCCAGCTTTCTTTTGGTTTTCCATTTGCATGAAATATCTTTTTCCATCCCCTTACTTTCAGTCTGTATGTGTCTCTAGGTCTGAAGTGGGTCTCTTGTAGACAGCATATATATGGGTCTTGTTTTTGTATCCATTCAGCCAATCTGTGTCTTTTGGTGGGAGCATTTAGTCCATTTACTTTTAAGGTAATTATCAATATGTATGTTGCTATTCCCATTTTCTAATTGTTTTGGGTTCGTTATTGTAGGTCTTTTCCTTCTCTTGTGTTTCTTGCCTAGAGAAGTTCCTTTAGCAGTTGTTGTAAAGCTGGTTTGGTAGTGCTGAACTCTCTCAGCCTTTGCTTGTCTGTAAAGGTTTTAATTTCTCCATCAAATCTGAATGAGATCCTTGCTGGGTAGAGTAATCTTGGTTGCAGATTTTTCTCCTTCATCACTTTCAATATGTCCTGCCAGTCCCTTCTGGCTTGCAGAGTTTCTGCTGAAAGATCAGCTGTTAACCTTATGGGGATTCTCTTGTGTGTTATTTGTTGTTTTTCCCTTGCTGCTTTTAATATGTTTTCTTTGTATTTAATTTTTGACAGTTTGATTGATATGTGTCTTGGTGTATTTCTCCTTGGATTTATCCTGTATGGGACTCTCTGTGCTTCCTGGACTTGATTAAATATTTCCTTTCCCGTGTTAGGGAAGTTTTCAACTATAATCTCTTCAAATATTTTCTCAGTCCCTTTCTTTTTCTCTTCTTCTTCTGGAACCCCTATAATCCGAATGTTGGTGTATTTGATGTTGTCCCAGAGGTCTCTGAGACTGTCCTCAGTTCTTTTCATTCTTTTTTCTTTATTCTGCTCTGCAGTAGTTATTTCCACTATTTTATCTTCCAGGTCACTTATCCATTCTTCTGCCTCAGTTATTCTGCTATTGATCCCATCTAGAGTATTTTAAATTTCATTTATTGTGTTGTTCATCGTTGTTTGTTTCATCTTTAGTTCTTCTAGGTCCTTGTTAAATGTTTCTTGCATTTTGTCTATTCTATTTCCAAGATTTTGGATCATCTTTACTATCATTATTCTGAATTCTTTTTCAGGTAGACTGCCTACTTCCTCTTCATTTGTTAGGTCTGGTGGGCTTTTATCTTGCTCCTTCATCTGCAGTGTGTTTTTCTGTCTTCTCATTTTGCTTATCTTACTGTGTTTGGGGTCTCCTTTTTGCAGGCTGCAGGTTCGTAGTTCCCGTTGTTTTTGGTGTCTGTCCCCAGTGGCTAAGGTTGGTTCAGTGGGTTGTGTAGGCTTCCTGGTGGAGGGGACTAGTGCCTGTGTTCTGGTGGATGGGGCTGGATCTTGTCTTTCTGGTGGGCAGGTCCACGTCTGGTGGTGTGTTTTGGGGTGTCTGTGGATTTATTATGATTTTAGGCAGCCTCTCTGCTAATGGATGGGGTTGTGTTCCTGTCTTGCTAGTTGTTTGGCATAGGGTGTCCAGCACTGTAGCTTGCTGGTCGTTGAGTGAAGCTGGGCGCTGGTGTTGAGATGGAGATCTCTGGGAGATTTTCGCCGTTTGATATTATGTGGAGCTGGGAGGTCTCTTGTGGACCAGTATCCTGAAGTTGGCTCTCCCACCTCAGAGGCAGAGCACTGACTCCTGGCTGCAGCACCAAGAGCCTTTCATCCACTCGGCTCTGAATAAAAGGGAAAAAAAGTAGAAGGAAAGAATTAGTAGAAGAAAGAAAGAAAGAAAGAAAGAAAGAAAGAAAGGAGGGAGGGAGGGAGGGAGGGAGGAAGGAAGGAGGGAAGGAAGGAAAAAAAGAAAGAAAGAAGATAAAGTAAAATAAAATAAGATAAAATATAATAAAGTTATTAAAATAAAAAAATAATTATTACGAGAAAAACAAAAACAAAAACAAAACGGATGGATAGAGCCCTAGGACAAATGGTGGAAGCAAAGCTATACAGACAAAATCTCACACAGAAGCATACACATACACCCTCACAAAAAAAGGAAAAGGGGAAAAAATCATAAATCTTGCTCTCAAAGTCCACCTCCTTAATTTGGGATGATTTGTTGTCTATTCAGGTATTCCACCGATGCAGGGTACATCAAGTTGATTGTGGAGCTTTAATCCGCTGCTCCTGAGGCTGCTGGGAGAGATTTCCCTTTCTCCTCTTTGTTCGCACAGCTCCCGGGGCTCAGCTTTGGATTTGGCCCTGCCTCTGCGTGTAGGTCGCCGGAGGGCGTCTGTTCTTCGCTCAGACAGGACGGGGTTAAAGGAGCCGCTGATGCGGGGGCTCTGGCGCACTCAGGCCGGGGCGGAGGGAGGGGCACTCCGGACGGAGGGAGGGGCACGGAGTGCGGGGCGGGCCTGCGGCGGCAGAGGCCGGCGTGACGTTGCACCAGCGTGAGGCGTGCCGTGCGTTCTCCACGGGGAGTTGTCTCTGGATTCCGGGACTCTGTCAGTGGCGGGCTGCACAGGCTCCCCGGAAGGGGGGTGTGGATAGTGACCTGTGCTCGCACACAGGCCTCTTGGTGGCGGCAGCAGCAGCCTTAGCGTCTCCTGCCCGTCTCTGGGGTCCGCGCTTTTAGCCGCGGCTCGCGCCCGTCTCTGGAGCTCCTTTAAGCAGCGCTCTTAATCCCCTCTCCTCGCGCACCAGGTACATGGGGGTTTCTTGCCTTTTGGGAGGTCTGAGGTCTTCTGCCAGCGTTCAGTAGGTGTTCTGTAGGAGTTGTTCCACGTGTGGATGTATTTCTGGTGTATCTGTGGGGAGGAAGGTGATCTCCGCGTCTTACTGTTCCACCATCTTCCCGGAAGCCCCCCATTCTTTGTTTTTTTAGATTCTTTTCCCATATAGGTCATTACAGAGTATTGAGTGGAGTTCCCTGTGCTGTACAGCAGGTCCTTATTAGTTCTCTATTTTATACATAGTAGTGTGTACATGTCAATCCCAAACTCCCAATATATCCGTTCCCCCCACCTTCCCCCGGTAACTGTAAGTTTGTTTTCTACATCTGTGACTCTGTTTCTGTTTTGTAAATAAGTTCATTTGTATCATTTTTTTAAAGATTCTGCATATAAGCAATATGATATCATATGGTATTTGTCTTTCTCTGTCTGACTTACTTCACTTGGTGTGATAATCTCCAGGTCCATCTATGTTGCTGCAAATGGCATGATTTCATTCTTTTTAATGGCTGAGCTTAGGCTTGGGTACTTCTTGCTCTGCGCCCTGCAGTAAATGCTGTATTTTCCTTTACCACAGCCCTGGTGTCACTCAGCTGACTTTTACCAGGTATGGTTCCGTAACAGAAGGCTCATTTTGTCTCTGGGGGCTTCTTGATTACAACTCAGCTGGAGGTCAAGGCATTTGGCTTCCAGGGTGTGACTATCCCTCCGTCTCTGCGGCCATTTCCTCACAGACTGCCTGTAGCCCAGAGGAAACTCCTCCTTTTCCACCATTGCCACCCTGCCCCCACCAGATGTCAGCTGGGGCCGCAGACACCTGGGGGCTTATCTGGGCCAAGTCCAAGAGGCCTTCTCACGTCGCCGCCACCTGGGAGCTGAGCTGGGTTGGCGGCCTCTTCAGCTCAGAGGTCTCGGGGCGGTTGACTTATTAGATGGCAGCTGTCCTCACTCCCCACCCCTGCCCCCTTCCCCCAGAGTGAGCATCCCAAGAGGACCCCCGAGGAGCTGCAGGACTTTTCCCACCTGGCCTGGAAGTGACTCAGCATCTCTGCTGTCTCTGTTAACAAGCGAGTCCCTGGGGTGAAGCCAGGGTCCCAGGCAGGGGACGCAGATCCCGCCGCCTCTGCGGGAAGAGGGCTGACAGTTGGCAGATGGTTCTCAAGCCGTGAGGGTGGTGGCGTGAATTTTCCACATTCTCTGTGTCTTCATAGATATTTTGGTGGAAACTTGGGAGAAGCCAGAGGAGAGTCTGGTTTCATCATGTTTAGAGGAAGAATCATCTCCCTGCTGTTGTTTGTGGGGTCTGGTTTGTCCCCCTGGTGGTGGGAGGGAAGCCGGGCACAGGCCGAAGCAGAGGGCTTCCCCTTAGCCAGGCTGACACGTGGGGAGCACAGGAGGGGGAAGCTGGAGGCCTGGTCTAAACAAGGACTTACCTCAGTCTGGAGTGGACCTGCCATTCTGCATTTTAACAAGCTGCCGGGTGATGCTGCTGGGCCACTGGACCACACTGGGAAGAGCAAGGGGCTAAGCCGGGCTTGTGCGCTGGATCCTGCTGGCGTCATATTCCGCATGGGCCATAGGCAAGGAGTGGGCTTTATACTTTTTTTTTTTTTTTTTGCGGTACGCGGGCCTCTCACTGTTGTGGCTTCTCCCGTTGTGGAGCACAGGCTCCGGATGCGCAGGCTCAGCGGCCATGGCTCACGGGCCCAGCCGCTCCGCGGCATGTGGGATCTTCCCAGACCGGGGCACGAACCCGTGTCCCCTGCATCGGCAGGTGAACTCTCAACCACTGCGCCACCAGGGAAACCCGGCTTTATACTTTTAAAGGGTTTTAGAAGGACAAAGAGGAGCAGCTGACAGAGACCATCGGTAGCCTGCAAACCTCACTTTGTTTACCGTCCGGCCCTTTCCAGAAGACGTCAGCTCACCCCTGATATGAGACGTCCAGAGTTTATGCTGGGCTGGAGCTGTAGCTTCTCTGCTCTTTAGTCTGTCCCAGCTCCTGCGACCCACGTGGGGCCTTTGCCTGGGACCCCTGGGGACCCCACGTTGGGATGCAAACTCGGGGCTGCCTGAGAAAGCTCTTCCCCTTGAACTTTCACCCCTCTGATCCCTCCCCCGACGGCCGTCCTGCTAGTGCTCAGCCTTCAGCGGGCCTGTCCAGCCTTCAGCCCTCACTGAGTGTGGAAGGGGCTGGGCTGGGGATGAGGGTGGGATGGGACTGCTGCGATCCCCAGGGTAGAGGAGGGGGATGGACTGGGGGTGAGAGTGTGGAAAGAGGCCGATGTGACCTTGGGGAGTAGTGTCTAAGAGCAGAGCCAAGCTTTCACCCTGCCAGGATTAATCTCCCACACTTACATCTCCTATATGTAGTAGCCGTGGTAATTTTCAAACAAGGCCCCCAATTCTTTGGTACTCCTCCCATTGAGAGGTAGGGTCTCTCTTCCCTTCCCTTGAATCTGGTTCCATGACTGCTTGACCAGGAGAATACAGATGCAGTGCTGCGGTGCCAGTTTTCAGACCCAGGCCGTTCCTTCTCGCCGGCCTCTTGGGGTGTTGCTATGGGAACCCAGCTGCCATGCTGTGAGGAAGCCCAGTAGCCTGGGGGTGCCCGGGGGAGAGGAGGCAAGGCCGCTGGCCTCACCTGGCCACACCTGGCTGAACTCCCAGGGGACAGGAGCCCCGCCTGGGAATAATGGGAGTGAGTCATATTATAGCGGCCTGGTCCGGCCCCACGTGGAGTAGAGATGAGCTGTCCCAGCGCAGCTTGCCCAAACTGCAGATTTGTGAGCAAAACAGTTGACCGGTTGTTTTAAGTCACTGTTTTGCCGAGCAGCATTGTGTAACTGGGAGATTCACACTGAATCTTTCTGGGCCTGGGCTCACGTGACAAGGCTCCCAGTTGCTCTCCTGGGCCCGGGATGTGTCAGAGCCCAGGAAGCATAGGGTGACAGAGAGAGAATACAAGCCTCTCCTGCAACAGCTGGATGGGGAGAGCTCACTGGGAGATGACTCACCCACCTTTTGTAACTTCCCGCCTGCTTTACCCACTGGCAGCAACTCAAAGGCGATGGAAAATACATTTGTCACAAAAACAATATTCGACTCGGCAGAGACACCATTAGAAGAAATCCCACCTCCTCCAGTATCCCCGCTAGGAGCAAATCATTTAGATGGGCTGTATTTCTCTTATAAATGGGCTTGAGTCATGAGGCTTTTCTGTTAGCACTTGGGGATTTGGGGCATGTTTTCCCGTTATCCTAGTTAACCTGCCCTAACGCTGCTCCTTAGGTACTCCTTTGCAGGAGGTCTGTTATATTAACAGATGCATGTTGGCGGTGTGTTTGCAGCCCACGGTGAATTCTTTAAAGCACCTCCCTCATCCACAGAGGTGACCTGTGTCAGCCATATTTGCCCAATATGACCCCACCTCTCAGGGCCCAGTGGATCAAACAGGGGTGTGTGTGAGTAGGGGGCATGGGACACTGAGCCCAAACTGTGCTTGTGTCTGTCTCTGAGGGTGGTGGGGAAGGGGGAGGCCCAGTGGCTCAAAGAGAAGGATGCAGCCACACACAGAGGCAAGTGGAGGCTGAGGATGAAGAGAAATCCAGGGCTCCGTTCCAGCCCTTCCTGGCCCGGCCATTCTTGCTCAGGACTCCCTGGAACCTGACGCCGAGCCTCCTGTGTTACTGATGCTAGCTTGAGCCCATTTCTGTTATTTGTCACCACGTTGTTGTGCACAGAACTGCTTTCCCAGAGTCACTCTCCTTGACTTGTAGATGTAAAATGGGCCACGAGCTGTGATCTGGGACCAACTTGCTCACCTTTGCTGAGCCCCCTGCTCAGTACAGGGCAGACAGAGATGAGCAGCACAGGGTCCTGCATGTGCTCCATCTGCCCAGTCCCTGTGAGTCTGTAGAGAACTGCATTGTGGGAAGATCCTCCACCCCCTCAAAGGATGAGGTACCATGGCAACCATGAATGCCAGATCCTGAGTATACCAAATTTCCATGCTTTTAGTTCCAAAGAAGGAAATTAAAAAGCCACCTAATTTGCTTTCTCCCTTCAAAGGTTATTTTCTATTGAGGGAAAAATAAAAACAAAGTCACAGAATTCTTTTTTGCAAGGTACTTTTGGGGGCCTAGAGTGACCTTTTGAGCAGGTGGAGAGGTCTAAATAAAAACACAAAATCTGAATAAAGCTCTGAGGCGATTGGATGAGGACAAAGTAATGCTTTTTTTTTTTTTTTTTTTTTTGCGGTACGCCGGCCTCTCACTGTTGTGGCCTCTCCCGTTGTGGAGCATAGGCTCCGGACGCGCAGGCTCAGTGGCCATGGCTCACGGGCCCAGCTGCTCCGTGACATGTGGGATCTTCCCGGACCGGGGCACGAACCCGTGTCCCCTGCATCGGCAGGTGGACTCTCAACCACTGCGTCACCAGGGAAGCCCCTAAGTAATGCTTTTATTTAAGATTCCATCAATGCCAAGGGCAGAGGTTAACTGGTAAACTAATTAATTCCCCAAGCAAGCAGGTATTGAGTGCCTGCTCCATCCTGGCACTAACCAGGCCAAGGGAGCCCAGGTGTGTGTCAGACACAAGGCTGCTGGGGTCTCATCTCCCATTAGCAGCTTCAATAAAAATGCACGTGTCTGCCGACTCTTTGCTAGGAGCTTGGAGAAGCCGGAGGAAGTGTGAGACACTGCTCATTCCCTCTGGGGCCTCATCATGCCTGTGGACTACGAAAGCTTATATAAAAGGACAAAAAGCTCCAGCACAAAACGTGTTCCAAGTTCACATGGGTGGTGCAGATGAGACTTGTCTCTGGGACTCAAGAGGAAGGGCCCGGTGGGCTGGAGTGATCTCGGAAGTCTTCCTGGAGGAGGCAAGTTTTGACTTGTCCCTTAAATGAGAGATTTTTGTTGGGCGGAGAGATGGAGGGAGGGTGTTCCAAGGGGAGGGTATTGAAGGTGACACAGTCTATCTGTGTGTCAGTGGCTAGGTTGACCGGCTCCTGTACTGAGAAGCCAGGCTGGGTGTGGGCTCTGGAGGCTCAGGGGACTGGACCTTACTCTTCAGGGAATGGGAGGCCATGACAAGTTTTGGAATCAAGAGTGGCACATATGAAATTGGGCTCCAGAAATCTCATCCCACCAGGAGTTGACAGCCCAGGTGGAGTGCTGGAGGCCAGAGCTGCATCTGGGGACAGATGCCGCAGCTGGGTGAGAAGTGCTGGTAATTTCATGAGTGATAGGACCATCTGTAAATGATGTAACAACGAAAGCTGTGGTTGAATATCTGGAATCACCTCTCCCCCTGGTTCTGCAGGGCAGGGTTTTCTTCTGGGGACTGACTTTATTATTTGATGCGATGGGGTTCAGGACACGCTACCCAAAAGATGGCACCTTGGCATATGGAACCTCCCCAGCTGGAGGAGTTAGAGAAGCGGCAGAAGCAGGAAGGCCACTCTGACGCCCACCCCCACCTGCCCTCCCTTCTTCCCTGAAATAGGTCAGAAAACTCCCGTGTGAGAGATGCCCGCCCTGTGCCAGGAGGAAGGGAGACATTTTTAGCATCAGAGATGGGGAACTGGGGCCAAGAAATCTGCAAACAAACTTTGCTGAACTCACTCTCACCTTCCCACTTGTGTCTTCACCACGTGCTCACCCAAACCCCTTTGTCTGGTCAATTCATCACAAATGTATTGATTCTTCATTGACAAGGTATGAAAGCTGCCTGCTCTGGTCACTTCGTCAGGTCTTCATTTTCCTGTGAAGGCTCCCGTGCACATGTGAAAATTCAAAAAAATGTGTATGCTCTTCTCTTGTTAATCTGGCTTTGTCAGTTTAATTTTTGGAGGCAGCCAAGGACCCTAAGAGAGTCAAGGAAAACTTCTTCCTCCCTTACAGATGCCAATCCCATTTACAGAAACCCCAATGACTATGGGCTTGACCAGGGAGGCTGCCGAATAGCAGGTGAACTTGGCCTGAGAAGGACCACTGCAGTGTCCAAGAAATGGTGCTGGGCTGTATCCCAGGAGGAGACCAGGGTAGATGTATCACTCAGGGCTTGGAAAACCCAGCTGTCCAAGCTCGCAAATCTCGCAGTGTTGCGGAGTGGGGGGGGGGGTGGTTAGTGCCCTGCCCATCTGCCCTCCCTGTCACTGTTCGGGCGTGCTGGGCGCAGCCTCCTGCAAGTACCTCCAGCTCTCCACTGGAGGGCACTCTCTGGCACGCTTGGTTAAGGTGGGCAGGCGGAAGTTAGCGTCCCTGGGAATAGCCCTAACGATGCTGGTATTTGATGGGTACACACCCCACGTCCTCTCCCCTGTCCCAAAGTTGGGACAGCTCTGTGCCCTGTCGTACACCGTCTCCCTGACTGCTCGGCGTGATTGACCCTCAGCTGCCCACAGGATGTCCCAGTCCATCCCACCTCCTTTATTGGGTGGCTTGACTTCCTCCTCCCTGTAGCGGTACTTCCTGGGACCACCTTCCAAATAAACTACTTACACTCAAATTTTCATTTCAGGGTCGGTTTCTAGGGGATCCCAACCCAAGATGAAACAATCAAAACCAGATACCCTGATATCCTGCATCTGGACATTCTCCTTTAGCATCAGGCAAATTGGAATCACTGCACTTTGGAGCATGAGTCCACTCTGGGTCTACTTGTCCGGATGCAGGTAAGTTACCGGTGGCTTTGCTGTGGGATGTTCCATAAGTTCCGTGCCTGCTCTCTCCCGGCCTCTACCTTCACTCTGAGTGTTGTAGTGTCTTCAGGTTTCTGTCAATCGGGACTTTGCACTGTTTGGTAGCTCTGTGGATCGAAGAGGGTGCATGGTTGCTGTGTGGCATTTGGAGGCAAGGCCAGATCTAGGTATGGAGGGTAGGTGGCAGCAAAGTCTTGGTCATGTCTGTTGGAACTTATCCTCTTTTCCTTAATGTGCTGGAGATGAATTTCAGGCTCACTGTTCCAGGGGTTTGAAAGTCTGTTTCTAGTCATGACTCAGTCTTCCAAAAAGCTAGCATCCCCATCCTCGAGCCCAGCAGTCTCCACAGCCATGTCATTTCTGAGCTGTTTCCACTGTCAAATTTGAACACTTAAAGCCAACAGTGGGATGATTCCAATCAGAGCAAATTAGGGAGGATTCTTAAATCTTACAAATCCACTTGTTTACACATCTGAGACCAACACTTTTTGGTGCATGTGAGTAAAAGTAATTTGTTAGCTCCCTTGTCTTTTCTTAGTTTCTCTTTCTGAGACTGACTCTTCCATGACTCCTTAGAGAGAAAAGTGAATGGGACTGAACTGTTTCTGGTAAATGATCTCCGAGTAAACAAATCAGACCAAGCCAGGGGACCTATAGAACAGCAGATGTGCATCAAAAAAGTCAGGCAATATGTAATTATGATTTGTTAAGATCAGAAGTGGTTCTAAATAACCAGAAGTAATAGTACTATTGTCCTTTGGGTAGCACAGTCAATTGCCAAAAGACTTATGAGGGCATTTTTCTTGGGCAATTTTAATCCCAATGATGTTTAAAACTTCTCTGTGAGATCCTAGTTGAGCTCACATCTCAGCTTGTGTGAGCTTCTAAAGTGGACTTTTATGATCTCAGCCATCAGCATGAAATCTTATTCATTTCTTTTAACATTCTCTTTGGACCTATGCTGATTGAGAAGGTAACTTTGAGGACAAAGTTAGAGCAGCACCATAAGTAACCAGCCCAGCCTTTTTCATTCCAGAGACATCAGAAAATGTGTCTAGTACCAGAAGTTCTCCATAACATGCTGAGAAGTGGTGGGAGCCTTTGATGAAGGGGTGAAAGTGACTTTTGTGGGAGTGTTACCAGCCAGGGTCCTTGGCGTTCCTTAATCGAGGGAAATTGACAAGGGTCCAGACAAGAAATACAGGCAAGGCTTTATTGGGGCCCCTGCTGCAGCAGGAGGGAGTGAAAACAAGTAACAGGTTCCCCTGCTCATTCTCCGAGGGGGTGAGGGGGTTCCTTACATGGGGCGAGGGTAGGGGCAGGTCCAGGGGCCAGGGCAGAGGCGTGGCTTAGGTGGTTTGCCCACCCATTTGGTGGTGGTGAGTGCAGGGGGCATGCACAGTTCCCTGCTTTTGCTCCCAGCTCTTCAGAAGTGGCAGCTGGGTTTTTGGTCTTTTTGTGTCTTGTCCATAATTTGCCCTAACTGCATATGCACACAGTTATTTTTGGTCACTCATAGTTTCTTTGTATTTTGTTGCTGGCAGAGGTGTTTGTCCAGGTGCAAGCTCTGCAGCAAAGGTTCCCAGGTCCCAGGTCCCAGCCTGTGTCAGGAGAAGAGGGGAGGAGGGAGATTGGATAAAGTTACTAGAATGTGTACACTTGTGAACCATGCCCCTTTTTGCACTAGAGCTCTAGAAATTACAGTAAAGACATAAAACACATCTATTACACCTCTATAAAATTGCAAGTATAACCCGTATTACCCTTCATGGACCTGAAATTATGAGGAATGCATGAAAGCCAGAAGGGAGATGAAATCAGATTGAAAGTGAAGTTCACTAATCAAGCCACGTGCAGGTGAGATTCTTTAAATGGTGGGAGCAGTCCAGGGGTGCTGCCTGAGGGCTCCCGCAGAGCTCCAAGCTTGAGGTTGGGGAGGCAGAGAGAGAGGAGTTCTTGGGGTCATCCGTCCAGGTGATTGATGGCGTATTGCTAGAGCAGCCAAGTGTAGCAGGCAGGTGGGAGCAGAGAGCATGGGTACTCAGGAAAGAGGGTAGTGTACCAGGTAGCTGCTGATACTATGGGTTGACGAGCTACTGACACATCTGACATAACATCTTGATATTTACCAAACACCTGTAGCATTCCCATCGAAGTTGGGAACAAGACAGAAGTAGCACAATCAACATTACTATTAAACGTACTGGAGGCCAATCCAATAGGACAGGCAAAAATGAGGCATTTGGAGATGATACGATTACCTAGAAAATCAAAGAAAATCGAGTGACAAATGACGATAGATTTCTAGAAAGTGGTCTGGCATAAGATCAGCATAAAAAAATCACAAGATTTCTTCAACATTTCCAATAATAGATTAGAAAATGTAATACTAAATAAGATTCCATAGCCATAAAACTAAAAAGTATCTAGTAATAAATGTAACAACATGCAAGTTCTACATGAAAAAATTATAAATTCTTATTAAATGTCACCAGTTTGAGTAAGTGAAGAGTCATGCTATTTCTATACTGTCTGTTTTTCAGTTCTCACTGAATTAACCCGTACAATACAAACAGGGTTTTAAGAAAGTGTTTGATGAAGTGCATTACAGGGTTCTTGCATTATCAGCTATAAAATATTGATAAATCATGATATGCGTCATGTCTATTATATACAATAAATTAGAAGCCAAAAGTACAAATAATTATAAACATATTAGAAGAAAATATAGGGACATTTGTTAATAATCTTGAGATAGGAGAATTTTCTTAAGCAAGACACAAATTGCATAAGGCATAATTGGTAGTTTTTGATGGATGACATGAAAATTAAAACTGCAGTAGAAGTGGTAGCACAAAACCCTTGAATTACAACAATGTAATGACCAGAAAATATCTGTAACATCGGGCAGTTAAATCATTAATACTGTGAAAGGCACTCCAAAAAGCAATCATAAAAAAGATAAAACAATGCTATGTAAAAATGAGTGAATCACAAAATTACCATACATTCAGAAGTGGAGATAAAGTATCAATATATTCCACTTTATTTCTCCATGCCTGGTCTTCTCTCTCCAATTGGGGCCCTGTGATTTTGCCCACTCTAGGAAGCTTAATATGAACGAGTACATCACGTGGTTTCTTTAGGTTGATGCCAGTCTCATTTGGGTAAAATGCCTAGACTTTCTATCTTCCATCCCTACCTCCCTCCTCCCTAAGGTGCAGCTGGGTGTGTGAGTGAAAGGGTGGCTTGTGTGGCCTCATGATGATGACAAGCAGAGGGTTTACCTGTTGACTTCTGGGTCCTCCCTCACGGTGCCTCAGTCCTTATATTGATGACTCTCCAGGTGCCACGTGTCCATCGGCCTCTGCAGCTCAGGTCTGCATCGCTGTCTCTCTCAGCCTGGTCAACACCTGGGGCCCCTTCTGGCTCACCAGGCCCCACTACTGCACTTGCTATGTCCCCTTTCCCCCGAGGTCTAGCTCTGTTCTCAAGCCACGTGGGCCATCCTGCCACTCTTACTACGAGGAAGCGTTAGGGTTAGGGTTAGCGTTAGGTGAGCGAGCCACCTGGAGAGGCTGCAGGAAACTCTGGGTTCCAGCCCTGCCACATGTGGGGTTGCCAGATAAAATTCAAGATGCCCGGTTAAATTCAAATTCCAGATAAACAACAAATAATAATTTTTTAGTATAAGTATGTCCCAAATGTTGCGCATCTTGAAAATTGTAGAGTGCACAGTTATGTTACGGAGTCCAAGCTCGCTCTGCTCGCCGCACGACAGGCCAAAGAATTGGAGACGAGGTGTTGAGGCAAGGAATGTGACCGAGAGGATGGCCGACTAGTGTCTCAAAATAACCGTCTTATGGGGTCTGGTTGCTGGTTTCCTTTATGGAATCAGAGAGGGAAGTAAAGTAAAAAGGCGGAATAGAGAGGGAGAGGCAGGGAGGAAGTAAAGTAAAAAGGACCATCAGTCTTGCAAAACATCTCCTGGAATGGCCAGCCTCTTGGAGGGGATGTGTTAATTTCCTCTTCCTTGCAGCCATCTGGCAGGCGGGCAGGGTTCCCTGAGGCAGGCCTTTCTGTACGATTATAATAACAAAAGCAACAAAAATAATAACAAAAGCAGCAAAAAGCAAAGGATCTGTCAAAGAAACAGATCCAACATGGAGTCAAAACTGGCTCTTCCCTGTTACAGTTACACGAAAAACTTATTCATTGTTTATCTCCCAGGGAGCTGAGGGCTGCTTGGGAGAGTTTAACTCAAGCCTTGCCCCATCCCCCCTTCCTCTGCCTGGCACTCGGCCACCTTGCACACTGGGTTGACTTGGGTGTGCCACCCCTGCTGGGGCGCAGGTGAGCGCGGGGCCTGGCTCCTTCCACAGTCTGCAAGGGAAGCCAGGTTGAGGTTCTGCTGCCTTTGGCTTCTCCCCCCAGTTTATATACATGTCTCAGCTCCTACAACCCAGAGCAGTTAAACTAAACACATTCCTTTCTCAGCTGGAACTATCCTCCCTTCTCTTCCCCATCTCCAAGGTCCTGTCTTAGGTCCTCCAGACTCCTGAGGGAGGGAGATGAAGGAATTTAGGAAATCCCCTTTTCTCTGCACAAAGCCTGGCTTTGGAGGCCATTATCTCGTCATAACTCAAACCTCACAGAGCAGCTCTTCTCTAAAGAAAAAGGAAAAATCCACTGTAAGATCAGAACGTTGCCCAAAGGGAACGCTGCACGTTTTATCAAAATGCGATGCGCAAGAATGATGATTTAAACCAAACCAAACCAAACCGAAGCACACTTTCCCCACTCCCACCCCCAAACTCTGAAGTGGAATCAGGAAAGACACAGGAAATGTCTGAATCTGAACATTGATTCTTGGTATCACCGCTGTAGATAATTCTAAAACCCCTCCCTGGTCCCCAACCCCAAGGGTAGCTGAATTCCTCATGCTGACTAGGGAAAGTCGGCTAAGGTATAATTTTTCAAGAAGTTAGAAACGTGGCATACAAATATAAAATGAATACATGTCCGAGATTTTATTTAGCTCATTAATTATTGAAGGAGCCACTCAGTTAAAACAGATTCAGATCAGAATTTGAGTTACAGAGAGTTATATTCTCTCTGGGACAAAATCCATTTGCATCGCTGCAGACAAGAACCATTTACATTGCTACTAGCTGTCTTTAATTTAACTGCTACCCCTACAGGCATGTAATATAGCCTAATCAATGGCAAGTCAGTTAAAGGCATACACCTCTGTAGAATTTGATCATGCCAAGGCAATGCCCAGATAGCCAGTGAAGGGAGACCCAGGGATCTCTTTTAACCATTCTCAAATCTTGGACAGTTTTTTCCTGAAAAATTATAATATTCTCAAAAAAACGTTTAACCTGTTACAAATACTGAAAGATAATAAGTTCAGAGAGGAAATATAAATGGCTAATAAATACAAGAGTGAATGTTCAATCTCACCAGCGTATGCATGGGAAACCCATATTAAAACAATGTAAGAATTTTATGAGTTACTATCCAGGGTGAGGAAGCAGATACCCATACTTCGATGTTGGAAGTGGAAATTGGTTACATTTTCTTGAGTACAATTTGGTTGTGTCGATTGAAATTTTAAATGCGTCCATCTTTGGCCCAGCCATTTCACTTACCGGTCTATCTCCTAAAGAAATATTCACAAACATGCAAACGACGGATCATGAAGGCATCATTAATTCATGTATCCAATATTCATAAAGTGCCTACTGTATGCCGAGCTCAGAGATGCTTCTGAGACATCAGTGAACAAACCAGGCAAAGATCCCTGCCCTCATGGAACTTGTGTTCTCACGGGAGTAGATAGACAGGAAGCAATTAATATAAGGAATGTGATAATTCTCTAGTATTTTAACGGTTTAAATTTTTGGCTGTGTTGGGTCTTCGTTGCTGCGTGTGGGCTTTCTCTAGTTGCAGCGAGCGTGGGCTACCCTTCTTTGTGGTGCATGGGCTTCTCATGGCGGGGGCTTCTCTTGTTGCGGAGCACAGGCTCTAGGCACGCAGGCTTCAGTAGTTGTGGCTCGCGGGCTCTAGAGCGCAGGCTCAGTAGTTGTGCATGCGGGCTTAGTTGCTCCGCAGCATGTGGGATCTTCCCGGACCAGGGATCAAACCCGTGTCCCCTGAGTTGGCAGGAGGATTCTTAACCACTGTGCCACCAGGGAAGTCCTTCTCTAGTATTTTAGACCGTAGTAAGTATGAGGGAGTGTAGGGCAGGAAAAAGTTTTCCTTGACCCTCTTAGAGTCTCTGGCTGGGTCTGAAAATTCAACAAAGATGAACAGGACAGAGGCATACAGATTTACTTGAAATATGTTTTCTGTGATGTGGGAACCTTCATAAGGAAACGAAGACTCGAGGAAAACGTTAGACCTGAGTATTCTGATGCTGGGTTTGGTAAAGAGACAGTCTTAGGCTGAAGAGTAAGAAAGACCATTGCCCCTCCTCTCCGCTCTCTCCGCACCAGCACACCACCCCACCCCGTTCGTCCCACCCTCCCCCCAGAACTGAGAAGCAGAGACACCGAGAGCAAGGATAACGGAATCGGACTCAGCCTCTGTCTTGGGGAGGTGGAGGAAGCAGACAAACCTGGCTCGCCCTAAGGTGAGGGGGAGGGGGGGTCACCGGAGAGGCGTGGGAACCTGGACGGGGATAGCATTTTCTCATAATACCTCTCGATGGAAAGTGAGGTTGTGAAGTCAGACATTGGCGTTAGCATTTAGGGTCCCCAGGGAAGCGCTAATTTTGACAGATCTTGGAGGAAGCTAGTCCCGCAAAACACACAATCAACCCGGTGTCCTGAGGAAGGGGCTCGGTGTTTAATTCACTGTTCGGGTACCAGCCCCTCATGTCATCTTGAGCAGGTCACTCCGCTTTCCCAGGCTTCACTTTCCTTCTAGTGGCGAAAGGAGGGAACAGCACGGGTCCATTGTCAGCACCTGTGGGTCTGTGCTTCTTCCTGTCTCGGGCAGCCTCACCCATTTCACTTGGGCAAATGTGTGCACCCCCTTCCTTCACCATGGTGGCAGCTCTTTGGCAACTGTTCCTGTGGTCTCTCTGCAAGGGTTCTTCCTGTTGACTCTCGGCGCCAACCTCAGGGCGCGAGACAGAGGAGGGTGATGATCCGGATGCTCCCTGGCGGTTGAGAGATGGGTTTGGACCAGGTGAACCTGAGGGAAAGAACATTATAATGAGCGTGTGGGAGCAGTGAGACCATCCGTGGGATGGTAGGTACAGCGTAAGGGAGATGCTTCCTGCTTCCTGTGTTCTCCCTGCCGGCTCCTCCAGGCTGGCTGCCCCCCCCAGAACTGTGCTACTTCATTATCTTTGCCGATACAGATTAATGGTAGTCCTTCAGCTCCTGAATGAGTGAAAAGAGAAGCTGTGTGTGAGTCACCCAGGGTCTTCTTCTAAACCTTGCTGGAAACTAAGCTGTGTTTTTTATGACTTCCGTGCTTCGCAGGGGCTCTAATTTCCCCTGTTGTCAACCATTACGGCACTTTAAACAGAAGAGTAAAACCACACGGCACGTTAACCTTTGCAAATGACACAGCCAGATGATGCCTTCGTAAGCAGCGCGTGCTGATGGGAAATGAGACACAGCTTTAATTATCTTAAAACTCATGCCCTGTGCTTTGCATAACTTCCCCGCGTGGCCCACGCGACACTTCGGAGGGGTCACAGACAACGCCGGCTCTGTCCTTCGCCCCTGGAGGTGGGGAGAGGGGCTGTCACAAACGTCCCGTGTAGAGCAGGAGGGGGCGTCCGACCAGTTCTCACAGCCCCCTTGCTCTGGGCCACACTGACTCCCTCCTGGATTATTGCAGTAGCTTTGTGCAGGGCGCCTGTGTCTACAGCTGCCCCACAGTATATTTTCCAGCAGCAACCAGAGGGATCCTTTGACAACATAAGTGAGATCATGTCATTGCTCCTCAAAGCCCACCCAGGCCCCCATCTCACTCTCACAAAGTCTTTGCAATGCCCTCTCCCGACTCACGCTCACTGCACGGGCCTTTGCACTGGCTGTTCCCTCTGCCAGGAATCCTCTTCACCAGATTTCCACAGGACCCCTTCCCTCACCTCCTTCAGGCTTTTATTCAAGTGCTAGCTTTCCAGTGAGCTCTTTCCTGCTCTAAAGATGCAAGTGTATGCCTCACCTTCCCTTTCCTCTTTCTTAATACTGACCAGCATCTAACATGTCATTTAAAAATTTAAGGCAAATGTCCACTGGTTATTTTCAAAATCACCAGTGTTGCATACAACATTTAAACAAATAAATTACATTTATATCACATATATCATATATAGGTGATCATATACATACGTATATACTATATCATATATAATTTATATATAAATATATATTTGATCACATAATTTATATATAACTTATATAAATAAATTATATCTATATCATTAAATATATCATATATAATACTTATCACTGTTATCATTTACTGTTTATCTCCCCCACGTGAAATAAGCTTCATGAAGATGGGACTTTTTGTCTGTTTTGTTCCCTATTCTTGGGATTATATACTTTGCATCAGTGTTTCTCACACTTTAACATGCCTGAGAATCACCAAGGGATCTCTCTAAAATGGAGATTCTAATTTGGTAGCTTTGGTGTGGGACCTGAGACTGCCTCCCTAACAACCTCAGGTGGCCCACACCTGGAATAGCAGGGCTGGAGTCCATGTGGATCCCCGCCTAGAGCCAGGACCAGTAGTTGTGTTCTTTCTAGCCAAGTTCAAAAGCCCAGGGCTGGGCTGACCGTATCAGAATCACGTGGGAGAGCTTTAAGGTACAGATTCTGGGCCGTGATGTTACCGGTCAGCAGTAGGGCCTGGGAATCTTGTTTCGTGAAGCTCTCCAGGTGACTGGAACGCACACCCAGGTGGTTACCCGCTGCTGGAGAGAAATTAAGAATTTCTTGCATGTGTGAATGTGACTCTGATTTTGCCAAATTGTCGTCTAGTGAGTACAAAATGAAAATTGATGTGTCCATTGAAAATCAAAAAATTTTCTTTTTCCTCCTTTGCATCATTCGGTTGGCCTCCAGAAGAATCTAATGATTTCAACAGAGAAAAAAGGAAAACGAGTATAAGCAACTCAGAATATCCCCATTTGTCACTTTAAAATTCTATTTAGTGTTATGAAAATAACACAAGTGCATGAGAAACCATAAAAAGGTATACAATGAAAATCTAGTTTTTCTTCCACCCTGGATTTCCAGTCTCATTCCTTGGAGGAAATGATTGTCAACTGTTTCTTGTGAACATTTATAGAAAATTTCTAGACACACACACATTTTTTTTTTCTTGTTAAAAAGAAAAAAGGGAAATGTGACCAAATCTCTTGTCCCAGGCTTCTTCTTGTTTCCGTGTGTCTTGTTAGCCACGCATGGCAGGCTGTATTTCCTAAGATGGCTGCCACCCTGAGATGCCCTGAGACTGAGGTGTGGGACCTGTGGTCCTTTCCTTTGAATCTGGGTGGGCTTGTGACTATGTTGGGAGTGACACCGTGTGATTTTTGAGGCTAGAACATAAAAAGTGATATCATCTGGTCCTCTTGGGATGCCCGGTATGGAACTCCATCACCATGTTGTGGGGAGGTAGAGGGGCCACACGGAGAAGCCGTATTTAGGCTTTTTGGGCCAACAGTCCTAGCTTAAGTCCCAGCCAACAGCTAACATCAATCTCCAGAAATGTGTGGGCGTGTGAGTCAGATGATTCCAGCTCCCAGCCTCCAGACACTCCAGCATGAAGCGGAGATGGGCTGCCAAGATATTGGAGACAAAATTTCCTAATCCTACTTAAAGGCGCCACAGCGGGGGTTACAGGAGGATGGTATTAAACTGAGCGTCACTCGTAGGTGACCTTGAGCCAAGCAGTTTGTATGCGTCACACTAGGCCAGGCAATGCTGCGGTTAAAAACAAGTCTTCACATCGTACAACTTGACATCGTCAATGTTCATTTTTTCACTCCCATTACAGTCCAGTGAATGTCAGGTGGCCCTCCTCCACATCATGACGCAGGGGTCCAGTTTCCTTCCATGTGGCGGCTTTTCTATCTTCTAGAGCTTCCTTGGAATCCTGTACTGTATCCTCTTCATGTCACTAGAGAGCCTGGAGGATGGCCTAGGAGATCTTATGGCTCTGTCATTCTGCCCACAGTCTGCTAGCCAAGAGCCAAGCATGTGGCCCTAGCCCTAACTGTGGAGGAGTCTGGGAGAGCTGGTCTTCTGGAGTACTCAGGGAGAGCATCCAGCCAGCTCCAGCCACACACTGCCTCTGTGTCCTCTCTGTGCATGAAGGTAGTAACAACACTGGCCTCACCGGGCAGCTGTGAGGATCAAAATGTAAGAAGTTGCCTCGTCTCTGAAGGAGTCGAGAGGACCGTACACATTTTGGGTATTACAGTGTTTCCCATCAGAGAAGGATACCTGAGTGGATGGACACTTTGTATCATCATTCTGGGGTCCCTGTGGGCACTGGGCAGTGATAATCCCTTGTCCCTCCCCGGGGCTATCCTGTATCCTAACCACTGGCAACTGTGACCCTAATACCAATAATCACGTCTCCCCAGTGGGGAGGAGAACATGTTACAAAGAGCAGCCCACCCTCATGTTATTCAAGCTCAAGGAAAGGAGACTCAGGAACGCAGCCAGCCCCTCGCCAGGCAAAGTTCAAGTGCATTAAGCAGAGATGCACTTGTTCTGTCTTCAGCTTCGTGCTACGCTGGGGCCTACCCAGACTCTGTTTCCATAGCAGCACGTAGACTTCATGTAAACAAGAAAAAGATGAAGTTAAAGAAGCTGAAAACAAAGAACGTCAGTTCTTTCAGATCCTGGTTGGCCACCAGGCTTTCTCATCCATTTCCTCAGTAAGATGCTTACATTTGAGGGAGCCCAGTCTTTTCGTCTGTACAATGATGATACCTGAGCTGCCTAGATGAAGCAGTAGTGGAGAGGCTCCCTTAGGGAAATGCTCTGGAGGGGGCTTTATAAACCACATCAGGTGTGCTGGGTCTGGGTGGGTAATGGTGCTTCTCCTTCTGTTTATTGCTTGAGAAGCAAGGGCAGTGGCCTCATCGTGCAGCTCTATAAAGTCACAGCCGCTTTCCTGATTATAAATTTTCTGTAGAAAACTTGGAAAATGCAGGAAAGTCTAATTATAGCTTCTGTTTATGGAATAATTTCTGTATTCAATGGATTCACCCCCACAGGATGGGGAGTAGATCCTGCCCTTCTGCTTGCATAACAGACAGCTGAGCAGATCTGTTAGTGTCAAGGCAGTTGGGCCCCTTGCTCTGTCCATCTGTTTCCAAAGCAAGCAGCTCAGCAGTTTCACAGCATTGAGTCCAGAGTCTTTAAAATGTCCATTTCCTTTGACCCTATAAATTTCTTTCTAAGAATATTTCCTGAATATATAATCCTAAGCACAGCCCAGATTTATGGCCAGAGATTCAAAGATGGCCGCTGCAGGTCTATTTATACAAAGTGAGAAGCTGAAAACGTAAATACCTGTCATTAAAGCAATGGTTAAGTAAATCATGGAACATTCAGCCGGTAGAATATTATGTGATTCCTAAGAATAATATTTATGTTATACTTTTAATGATATCGGAAATTGTTCATTACATAAATATTCACAGGATGGTGAATGCTATATATAGTTTTATCTCAACTGTGCTCAAAATGCATAGAAAAATGCCAGCAAAGAAATAGGCCAAGAGGAGCTGTATTGCGTCCGGATGGTGGAAATATGAGACAATTTTGTGCCTTCCCCACCTCACCCCAACCCCTACCCCTGCTTTTCCGTAGTACTTTTAAAAGTTTCTACATGGAGCAAGATAAGAAAAAATAAACTGCAAAACAAAAATTTCAAAACTCTGCGAATCCCCTCTCACACTGACGTTCCCTATTTCAATTTTGTCGCACTTGTTTACAATTTCATTTGCTTTTTCTTATAAATGCTATGTTGCCGTTGGTGCCATAAGCACTAGGTGAAATTCAATCCAAAAATATGTAAAAACTGGAGCCACCCACGCGCCAAGTCTTCACCTGCAGAGCGGAATCTTCAAAGGAACTGAAGAGTTAAGTGGTACTCATGTTCAATTCCCACCCTCAGGCACAGGTCAGAAAGCACAATCAAATGCTTTACATAACATGCATCATATCTTTTGCAAACAAGTTAAGAGGAAAAGGAACTAAAATCATGGATCCAGTTTTAGCAGCAGCCTGAACCTCCATGAAGAATCAGCTCAACTTAGAGGACCAGTTTACTGCGGACGAGGACAGATTGGGCTTCCTTTAGAATCTGACAACCCCTGAGAACGTTCAGGGGAGTTTCATGTGAGTGGAGACTGAAGGTCCCTTCGAGGAATCTGCAGGGACGAAAGTCAATGCAACAACCTCCGGGAAGGATGTGCAAACCCCAGCATCAGAAGAGGACAAAACGTCCCAAACAGGACAGAGTGTTCCCAGCAGCCTCCTGTCTACCTCACCTGTTCTTGCTGGCTCCCCACAAAGCCCTCGAGAAGACTAAGCTCCATGTGGAATGGCTTCTGAGAAGAAGCCGAAAGAGTCTGACATGTACTAAATATCATGCAATGATCCATTTGTGCCAGGTGCAAAGGCAAGGATAGTATTCGCTCTAAGGGTCAATGTTTTACGAGGCCTTGCCGAGCCTTGACAACCGGGACCCTACAGATGTTCACCCTGCATCTTTCCTGGTGGGGGAGATGAGTCAAGCATAGATTTCTGTTATTAGAAATTGCCTCACAACTCAAAATAAGATTGAGGTTTTGCTCAGAGGGTAGACTCTGAATGCAGTGGTGTTGGCTAATCCTGGGAATCTCGAGACACCCACATTCAGAAGGGAGCTTTGTTTCTTCCTCATCTTTTCTGACTAGTGTCTGACTGCAGATCAAGGAAGACTGGTGAGAAGTCTACCACAGGCCTTAAACCTTTCTGGGACCAGGAGTATTTGTTAAGGAGGATGTCATACATGGGATAGTCTAGTTTTGAGACTCAACCACACTTGACTTGCACTGAGAAGACGTTCATTTCCTTGTGTCTCTCATGAAGTGGTCCCCGGTTCCCAGCTTTGGTCTCTCTCCTCTGACCCCACGAGGGGCTCACCAGCTCCCCTTACCTTCCTGGGTGTGTTCTCAAGTTTCCCTGGTGGTCTCTCTGACCAGTTCTGCTAAAGGCACTGCCTTTTTTTTCTGTGCACATAAGTACTCGTGGCAGGCGCTGTCACGTCTCCTGTCTTGGTGTCCCTGCTGTGGTGACCTTGACTTGTACCCCTGCACCTTCCAAGTCCTGGAAAGCAGCTCTGCCCTTGCAGGATCCTTGGCAGATGTTAGTCCCTCCTTGGAACCCATGTCTAGGTCTTTCTGGTGCCAACCTTGCCTAAGTCTCACCCCCTCCCTTTCCCTCCCCGTGGGAGGGTCGCCAGGACTGTTGTCACCTCTGCTATTTCACTTTGGGGCCCCAGCTTTCAGATGCTTTCCTGAAATTCAACGTGTTATTGACCTACTCTGAGGACAGCTGCGGGGAGATACCTCCTCCTTAGAAAGGAGCTTTTTAGGTAACTCATTTCCGCCCCTCAGACCCAGGAGGTGAGGGTGACTAACTCAGCTTGCTGCTGCCCAGGAGCTACTGCAGGTTCAAGAGTGGACTTCGGGGGGGGGGAGGGTTTTTCCCTTTTCTTCTTTTATCCCCCCAGCTTTATTGAGGTATAATTGATTGAGGTATAATGGACAAATACAATGTTATATATTTAAAGTGCACAAGGTGGTGATTCGATTCATGTAGACACTATGAAGTGATTACCAAGGTCAAGTTAATTAACACCTCCATCACCTCACATAGGTACCTTTTTTGTGGTGAGAGCACTTAAGATCCACTTTCTTAGCAAATTTCAAGTATACAGTACAGTATTATTACTATAGTCACTGTGCTGTACACGGAATCCCCAGAACTTACTCATCCTATAACTGAGGTTTTGTACCCTCTCACCAGCATCTCCCCATTTCCGCCACCCACCAGCTCCTGGCGACCACCGCTCCACTCTCTCTTTCAATGAGTTCAACTTTTCCTTGTTTTCAGATTCCACACGTGGTACCATCCAGTATTTGTCTCTGGTTTAACATTAGCTTCTATTCATTTTGTGTGAGCGAGACTGAAACAAGATGCAGAAGCAGAGACAGATGTCCCTGCACGAAAGGCAGGTCATTCAGGAAAGCAAGACCAAACTGCAAGGATGATCTTGCAGCCTCTGATGCCTGGGCTTGTACTGTCCAAGTATCCTCACCGACGTCATGAGATTTCACAGTCAACTGTGAAGCACGTGCATCTTCCTAAATAGAAAAACAAACCCCAGGTTGTCCAAGGAGCATGTCCTCCAGGTGCGGGGTAGCTGGACCACACAGCCCAGATCTTGTCCTCCCCAAAGTAACCTTCTTCTTGGAGATTTCTCACCCACGTTCTGGCCTGAGTAAGGATGCAGCCCTTCCCCTTAATTGGATATCTGAAAAAGTCTGGCACTCAACAAAATTTCCTAAAGTCTTCCGGATTGTAAAATGGAAATATACACTGAAAGGAACCTAGATAATCTGGCTATAAGGTGTGGGCTTTTTGGTTTCGTTTTGTTTTAGTTTATTCTTGGGTTGCTCTGCAGAGGATGCACTCCTCTTAGGCCCCAGATTGCTGCTATATCAGATCCTGGGTGGACGTTGGGAAATCCACGGATGACTTTCAGCAAGGTCCATTGATGCCCTGTAATTGTAATAGAACGTTTATGTGCCTGTGCATTTTTCTGGGAATGGGGTCCACAGCTTTCATGAGGTTCTCAGAGATGCCTTTCTATCCCCTAATGGTAGGTACCATCTTAGCCCCTGTAACTGAGTCCTACATACCTGGATGTCTCAACTCCTCAAAGCCAAGAGATTAAAAGCAAGAGACATACGGGTTCTCTCTCTAGTTTCCTTCCTGGGCAATTGACCCCAAGAACAACCATCTTTTTCAAGGGGGACCAAACCATACCAGTAGACAATTCAAAACATAATTGCCCTAGAAAAGGTGTACCCCAACATTTGGGATCATGTTAGCCAGCCTCTGCCTGTCTCTTGACAAGGTCCCATACAAACCAAAGTTCCTTGTTCTACGGTGTAAAAACAGGAAACAATTTTGCTTAAAACCCTCATATCTTTTCTTCCTGGACTTCCAGTGAATTGGGTTTTGAGAATGTTTAGCAAATTTTGTTTTTATAGAACCCAGTGGGGAGAACTTTAACTTTAACCTGTTTTATGTTCTCAGAAGGTTAGAAAGATTAATACTGTGGAAACAATACCACGTATAGTCCCAGGGATAGCTGTGAATATAAAATGATACATTAGTTTAACTCCCCCAGTGAATGGCTTATCATCTCTGTCAGCAGATGTGGCTTCGTGTGTAATAGACAAAATCACACGGATACTTTTCCAAAGAATCCACGTTGGGCTGGTAGGAGAACAGTGGCAAAATCACCTGTTCTGACTTGATCAAATGTTGTTAGTGACGGATGGGGCCCTTGCAAACTGAAATAACAGTTTTGAGGCCCCATGGAAAGAATGCTCCTCTTGGGATGGAGAGGCCAGACTTACGGTGCTGCATCGGGCACTAACCAGGTGTGTAAACTTTGGTAAGCTACCTGGTCTGTCTGGATGCTCACCTGGGTACTCGTCTGTAGAATGAGGCTCTCTGAGGTCCAGTGCAGCTCCGATTTCTGTGGGTCTATTGACTGTACAAATTTGAGTGATTCTGAAAAAGCCTGGGAGGGAACACATGGCCTTAAACTTGGGCAAAAGGAGCAGGGGTTGGGGTTGAACTAAGACAGGTTCAGGCAATGGTTGGATTAAAAAATTATTGGGACGGTGATAATCTTATTTCACCATTTGGGATGTTCAAATGGACAGTCCAAAATGTATCCAATGATTATATAATTCCCCACCTGTCTTTGGCTCCATCAAAGGAAGCAAACTTGAGCTGGTCTCCAGAAACAAGAAGAGGTACAAACACGTTTGCTAATTAGGGTCACATTTTCACATCTACCATCATCTATTTGCCCCAGCGCACATGCTTCTTTATCATGGCTGTGATCGAAATGGCAGTTATACATTGGACGACTATGGAATACATTTTAGCCTTATGTTTCCCAGGAGGATTCAGATTCATGCAATGTCTACCGTCAGAGACACGGTGCAAGGTCCTAAGCCCGGGAAATACTATCTTTCTAAATAGCTCTACATAGAGAATAATGGACATGCAGAGCGACCTCCACCTTCAGACTTTGGCCAGTGGCTTAAGCAACGTCCACGCAGTCCTGCCAGTGACGTGCGTGCTTCTCCCACTTCTCAGTTGATAATTTATTGCTGGTTAAACCTGAAGCAACCTTGGCCCAGTGGTGATATGGTAAAAGTTGAGTGTCTCCACCTACAGTGTCTACCAGCAAACTCAGGTTTGAGTTTCAGAAATGTTTTTGATAGATGAAACTTAACAGCGACCCTATTAAAACTTCGATCCAACAGAAGGCACCACGTATAAGTATTTCCCAGTGAGCCCCAGGAGAGCCAAGGATACAGTGATATCCAGGTGAAAATAGAACTCAAATCGTTTTATCCCTCATGTATTGAATGTTTTGCTTAGGCCCAGCCAGTGACCTAGAAAGTCATGGCTAGAAAGGTGATATTTCTAAATGTTTCTGAGTAAAATGATTTCCAGTAAATGTTATCTTCAAACACAAGTATTATGCTACGCTTGACACAAATGCAAGTCAGATACAGAAAGCCTAACCTAAATAAGCTTAAAGGGGAGGTGAATTCATAAATAACCAGGACACGTAGTGGCACGGGTAGCAGGAGCTTTGAGGCAGAGTTTCCATAGGACGTGGTGCAGGAAACTAAGCTCAGCTTGGGTAGAAACCAGGTTGAAAGGATAGAGTGGAGTCAAAACCTGTTCATAATGTTCTTGGCATTACAGGCTGGGACAACATTAACCTTTAAAATATATATATATATATATTCCCTCAACATGAACTTTTTTAAAGCTAATGTGTTGTCCCATAGACTCATATAGACCTCTTAGGCAGTTGGAGGCCCCTGTTAGTTACGAGGTTCCCGAGAGGCCATATCCCAGCTGGACTGTCTTTTGAAACTTTTGAGATATTTATTGAACACCTCTTATGAAAAAAGCTCTACAAAGCATTGCAAGAAATTCTGGGAAGAATCACCTTTGAGGATCTTGAACTGTAGAAACAATTATCATTATCTTAAGAAAGACGCAAGGAAAGAGAAAATAGATGCTGAAGAGGCATTTGACGACTGTCAATCTCTGTTTCTGATAAAACTCTTTGAAATAGAAAGAGATGGATGGATCCTTAATTTGATAAAGGTAGTAGTAGGGACACTTACGGTTTGAGGGTCACTCCATGACTATTTTCTAATTGACTTAAGCAGTTAGCATAACCTGTCCACTTGGCCACAGTGGCTGTTTAGGAATGAGTAAGTGACTGTCCATTGGGCCAGTGTGACATAAGGATATTGCTTCTGGCACCTGGGAAAGCAGCTACCTGGAGAGATGTTCTCTTTCTGTTATACGTGAACAAGAAAACACGCAGCCCTGAGAGGCCTCAAGCAGCCGTCCTGGGACCAGGGGAGGAAGAGGCCTTGGACATAAGATGATGGATTAGATCAAGCCTTGTCTGAACTTCCGGGGGGGCTTCTGATTTACTATATAGGCCAGTTTGAGTTTAGTTTTCTGTTACTGAAAACAGCTGAAAAATTGCTAACTGATTAAAACATTGATCTTAAATGGAAACATCACATTAAACGGAGAAACATTGGAGACATTCTCATTAAAGTCAGAAACAAGCAAAGATTACCACAGTCCCTTCTGAAATTCAATATTGCTTTATGTGGCATTAACCAGTGAAGTAGGACATATAATGAGGATTGAGATTTGGAGGGGAAGACTTACAGAGGATATTATTATTTACCAATTGTGCTATTTCCTATCTGGAAAACTTAAAATAATCAACCAGAAGGCTCTTGTAAGAGACTTCAGAAATATGGCTGGGAGTCAAATATAGGGGGAAAAAATCTGTAATTCTCCTGTATACCAGCAATAGTAAGTTATAAAATATGAAAAATGAGTTCACTCACAACTGTAACAAATAATACGTAGAACCCGGCTTTAAAATAACAACATTTTACAGAGGGCGGGCATTTCAGAAACATACTTGAATAATCTGCCATGTCAATGGGAATGCAGCCCCACTCAGACGAACATGGTACAGTCATTTTTGGAGCTCAGTGATGCAATGAATGGCAAAAGCTTTAACAGCTTCAAAACACTATTTCCTAACCTTTATTTGTCCAGAAATTTAGCCTAAGGAAGTTACTAAAGATCTGTTCAAAGATTTAGTTCCAAGGATGTTCACTGAAATGTCTTTTATAAATACAGGAAATAATTAAAATGTGGCACAAAATGGATCAGGTAAATTCATTCTGGTATTTTCATACACAATGGGATAGTTTGCAATTATTGAAAACATGTTATAAAAGAGGATTTGTTGGTTTGGAAAGATATATATGTTTTTTTTCTTTTTCATATTCTTTTCCATTAGAGTTTATTAAAAGATATTGAATATAGTTCCCCGTGCTGTACAGTAGGTCCTTGTTGTTTATCTATTTTATATATAGCAATGTGTATCTGTTAATCCCAAACTCCTAATTTATCCCTCCCCCCTCCCACCTTGCCCCTTTGGTAACCATAAATTTGTTTACTGTGTCTGTGAGTCTGTTTCTGTTTTGTAAATAAGTTCATTTGTATCATATTTTAGATCACACATATAAGTGATATTTGTCTTTCTCTGTCTGACTTATTTCACTTAGTATGAGAATCGCTAGGTCCATCCATGTTGCTGCAAATGGCAAGATTTCACTTTTTTATGGCTGAGTAGTATTCCATTGTATAAATATATCACATCTTCTTTATCCATTCATCTGTCGATGGACATTTAGGTTGCTTCCGTGTCTTGGCTATTGTAAACAGCACTGCAGTGAACATTGGGGTGCAGGTATCCTTTCGAACCATGGTTTTCTCCCGATATATGCCCAAGAGTGGGATTGCTGGATCATATGGTAGCTCTGCTTTTAGTTTTTTACGGAACCTTCATACTGTTCTCCATAGTGGCTGCACCCATTTACATTCCCACCAGCAGTGTAGGAGGGTATATATGATATAGTAAGTGAGAAAGAAGCTTACTGAGCAGTGTGCCCAGTGCAACCTCATTGTAAAGAAGAGGTGACATGCCAGTCAATGGGGATAGGGAGGGGAAGGCTGGACTAGATGTCTTAGAGGATGTCACATGGCGTGGAGGCCACATGTGGGTCTCGAGAAGGTGGGAGTTCTCAGGGGAAGGAAACAGCCAACAGGAAAGAAAGCTACTACATGCTTTGTTTCTAATTCTCTGCCCCTGTAGTTCCACAAATATTCAGTAAAACACACTTGGTGTCATTGGATTTCCTGTGGAGGGCACATGCGGCTGAGTTTCCTGCTGTGTCACTGTGGGTGGAGGAGTTGTGTTAGTTGTCTATTGCTGCGTGGCAAACGGCTCCAAAACGTAGTAGCTTTTCTCTCGCACAGCCTTGATCTTGCACAGTTTGAGGGGCTTAGCTGGAAGGTGCTGGTTCAGAGTCTGGTGCTGTCCAGGCTTGACGGGGGCAGGAGGCCTCGGTTCCTCACCACGTGGCCTGTCCATCTGACTGCCCTCAACAGGCTCCCGCCACAGCGAGGGGTCAGAGAGAGAGAGGGCACCCAAAGCGCTTCAGGCCAGTCTCGGAGGTCACAGGGTGGGAGCCACACAAAGGTGCAAACACCAGGAGACCACTGGGCCATCTTGGAGGCTGTGGGAAGAGAAGCGAGAGTTGGAGAAGGCGGGATGGGGAGGGAACCACGGTGATGTGAGGTCAGACCTTTGGGGGGGACCACAGATAGTAGGCTGGATTCACCAAGCTGTGAAATTTGGGTTTGGAGCTAAGCTTACCTACATCTCGGAGGGTCACGTGGGCTCAACTTGCCAAATGGAATATACACTGGCTTGGCTGCAGTCTCTTGCTCCCTTTCGGGGAAAAGTTGGGGGTCAGAGAGAACGTGTTTGCGATGGTGCCGGAGGGGATATGGATGGATGGTGTTAACTAGGGAACTGAGGGGCTGAGAGGCTCTCCCATACTGGGGAGTAGTCTTAGTAAAGGCAGGAAGATGGGGGTGTTGGGGGAAAGTTTTATTTGAGCATAAAATATAAAGAAGGGAGTGATGGGAGAGACCCAGAGAAATGAGCTGCCAGGGAAAGTCTTGTCAGTTGTGCTAAGCCTGCAGGGGGTTTTCGGCATAAAGGGACATAGTGAGACTCATGCTGAGTTCCTACAGCCATTTGGGGCCTCGGCGGGTGGAGGCCCACCGGGCAAGGGGGGAGGAGAGAGAGGAGCGCGTGGGGCAGGAAGAGAGGGTATTTGGAGACAAGCTGTTAGGCTCGCACGTGGAAGGTGAAGGAGCGGGGAGGGTCGAGGGCGACTCTCAGGCTCCAGTCGGGGAACAGGTGGACAGGGCTGCCGGTGGAAGCAGGGACGGTGGGTCAGGCCCAGCTTCGTAGGCAAGTGTGGGTTTGGTGTTGGCCACGTGGGCCAAGGAGGTGCGGAGTCAGCAGGGGACCGGGAGCCCAGTCCAGGGAGTCAGGCCAGGGTGGGGGGTATGCGGGGGTTGCAGGCTACTGGTGAGAGTGGAACAAGGAGCACGGGGGTGGGGTGACGGGGAGGGCTGGGGGCAGGAGAGGACCCTGGGGACCCCAGCAGTCTCGGCACCCACTGTGGGACCAATGAGGGGGGAGGGGCGGGGGAAGGGGGTGGGCTTAAGGCCAGAGGAGCCGTTGGCTCTGCCTGTGGAGAAGCTTCAGTGCCCGGGGCCAGAGCCTGGGCAGGTCTGGCCATGGCGGGAGGATGGCTGGGAGGATGGCTGGGAGGGAGCGGGGCAGGGCAGGGGCAGCCAAGTGTCTGAACGCAGGGACTGGAGAAGAGGGGCCCGAGCAGGACCGCTGGAGCCCAGGATGCTAGCGTCGTGCTGCCTGAGTTCAAATCCCAGCTCTGTGGCTTGCGGGCTGTGTGGCCTTGGGCAAATCACTTAACATCTCTGTGCCTGTTTCCTCAGCTGTTGAATTGCAGGAAAAGTAGTATGTACCTCCAGAGTTGTAGTGAGGATAAGATGAGTCAATAAGTGTTATGTTATGACATAATACATAGTAAGTGCTATGCCAAAGCTGCTATTATATTACACATGATGTGTAGAGTATGTATGAATGTATATGCAGTATAAAGAATATCAGGTATATATTATACAGCACATATAGTATGTATGTATTTTATGTGCTATATAGAACTATTATATATGCTATACATTTAATTATTATAATAAATACTACTATTATAACATACATATAACCTACGATAGTATAATTGTGTTTAATATATTTAATAATATGTATTTTACTATTATATATAGAATACTATATAATTGTATGCGCTGCTATCATAGATATACTGCATATACGATTACTATAAAGGCTATTACTGTCATCATTACTTTATTTTCTGTTTTGTTTTTTAATTGAAGTATGGTTGATTTGCAACGTTGTGTATCATCATCTAATCATTATTGTTAGAATCCTTTCAATGCCACAGATGCTGGGGGTAATAGAGAAGCAGAGAGAACAACACAGAACTTTTGATCCCAGGTAGTTGGGTGAATGTTGACACTGACTAGAAATAAAGAATGTGATGTGTGTGTGCGCGCGCGTGTGTGATGAATGTGGCCTTAAACGCAGAACCGTAGAAAGGGTTGGTAGAGCTCTCACAAGCCTTCTGGTTCAACCTGCTCATTTCACCGACGAGAATGATGCCTGTGCTTCCCTGAGCGGCCTCGGGCCCCTAACCCCTCCCTTCTTGCACACCTGGGTTTGGTTGGAATCCGATGGATGTGGTCAGCACAGAGGTCAGGGCAGGGTCGCAGGGGATGCCCCCCACTGGAAGCTCTGTTGTCCTTCCTTTACTTGGGGTTCAATCCGACCTTCTCTTTTGCCCCCCCCGCCCCTCCCCACTTTCACTGACCATTTAGGGACTGCCCTCTGCCATCCAAGGCTGCTAATGTTTGCCTCTGGAGGGACTCCTGGTGGGAGGCTCAGAGAACACTGAGGAGTATTAGCAGATCAATGCTTCAAAAACCCGATTTAATACAAGAAGGAGCTGGAGCTTGTCTCATCCTCAAGCCTCAGAACAGTGAGTCACTGTGTCCCTACTGGTCAGTTTCCTTAGCGACATCAGCTTGCAGCTTGTGGGAACGGGCAGATGGGTGAGCTTCTGAGGGGGCATGTAGGATTCAGGACTGTTTTCCCGATCCCAAGGAGCCCAGGGATCGCTTGGTATTTCTGTCGAAGACCCCACTGAGGATCAAAACACATTCTCAAGACTTTCCCACGTCACCTTGGCTTGGAAGATGGTAATTTCAGGCAGTTTGTGATTCTAGAGTTATTATGAAACATGTGTTCCCAGGTACATTTTGGGATGTTGTCAGAATAATTCTAACCACTGCCTTTTCTTTCCTGGATTGTTACGGGGCAAATCTGTGATCGATGCTAAGTTTGTCTTTACACCATCTCAGCCTCCCCACGCCCTGTTCTTCTCAGAGACCAGGGGCTCTCATGCTGTCCCGAGACCCCCAGGGTGGCCGACCACTGTGCCCTGCCCTCTCTGTGCGTGCTCCCACCTCGCCCCTCCTCACCCTGCCCACCCCTGGCCTCCATCTCGCCTGGGTCATCCTTGGCCAGAGGATGTCTGGGCCAGGAGCAGGGCTGACTAGGGGACTTCACATGAGGACGAGGGGCACGAGGGCCGTGGGGATCGGGTCCAGCAGCTGTTCCTCCCGGATGGGGACAACCCCTGATGGGGACATCATTTGCAGATATAAGGGGAACAGTAAGACCTTAGAGACAACCGAAGCGAGGGTATACTGAGTCTGCCCCATCCAGATTGCCCTTTTCTGTAAGAGTGCAAGCAGCAGGATCTTGACTGTAATTTCCAATTGAGTCTTCACAATTTGGGCACTTTTTCAAACTAAAGAATTTTTAGAGCATTACTTTGGAGTGATGGAGCCTACTCCAAGCTGAACTAAACATTAAACTATAGCTACACACAACAATGTAATACTGAGTTTTTAAAAGTCTCAGCAAATAGCATGCACCATGACATACTTTTAGTAAAATTAAAAGCAATCAAAGTGAAACAACGTATTTTTAGAAATATATATGTGTTAAAACTATATGTAAGATAAAGCAGATGTTAAATCGCTGGTTACATCAATTGTGGAAAGATGGGGGTAGAAGGGGGGAGAAGCACACGGGTAGGTGTAAATTATTGTCAACATTTTGGGTCTTGTGTTCATGCTGTAGTCACACCTGTGAATTATATTCTATTCCTAAAATAATATACATTATAATAATATAAATTAAAATGTACAGACCAATTATTGACCTGGTTAATGCCAATTCATATGCCAGATAAGCGCTTTATTAATGTCATCAACTCATTGAATTCTCGAAACAAACCTATGTGGGAGGGATTATTATTATTTCCATTTCCTCGAGGAAACTGAGGCACAGAGAGCTCAAGTAAGTAAGCCAACATCACAAAGATGAGCTGGAGTTCTAATCCAGGTTGTGCGTCTCCAGACTCCTGCTCTCTCAAGACTAGTATTAGGATTGATGCGCTTCTGTGAATTTGAGGTCCATAAAGAAAGGGGAACAAGTTAACTGAAGGAACCAGTCTCTTGATGAGCAGGTGTAAGTGTGTAGGAGGAGAGGTGGCTGGCTTTTTGCAGGAGCAAAGCAGATGGTTTTGTAGAGGATAGCCTTGCAGTCAGTTACTGTCTCTACCCTCCCAGGCAAAATAATTGCACATCAGCGAGGTCTTTTTGGATTGATTCCAATAGCGGGAATTTTGTGACGTGGCTAATGGGGGGCAATCTGTTGCCTGAGCCTTTGATCTCCCTTCATGTCGAGGGGCTGAGCTGGCCTCCGGCTGGATGGACTTGGTGCCTCTCACTGTTCTGTCGCAAGATCTGTCATCTATTGAGCAAATATTGACTTCTTGAATTCACTTGTAACATCTCCTGCAACAAAAGTCAATATTTGTTGATAACATATCTGAGGACTGAATAGTGGAGAGTCTGCCCGTCAATAGGAGGACCCATGAGGGAAGCCTGCTTTCCTTTTCCTTTTTTTCTTAATGTTAATGATATATTTTCATTCATTATGTACAAAATATCATTTCAACAGGAAATCACTCTAAAAATTATCGAGATATTTTACATTATTTTTCTTATTCTTTCAAATTCAATGTGTAATATCAATATATACTTATAATAAATCACAGTTTGCTTTTTTAACTTTATTGAAGAATAATTGACAAATATAATTGTATATATTTAAAGTGTACAATCTGCTGATTTGATACGCACAGCCCACTGCAGAATGATGACCAAGATCAAGATGGTTGATACATCCATCCTCAGTGAACATGGGGTGCAGATATCTCTTCAAGATACTGATTTCATTTTCCTGTGTGTGTGTGTTTGTGTGTGTGTGTGTGTGTGTGTGTGTATATATATATGCAGGAGTGGGACTGCTGGATTGTATGGTAGCTCTATTTTTAATTTTTTGAGGACCCTCCATACTGTTTTCCATAATGTCTGCACCAATTTAGAATCCCACCAACTGTGTGCAAGGGCTCCCTTTTCTCCACATCCCTGCCAACACTTGTGATTTGTTGTCTTTTTTTTTTTTTTTTTGCTGTACGTGGGCCTCTCACTGTTGTGGCCTCTCCCGTTGCGGAGCACAGGCTCCGGACACGCAGGCTTAGCGGCCATGGCTCACGGGCCCAGCCGCTCCGCGGCATGTGGGATCTTCCCCGACCGGGGCACGAACCCGTGTCTCTTGCATCGGCAGGCAGACTCCCAACCACTGTGCCACCAGGGAAGCCCTGTTGTCTTTTTGATGATAGCCATTCTGCTAGGTGTGAGGTGATGTCTCATTGTGGCTTTAAGTCTCCTTTACTTTTAAGCCAGACGTTCTCTGTTTTCCGAGAGTGGTCTCCAGAACATCAGGACTAACATTACTCAGGAACTTTTTAGAAAGGCAAGTTCTTGGGCCTCACCTCAGTCCTGCTGAATCTGGGGCTCCAGTGTTGGGGCCCAGCCGATGGTGTGCTGGTAAAGTTTAACAACTTGCTCTCTGAATAAAATGCAAATATTTATGTATGTAAGTTTATTATAAATTTTACAGGTATATAGGATAGTTAGCACACAATCTAGAAATGATAATAATATAATATTCAACACTCCCTATTATAAATTTCATGTAGCAAATTGATTTTCACAGAATACTTTCATTGATTTTTGCGAAACTTTTGTATCAGAGACAGCCTGTGGTTGCAATTGATGAATAAGTGTAGTTGCAATGTGAATGTTGGTTGGTATTTTTGTTTAGATTGAGGAGTAAGATGAACGTGAAAGAAATGAAGATATATGTTACGTTAGAATGTCACTTTTTGTCCATGACACGAGTAACGTCTTTGCCAAATCAATAATGGTTTTTAAATACAAATACTGGAAGACTGTTTCTTCAATTTTTAAAATTTATTTTTGTTTTTTTTGCTCTTCACAAGGCAATAGCTACAGGCTGACATGTTTAAGTTTAACCTGTATTATTAAAAATTCTCCAACATTTTCTTAAGTCTAGACAATCAACAAAATAACACGCCAAGTCCAGACCTGTGGCCTTTGCCCATTTCTGTGGTGTAAATACTTCTTTGATGGCCAAGTTCATGACACCACTGAATGAGAAATTAGGCAGAGGGGTGCAGCAATGCATCATTTTTGCTGTTTCCACCACATGATCCAATGGATAGATGCCCTCAAGAGCAGTGTAATAGAAACATGAAGTAAAATAATTAGGAAATGCTTTTAATATAGTTAAAAACCATAATTTCTTTATTAAACATTTTTAGGATTTATTTTTTAATGATAACTGTGTTTCACAACTGGCTTGCAAAGTTCCTGCAAGTATAACAATTGGCTCTAAGGAGCTGTTCTGAATTGCTCCAGGACACCACTGGGTCCAGTAATGTGTGTTTCAACAAGCCCTCCAGGTGCTTCTGATGATGCTCAATTTAGAGAGCCACTGCTTGAGCAGATGCCGAAGACAAGAAACGCATTTACCTGTAATGAACCTGGTGCTGCCTGCCTGGATCTGGCCAACCTGATGCTGTGCTTAAATGTTTAAGCAAATTCAGATTTGGGGAGGAAGGGAGGAGTATGTCTAAAGGGGTAGAGAGGAATGAGAAAATGTTTCAACTTTGAATCTTTGATATTTTTCTTCCAGATTTGGCCCAGATTGGTAAACGATTAACAGACAGCCAAATAAACCCTAGACCAAATTTGTGGCCCAGTTTATCCTCTTGAAACAAAATTGCAGCCAATGTAACTGCTCAAATGACATGTCTTCCGGAGTCTAAAAAAACCTGGTTGATTTATTCAATAAGTACTTCTTAAGCACCTACCCTGTGCCAAGTGCTGTCTGGATAGTGGAGATGCAGAACAAGACAGACCAGGGGGGTTTGTATTTTAGGAAGAGAGTAAAAAAAACCCCAAAAAACCCAAGTAAAAGCCAGATAGGCAAGATAATTGCTGGAACTATTATGGGCTACCAAGTAACCAGAATAAAATGATGTCATAGAAGGGGATGGATGGGAAGGGGCTAATTTTCTGGCCAGGGTAGTCAGGGAGGGCCTCTTTGAGGAGTTGATGGTTCAGTGAAGAACTGAGTGGTGAAAAGAATCCAGCCAGGAAAGTACCTGGGCAAAGAGTGTCCAGGCAGAGGGGACGATAGTGGTAAAGGTCTTGAGGTGGGAGCAGCCTTGATGTGTCCACGGCCTGCCTGGCAAGGAGGCCAGGACGCCCGGGACAGTGTGACTAAGGTGAGGATGTTAGGAGATGTGTCAAAGGGCAGACCAACAGGGGCCAAAGCAGGTAAGGTCTTTGAGGCCACAGCGAAAGTTCTGGATTTCATTCTAAGTGATGGGAAGCCTTTGGAAGGCTTGAAGCAGGGGAGTGATTGGTCTTGTTCGTGCTTTAACAAGATCACTGGCTGCTGAGTGAAGAATGGGCTGCAGAAAGCAAGAGAGGAAGCAGGGGATGCATCGGGAGACTGTTGGAAGAGTCCAGGGACCAGACAGTGCGGCTCGGACAGGGAGCAGCCAGGTTCAGGAGGCATCACAGTCAACAGAGGATTGGACTGGCTGAGGAATCGTGACAAATTCTCTGTAAGAACACGATGAATCATTAACCCCACCATCTTTAAGCAAAATGTGCTAGAATTCTCTGTATTTATGCCTGCTAATGTCTTACCCACATCTGTCAATCTATCACTTTCTACCTTCTTCGCAGAATCATGTTTACAGTGTCTTGGGAAGGTGGGGGCCTCTTACTTGGGTGGGCGGCTAACGAAGCATCACTCAGAACACCCTCCAGGAAGGCTCAGTTTAACCCTCCGAGTCCAACCCCGAGCTTAGGTTGATAAGGGCCAAGCAGGAGTTAAGAAGCAAGCTCACCAGCAGCCCCTTGTGCACCTGTGTGCAGGTGGGGACAACTATTACGAGGGTGTGTCTGTTCCCTTCCCACCCTTCTTGAATTGGGCGAGCGGGCCCCGTGCGCAGATCTGGGGACCTGTACCTTTCCTGTGTTACCTGGCCAGGTTGGGGTGGGCACTTGGCCAGGAGTGGGCTTGGTTCCTGAAGGACACTGGCCTGCAGGCTGCTTCCCCAGTGGTTGGTTGACAACGTCCTTTGATGTATATAGAACAGGAGCTGTCACCGGAAGATTCCCAGGGGTCCTCAGCTGGCTGCGGAGGTCATTATGATGGTGCAGATTTTGTAAATTTTTCAAGATATGGTTTGTAGTCACTGATTAAAAAAACAAACAGAAACACCTCCTTTAGCCACTATTCTCTGAGAATATGGCATTTCATTGTAAATCCATCTTTCATATATGCCTTTAAATGTCCAGACAACTTTTACGCCGTGACCAGTTTTGAGCATTTTGGAGGGAAGTCTTTCTAAAGCAGGTGACTCTTAAGCAGCGTGTCTATGTGGTTTAACTCCCCTGCTGACTCACATTCACCATTGTGACTGTCAGTTACCGCTTCGCACTGTGATGCAGTGACACAGTGACTCCATGCCCAAGGAAGCTGACCTCTGAGTGAACTTAATTGTTCTGTGTAGAATTGGATCCTCTGTCCAGTGTTTTACATGATTAGCACCCAGGCTGAGAGTACCAGCAAACAGAGGGTCACCCTTTGCTATTCCTTGTTAGAAAATTGGTGCTTTTAAGAAGTTGGATTTTACGGGGAGGTTTTGCCTAAGTTAGCTAGCCTGCTGTTACTGAAAGCAGAAGTCTCCGGAAGTGATGAGTATGTTGTTTTTTTTAAATCCATCTGAGTAGAATGCACTATATGTGACCCACCTACATTCGTGTATTATTTATTAATACAAAACCTTTTTAGTATTGGTCCTGGTTCATAGAAACAGGAATACAGATGAGTCATCAGGATGATAAAGAAAAACACCTCCTGGGTCATCCAAGCAGAAGCCGAAGGAAGAAATCTGACTGGGGCAGACCAGGAGCCCCCCAGGATGTAAAATAAGATCAGTGAGATCCCTGTGTCACCAGTCCCTGCTACTCAGGCCACGCTGCCCTCTCACAGCCACAAGACGGGCAGCCACGCATGGACGCACTGATGGGGGGCTTCGGGCAGTCAGTCACAGCTGTAATGCATCGCAGTTCTCTTAGAACTGGTTTGTGCATAAAAAGAACCTGGCTCCTCGGGGAGGTGACATCATGGAATCTTCTAGAGGGCCCATCACCCTGCTAGGATGTGTAGAAGCTGCCTTGCTCCAGAGTTTGTGATGAGAAGAATTTGATGCAGTCACTGACCTGAAAACATAGATGGTGTCTTTCTTCCAGTCCCTGGGTTTTGGCAAACAGAAGACTCTCCCCAGTGCTCTGGGTCAGACGTCCTTATCTTTAGTAGCAGTTAAGCCTCCAACAGTAAAATCACAGGCAGCACTGGGACGAGATTCTTCCAACAGGCCAGATACCAGAAGGCGGCCTTCTGAACTGAAACAGAAGAGAGATGGACCAGGAAAGTGTCCCTGTTTTGCCTGCGGTCTGTTCCCCTCCTTTGGGGACATAAATGCTTCCTTTGCAGCTGTTTATACACAGATGCAGGTAATCTTTTCTAAAGAAAAAGATCAAAGGTTGTCACTGTCTGGGTCACATAAAGCACACAGCTTTGGCCCCTTCCTCTGTTTTCTGTGATAATTGGCTGAGTGAGCCACCAGTGAGGCAGGTGAGCATTGAATAGGGTGGGACCATCTGGGCTCGGGCAAAGGCGCTTTCCCCGATGGGGGGCGGGGGCAGGGTAAGGAACAGGGCTGCCCTGGGCTATTGGCTCTTGCTTGAAGAGAAATCCGTGGTCTAAAGACTCTCTTTCATTCCTTGTTTTTCCCCTAGACCCGAGGGACGGGCACTCCACCTGTCCTGCAGGGGGCGCTGTTGGCAAAGTCTTCGTGTCCTGTAAACCGTTGAATTGAGTCTTCTGGGCCATTACTGACCTTGGTTTACGGAGTGCTTTTGATGAGTAAAACCCTGTGCTGGTTACAGAAACACGAGGAATGCCTAAACATTAAACAAGACAAAACAAAAACAGAACAACAGAACAACCAACCAAACAAAATACCCCCCAAAACAGCCACCATACCATCCATCCTCCCTACCCCCAGCAACGTCAGCACATTCATTTCATTCCTGGTCTCTTTTACTTGGATATGTGCTTGTTTGCTTGTTGTGGGGGAGGGGCTTACGGATTTCCTGAGCTGGAGATTATCCGTACTTTATGCCCAAATAATAGGGCCGGAAGATCTCCCTGTTTCCTAGGTGCAGGGAACACTGTCTGTAACCCCCAGCCATCCGATGATGTTTTACAAAGAGCTTTCTGAACACTGCCTGTCATTTGTGGAGGGAAAAAAAATGCCTGCATTTGACTTCTGTCTTCTAATCTTCAGCTGACGGAAACCGGGAAACTGCTCAATTTCACATGTTTACTTCAAAATACCCCATGTTAGCCAAGTGGCCGACTGCTCCGTTTTGCAAACGCAGGTCACCACCATCACACCTGCCCTTCTTTTCTCTCCCTGTGTTGGCTGATGCTTCTGTCCCAAAGGCAGGCTTTCAACAAATTGCATCCTGATTGACTGACCTGGATTTCTGCGGGGAGCTGAACACTAAAGCCAAATGGATTTAACCAAAACTTGCTTTGCTGGGGTTTTTAGTCTCTTTCAGAAACAAGCCTGGGACATGTTTTATGAGACAGCTGAAGGGTATTATTCAAGAACAATGGTACAAGCCAGAGTCACAGTAAAGAGGGTTTTAGGGTTGGATGAAACCTTGGGTTATCTGTCCCAAGTGTTCAGCTATTCAAGAAGACTCACGGGCTTCTTATGTGAGCATCTGTTGAGACCAAGTTTCTAGGTTCATTACACCGTGGACTGCTGAACAGCTACAGCTGGTCTTTTGATTGTCTGTTCACCTGTTCATATTTGTTTTGAGCTCAAAACACACAGCTATTTCAATCCATCTAACCAAGGAGCCTGGTACCCAAAGTGAGATGTGGTCCCATGGACTTACTTCATCATGATCCTTGGTGGTGCTGGGGGTAAATCCAGGGATTCATAACCTCTTGACAGCTCTCATGGACCCTGGTCAAGGCCATCATCACCGACCACAGTGGCTTCCACATGATTTTTCGGACTCCAGTCATTTCCTCTTCCAATCCAAATGCACTGTTTTCTCAGGCCCCGGGATTATCATGGTACTTTCCCCAGTCGAAACACTTGAATAGCTCCCTATTATTTTTCTAAAACAACCTTTTTAATTTTATAGAGGTTTTCAATTTACAGGGAAATTACAAAGGTAGTACAAAATTCCCAAGTACTCCAAACCCAGTTTCCACTATTATTATTTACCATTAATGTGGTGCATTTGTCACAATAATGAACCAACACAATTACATTATTATTAACTAAAGCCCATACTTTATTTAGATTTCCTTAGTTTTAACCTAATGTCTTCTTTCTATTCCGGAATCCCATCCAAGTACCACAATACGTTCATCATATCCCCTTAGGCTTCTTGTGACTGTGGTCGTTTCTCAGACTTTCCTTGTCTTTGATGATCTTGACAGTCTGGAGGAGGACTGACAAGGGATTTTGTAGGACGCCGCTCTATTGGGATTTGTCTGATTTTTTTCCCTCATAATTTTGCACTGTAAAGTTTCATGGGTTTTGGCAAATGCATAGTCACATGGTCGTCATTACACTGTTGGTCAGCTAAATAATGGCCCATCAAGGATGTCCACATCCTCAGCCATGGGACCTGTGACTCTATCCCTTTGTATGGTAAAAGGAACTTTGCACATATGATCAACTTGAGGCTCTTGGAGTGGGGAGATTATTCCGGGTTATCTGGATGAGCCCAATATAATCACAGGATCACAAGGGTCCTTATGCTTGGGAGGCAGAGCTCACGGTTGGAGATATGATGGAAGCAAGAGGCTGGAATGATGGGAGGAAGGGGGCCGTGGTCCAAGGAATGCAGGCAGCCTCTAGAAGCTGAGAAAGGCAAGAAATGGATTCTACCCTAAAGCCTCCAGAAGGAATACCACTTATGCTGCCCTGTTGATTGTAGACTTCTCACCACCAGAACTGTAGGAGAGGAAATTTGTTGTTGTTGTTTTAAACCACTAAGGTTATGGTAATATATTGCAGCAGCGATGGGAAATTAATATAGATTTTGGTACCTGGAGGTGGAGTGCTGCTGTAACAAATACCAAAAAACGTGGAAGTGGCTTTGGAATTGGGTGATGGGTAAAAGCTGAAAGGACCATGATAGAAGAGGTCAGGGTTGCCTTGAAAAGACTGTTGGTAGGAATATGGATGTGAGGGCTCAGGAGAAAGCAAGAAGCATGAAAGAGAAAGCCCGTGTTGTCTTGTAAAATACCTCTATTGTCATAAACAGAACACTGGTGGAAAACTGAACATTAAAGGTGTTTCTGGTGAGGGCTCAGAAGGAAACACAGGAGCACGTTATTGGAAACAGGAGGAAAGGGGACCTTTGTTACATAGTGGCAGAAAACCTAGCTGAGTTTTGTCCTACGGTCGTAGAACTTGAAAGGAAACCAGAACTTGTAAGGGATGAATTTAGATATTTAGCTGAAGAGATTTCTGAGTAAAGTATTAAAAGCACAACCTAGTTCCTTTTTGCTGAGAAGAAAGAGATCAGTTGAAGAAAAGAATTGTTAAATAAAAGAGAATAAGGACTTGAAATTTGAGAAATTTTTAACCTATCCAGATTGCAAAAGACACCAAACTTAGAAGGTCCACTGCTGGGAAAGTGTGCTCTGGAAAGAAGGCAAGGTGTAGCTGGGCAAGCTTTTGCTAGTATTTCAGAGGAAGAAAAGAGCACAGTTTTCAGTGACACACGGGGCTCTCTAAAGAGGTTAGGTTTTTGACTCATGCACCCCCTCAGTCCTCTCAACAGAAGCCAAAAATAGGGATGGAATTACCTGGGAAAGATCTGCGGGAGAATCTCTTGTCTAATGCAGTGAATCCCAACAACATACGAGGGATTCATCAAAAACCTGCTGCTTTTTGGATGTGATACCAGCAGAAACACCACCAGCCATTATGTCTGTGGTAATTTGTTTTATAGCAATAGAAAACTAATATACCTCCCAATATACATCTACCTAATATCCGTGCTTCCTGTCTTTGTCGAGGTACCAAGTTTTTTTGTTTTTGCTTTTTTAAAGGCTTTATTTGTTTAGAGCAGTTTAATATTCACAGCACATTGAGGGGAGATTGAGGGAAATGTCTCTCATACCTCATGCATCCACAAGTGCATAGCCTCCTCCATACGTCGTGCCAGATGATACATCTGTTAAAATTGATGAACCTATACTGACACCTCATAATCACCCAACGTCCATAGTTTGCATTATGCTTCACTCTTGGTGGTGTACATTTTATGGGTTTGGACAAATGTATAATGACATGTATCCGTCATTGTGGTATCATACCGAGTATTTTCACTGCCCTAAAAATCCTCTGTGTTCTGCCTGTTCATCCCTTTCCCTACCCACCAACCCCTGGCAACCACTGATTGTTTTTACTGTGTCCCTTGTTTTACTTTTTCCAGAACGTCACATAGATGGAATTAAATAGTATGTAGATTTTTTTTTAGATTGGCTTCTTTCACTTAGTAATATGGTTTTAAGTTTCCCCCATGTCTTTTCACGGTTTGAGAGTTCATTTCTTTTCAGTGCTGAATAATATACCATATGTATATCACCACAGTTTATTTACCTATTCACCCACTGAAGGGCATCTTTGTTGCGTCCAACTTTTGGCAATTATGAATAAATCTGCTATAAACATCCCTGGCAGGTTTGTGTGTGGAGATAAGTTTTTAATTCCTTTTGGTAAATATCAAGGGGTATTTCTGGATTATATGATAAGAGCAGCAGTTGTGTTCAGCTACTTTTCTCAACCTCCTTCCAACTGGAGAGAGTAAGTTCTTCTATTGAAAAATAAGTGGAAAATGGGACTTCTAGAATTGTTTCTTAAAGTAGAGGGAAAATGGCCAGGAAATGCCTCTTTGGTCTTTCTCTCCTTCCTTTTTCTTGTACCTGGAATCTAAATAGGATGGCTGGAGATTAAGCCACCATCTTGGACCATGAGGATAAGCCATGGATGAAACTGGAAGTCATGTGATAAGGAAGGTGGAACAGAAGGAGATAAAGAACCCATGTCCTCAATGATGTTATACCATAACTGCTATACTCACTGTAGACTATCAGCCCCTTGGACTGGGGTCTGTAATAGTTTTTCTTTGCTGAATAACAAGTTACCGCAAACTTAACAGCTTAGAACAGCACGAATTTCTTATATCACAGTTTCTGTGGGTCCAGAGTCTAGGCTTGAAATGTGCTTGTGCTGTTGGGCTTGCCTTTTGTACTTCTGCCATCTCTGTAAGGAGAAAGTGCTCAGGATAGCTTCTGGTTAAGATGGGTGAAAGGTACATGGAGCAGAACTGAACCCCACGCATTGTCTGGAGCCAAGCCCAGACAATCCCAGCCAAGGTCAGCCGTTCTTAGCCAAAATGCAGGTGTATACAAGAGTGAGAAATAAACACTTATTGTTGTACGCCACTACCATTTTGGGGTATTTGTTACTCAGCAAGAGCTGACTAATAGCATTCTCATCTATTCTCCTCACTGCCAAAGTCTCTGTTGTGAAATGCAGACCTGGCTTGTTACTGTTTGGTGTACAGTGTCTGATTTTTCCTGCAGGATGAAATGCCAAATGCTTTACCTGACCTTTGAGCCCTGCCTTGCCCAGTCTCAGCTTCTCAGTCCCATCTTGTTCCACCATGACCCTGACTCATATGCCGTACAAAATATTTGAAGGTCAGAGGCATACTTTGGAGTTGGACTCCTTCACACTTTTGTCTTCTCCTTCCTTCTGCCTGGACTCTCATCCCATACCTGCTTTGTCAATTCCTACTTAGTCTTCAAAGCGAGCTCCATCCTGTGAAGCCTTGCTTTGCTCTCCCAGAAGTGGCCCACTGGTGACCCCATGGCACGTCACAGACAATGCTTTTGGAGGACTCCTCCCATGGAGCTGAGGCAGATTGTGTGTGTAACCTGTCCTAGGCTGATCGCTTTGGGGAAGTGGCTCTTTTATTTTTGCTCATGTACCTTATGTCTCCGCCTAACTCTTTTCCTGGCACATGGTAGATGCTCAAAGCGGGTGTAATGAGCAAATTTGAAGAGGCATCGTTTGGCAGACTGCCCTTCTAGGCAGTGAGATGAGCTTGTGGAGAGCAGATGAATTCTGAGGTCTCAGGCGAGCAGCATTCCTGTGGTTCTCAGAGTAACTCTGCCAGGGAAGGAGATGAGCATGGCAGAATCTGTGTTCAAGACTCTGCCGGCTCCATTCCAGGACAGATGAGGAAGCAGCAGGAGCACAGGACAGACAGGAGCGCCAGCGTGCAGCCCTGCCTTGTCACCAGTTTATCCCTTGTTTCTCTGAGCTTCAGGTTCTTAGCACAACAAGGCTCTTGGATTTGAGGGTCTCCCCAGGCCCTCCCGACTCTGCTGTACACTTGCTGCATTCCATAGGAGTTTGGAAGCAAGGAGTCCCCCCAGGAGGCACGCGGAGCTGTGAAGGATGGGGCAGCTGGATTATGGGAACCAGCCCCTTATTGTGGGCAGGGAACTTGGTTCTTACCAATATCCCCTGTACGCGGACTCTTGTTATCTGTTTGCTGGTTAAAAATGACACCAAAACTTAGTGGCTTAAAACAATAATTTATGACTGTTTCTCATGCTTTTGCAGGTTGGCTGGGATTGTCTGGGCAGGCATGCTCTTGCGCAGTTGCTGTCGGATGGGGCTGGGCTGCAGTTATTTGAGGGCTTGACGGGGTTGGACATCCAAGATGCCTCATCCACGTGGCTATCAGCTGAGGCTGTCACTAGAGCACCAGTGTGTGGCCTCTACACGTGGCTTGGGACTTTCACAATATGGTGGCCAGGCTCCAGGTGGGAGCAACCCAAGAATGAGAGTCCCAGGCAGAAGTTGCAGCGCTTCTTATTCTGTTTTTTAACTTTTTATTTTATATTGGAGTAGAGTTGATTAACAGTGTTGTGACAGTTTCAGGTGTACAGCAAAGTGATTCGGTTATACATATACATGTACCTATTCTTTTTCAAATTCTTTTCCCATTTAGGTTGTTACAGAATATTGAGCAGAGTTCCCTGTGCTATACAGTAGGTCCTTGTTGGTTATCCATTTTAAATAGAGCAGTGTGTACATGTCAATCCCAAACTCCCTAACTATCCCTCCCCACCACCCTTCCCCCCTGGTAACCATAAGTTCGCTCTCTAAGTCTGTTTCTGTTTTGTAAATAAGTTCATCTGTATTTTTTTTTTTTTTACATTCCACATATAATAGATACCTGATATTTGTCTTTCTCTGGAAAGGCTTCTCATGACCTCAGCTCCGAAGTCTTAGAAAATCATTTTTGCCCCGTTCTTTTGGACAGGCCAGTCACTAAGGCAGTCCCCCCACCTCTCCATGGAGGAAGGCTGAGGAGCTTGCAGCACCTTCATTTCAGCCTGCGAATGTGCTGAGATGTGGATCTTTGAGCTGGAAAATCTTTCGAGACTGGAAAGGCCCAGGTGATGTAGCTGAACACCTCAGGGTGCCTTAGAGGAGTGATCCTCAAAGCGGAGAGGGTCAGGAGAGTCTAGATCTCCTCCCATCTTTAATCATGGCACCTTTCTGAGGTTCAGCTTCAGATATATATATATATTTTTAAAGCAGTTCTATGGCTTTTAAAGGTAATGTCATGACTGGGGTTCTGTGTGGGTCCCTAATGTCTGCTGAGTGAGTTGTTCCCTGGGGGCTCGAGGCCAGAGCAGGTGCCTGCAGCAGACAGATTCTCCATCTTGGCTCGACCTTATAAAAGGAGGTGCGTTCTTAGATTGGGGCTTCCCAGGAGCATGGGCAGAGCTCAGAGAGAATGCTTCTCTTCCCATAGGAAAAAACACGCTTTGGACCTTCATTAAACTTCTCACTGGTCTTTAGGTCTCTTAATGTCTGTTGTCAAAATTAAATACAAAATGGAGACCAGAGCTGAGAATTCCCATAGGCCACATAAGCAGAACTAAATCTAGCTTATACTTGGGCTATTTCTTATAAATGTCTCTGAGAATCATAAAAGAAAACTAGGTCACCTTCCTAAAAATGTATCAGATAATCACTTGAAACCAACCCCCTGCCACCTGGACACCCCCACTGTCATCATCCATTACTGTAAAGATGAAACAATCTCCCCATTTTCGCTTTATAAACCATCCTGTAACGTCACGCCCCTGAGCGTCATATCAGTTTTAAATTTGAAAGCTCCCAGTTTGCAAACTGTTCTTAATATGCACAAGAAACTCTTACTAAGTGCTATTTCTTAACCTAGTGATTTTACTTTTGCTACTTCTGGATTTGGGACACTGTTAACTCAGTTTTCCACTTGAAAATTGGGTCCACAGTTATACCCTGTTGCACCTGTCACACTTTTATCCTCTGGTGTATCATGAAATTTAAAGGGAGTTACTAACTGAAAATCCTTTTTTTTTTTTTTTTTAAAATAACTTTTGGCTGTGTTGGGTCTTTGCTGCTGTGCGCGGGCTTTCTCTAGTTGCAGCGAGAGGGGGCTACTCTTCGTTGCGGTGCACAGGCTTCTCATCGCGGTGGCTTCTCTTAGTTGCGGAGCGCGGGCTCTAGGCGCGCAGGCCTCAGTAGTTGTGGCTCGCAGGCTCTAGAGCTCAGGCTCAGTAGTTGTGGCACACGGGCCTAGTTGCTCCGCGGCATGTGGGGTCTTCCCGGACCAGGGCTTGAACCCGTGTCCCCTGCATTGGCAGGCGGATTCTTAACCACTGTGCCACCAGGGAAGTCCCTGAAAACCCTTTTTGAAAAAGCCCATGGGCACCATCTTCCTGTGCTGTTAGGTGTCATTTTTCCCGTTAGACTGAAATCTCTCTGTATCTCACTTGGTGCCTTATTTGCACACAAGCGACTCTCCATGGGGTTTAGCTTGGAGTTGGAAGAATTGCGAAGCTCTAAACTGTCCTACTGTGTCCTTGGGAAGCCCTCCACGAGTCTCTGAATGGCCCCAAGTCCAGTGCTTTGAGGAAGATGTTTTGCTCCTAAAAGGGAGAGGGCTGTCTTTTCTCTCTTGATGGATTGGTGGCCGGGCTAGGTGACTCACCACAGGGGTCAGGGTGCACAGGGAGTGGGGAGGTCTTGGCTGGCTGAGCTGCCTGGGGAACTGCTCCCAGGCTGGGCTTGTCATGTGCCTTGCCTGCCTTTAGTCATGGGGGTCATTGGGTTCTGGGGCACATGGCCCTGACTCTCCACTCTGAGAAGCGTAGAAAGATGGGTTGAGGACAGTCCAGGTCCAAAACCTGCCATAAATTTGTCATGATTTGACATGACAGAAGATTCCCTTTTAGGACACTGCACTGTGTCTGTGTACTTGCGTGTGTCTGATGGAGGCCTGGGAAGAAGACAACTCTAGGACAGTTGGCTCTTCAACCACATGTTCTCGGCTCCTCTGGGTGTTCATGTCAGTGGAAAGAATGCAGAGCAATAACCGGTCCCTGGGAGGGCGGCACTCACCCTGCCACCTCCCTCTCCCTAGCATTAGCGGTTGGCTTGTTCTTCAGAATAATGAAGCTGAGTGGTTCTTTCTGGCACACGTGTCTGTTCCCTGGTGGGCCTGGCGGCAACAAGAAGGGCTCTTTCTGGGCTGATGCAGCCAGACAGTGCTGAGGTCCTGAGTCATCAGTAACGGAATCTGTCTTGGTTAGAGTGGAGCCTGAGACCACAGCTTGGGTGCAGATAATTTTCTGGGAGGTGATCATCCCAGGAGGCAGGAGGGTGAGACAGGGGAGGAGAAAGAATCAAGATGAGGGTGTGCTACTGTAAGAAGCAGAGCTCGATTGTGCTAAGACGTCTGAGAAGCATAGAGCTTGTCCCCCTGAAGGATGAGAGGCCAGGGCACTTACCACCAGCCTCTCATGCCCTCATGGTTGTGGGTAGCCCCCAGGGTGTTGACTTCCCTGCCATCCTGGCTGCTCTGGTGCTGGGCTTTGGAGGGTCCTGTAGTGTTGTAGAACAGCAGTCCCCAACTTTTTTGGCCCCAGGGACTGGCTTTGTGGAAGATAACTTTTCCACAGAAGGGAGAGTGGGGGATGGTTCAGGCAGTAACGCGAGCAGTGGGGGGCGGTAGATGAAGCTTCACTCACTCGCCCACCGCTCGCCTCCTGCTGTGCGGCCCGGTTCCTAACAGGCCGCAGACCGGTACCTAACCAGTCCATGACCTGGGGGTTGGGGACCCCTGTTGCAGAAGGTTCTAGGGTAGAAAAGTGGATACACTGGTGGAATGGGCTAGAGGTAAGAAGCTGTCAGTGAGAGGTGAGTCTGTGCTCTCAAGGAACTGCCCGTGAAGCAGGTTAGAATCAGAGGTGGGCTGAGTAGATGTGATGTAGGGCATCCTCTACTTTGAACAGGACAACCTCTGATGATCTCTTGAACCATAATGAGCGATGGGCCCTTGGGACTTAATGAGAAGGAATGGGAGCAGTGGGTTAGGTGGTGGGCTTGACTATCTCTGCAATGTCTAGAATAGAATTGTTACTACTGATACTTAGAAGACCCACCACTATTGTTTGCTCCTGCCTCTATTGTTACCAGCTTAATATGTTTTCTCATCTGAGACCAAAACTATTCTATAAAAATATGTGCTTCGAATTTACCTTCAGTTTTACCATTTTTCACTCTTCATTTCTTTAAGCAAATCCCAGTACTTGAAATACTTGAAGAGACAATGACCAAGAATTGTCTAAAGAGCACAAGCAAGAGGCTTGGTGTAACCAGATCAGGAAAAATACAAAACACACACACACACTCCGTAGACAAACTGCTGATAAATCCAAAGATAAAAACTGGAAGGCAGCCAGAGGAAAAGAAATATTCCATAAAGGAGGACAAAAAAAGCTATTTCTTCTGTTCGGTTCTCTCTCTCTCTTTTCCTCAATTACATGTATGTCCTCTTGAGAGTGTCTCACAGTTTCTGCCAGTTTGTTCCATTTTTTCCCTCTTTTTTTCTTTCTGGGTTTCAGTATGTATAATTTTTATTGACCTATCTTCAAGTTCATTGATTCCTTTCTCAGCCGTATCCAGCCTGCCAATAAGGCCAGAAAAAGAATTAATCTCTGGAATTGTATTTTACTTTTCTAGCACTTCCAGATGACTCTTCTTGCCGCTCTGCTGAAACTCCCTGTTGGTTCATGTCCCCATTTGGTTCATTAGATTCATGTTCAATTTTCCCATTAGATTTTTCAATGTAGTCATCATAGTTATTTTAAAGTCTGTGTCTGACAGTTCCCACGTCTGAGTCATCTGAGTCTGATTCTATTGGTTGTTTTATCTCTCTACAGTGGGTTGCTCTTTCTTGCTTTTTTTGTGTATCCAAAATTTTTGATTGCATGCCAGACACTGTCTGTAGAAAGATAGTCAAGACTGAAATAAATCATATTTATGCTCAGAAAAGGGCCTGCCTCTCCTGTCAGGCAGTCAGCCTGGGTGGTTGAGTCATTCTACGTAGGTTTTGAGTTTGCTTCCTCCAGGACACCACAGGCTTCAGACTCCTCCACCAGTGGGCTGCTGTTATCTTGGGCTTAGTGTAGGGATGGGAGAGCTTGGGGGGCGGGGTTCCTGTTCCACACTCAGCTTTCAGTGACACCTGTGTGGTCAGTTCTCCACGATCTTGACACCCCCCAGTAACAGATTGGTGCTCATGTTGGGGAGGGTCTAGCCTTGGGCTTCGGTGGAGTCTGTGTGTCTCAGAGTGATTTATCAGCACATCTCCCGCCCCCCCCAACCCCCATGGAAATCAAACTCTGCAGCGTTTTTCTGTGTTGAATCTTGGTTGGGAGAGACGTTCCTGCCCCTCCCCCAGCAGCAGCAGACCTCTGCTCTGTATTGGTGCAAAGGTTCTGGTCTCAGGAGCATTTCCTCCCTACTCCAGCAGCTTAAAGTCATTGTTTCACCCGAAGGAGGGTGTGGGAATTGGGCTGGGTGTGGGGCCTGGACTGGAGGGGCAGCGGGATGCTTGTTGCACCCATCTTTCCCATGGGTGAAGGCCTGTGGCAAAGAATTTGTGAGTGACTGTGAACTCTCACTGTGTCTGGGACTCCCAGTAATTCTAAACTGACATGCTGATCCACACTTGACTTCCAGAATACATTAAATTTTAGCTGATTTCTGCTCACCTACTTCTGTCAGGCAGCTGGGCGGGGACGAAGGTGAGACAGGTTGTGTCCCATCTCTCCTCCATCCTTTGGAATTTCGTTCACTCAGCTACATTCAACTCTCTGATGGACTCAAAAAAATTACACTTTTGTAGGTTTCCTGGCCTTCCCTTGTTGTTAGGGTGGGAAGAAATGTCCTCTTGAGACTTTGCACGTACTCTGCGGAAGTGGGGCAGCTGTTATTTGAATGTCTGTCATACACAGGACACTGGACTGGGTCCTGTTCCTTGACTTTGCACTGTGACTCGTACCGTTTGACCAGCGCACCTGAAAGGCAGACAACTCTTTGGCCACCTTTTTGATTTGTGGAAAAGTCACCTCCTGGATTTCTCCACGGTCTTTGGGATAGTGAAGCCCATCCCAGTTCTGCACTCAGCATTCTGGGGTACCACTTGCCTGGGAGGGGACAGTAGGCACATTTATTTTGACTTCTGGGGGCAGAGTGGTGCAGTCGGAAGGGATCAGGCATGTAGTTGGAATTGCTGAGTCCATGACGGGGTTGACCAGATGTCCCTTCCCTCAGGCTGATTCACACCCTCCAGCTGTGTGAGTTCAGGCAAATGCCTCCTCAAAGCTGAGTCCCAGTTTGCTCGTCTGTAAGATCAGAGGTTGGACTAAATTCTCTTAGAACAGATGCCCTCCAGACCGTGATGGGCCAATGACTCTATCTGCATACAGGTGTTTTCTCATTCAAGACGTAATAAAAGGGCAGCTGCTCTCATGTGCGGTATGAGAGATGCTCTGCGTTGAAAGTGGTGCTCATTTTCAGGAAGTAGGAAACCACGGCTGAGCTCCTGTGGTTTCCAGACAGGGTTGGCACTCCTGTCCACCCCCCACCCCATTCCATCCAGCACAGCTCAGACCTCACAGAGTTCGCTTCCTGGGCTTCCCTACAAATGGCTGCTTGAAGGAAGCGTTTTATGAAAAAAAAAATTGAAATCCACTCAGAAATTAGATCCATGGTTGCTGGGGGTTGGGGAAGGGATCAGCAGAAGGAGGTAAGAGGTTTGGGGGATAGAAATGTTCTGTGTGTTCATTGTGGTGGTTGTTTCACGGTGTGTTGTGTGTATTTGGCAAAACTAAAGGAAATGTATATATATATATATATATTTTTTTTTTTTTTTGAGATGAAGAGTTTATTCAGTTTATATTTCAAGGCAATTACATAATGGTTTATTTTGGTTAACATAATATTTGGTTGCACAATTAGTGCTATTAATCTATACCATCTCTTTACAAGTTGTTTTTTTACATTTTTAAAATTCTTATACAATTGTGAAAGGTTACTTTCCATTTACAGTTATTACAAATTATTGGCTATTTTCCCCGTGTTGTACAATACATCCTTTAGCCTGTCTTACACCCAATAGTTTGTATCGCCCACTCCTGCACCCCTATATTACCTGCCTGGCTGCCCCTTCCCATCCCTATAACCACTAGTTTGTTCTCTATACCTGTGAGTCCACTTCTTTTTTGCTATATTCACTAGTTTGTTGTATTCCTTAGATTCCACATGTAAGTGATATCATACAGTATTTGTCTTTCTCTGTCTGACTTATTTCACTTAGCATAATGCCCTCCAAGTCCATCCATGTTGCTGCAAACGGCAAAATTTTGTTCTTTTTATGGCTGAGTAGTATTCCGTTGTATATATGTACCACCTCTTTTTTATCCATTCCTCTGTTGGTGGACACTTATGTTGCTTCCATGTCTTGGCTATTGTAAATAGTGCTGCTATGAACATAGGGGTGCGTCAATCTTTTTGAATTAGTGTTTTTGTTCTTGGAACTGTATGTTCAAATGGGTGAAATGTGTTGTATGTAAATTATACTTCAATGAAGTTGGTTTAAAAATTGAAAACCGGGCTTCCCTGGTGGCGCAGTGGTTGAGAGTCTGCCTGCCGATGCAGGGGACATGGGTTCGAGCCCCGGTCTGGGAAGATCCCAGATGCCGCAGAGCGGCTGGGCCCGTGAACCATGGCCACTGAGCCTGCGTGTCCGGAGCCTGTGCTCCGCAACGGGAGAGGCCACAACAGTGAGAGGCCCGCGTACCGCAAAAAAAAAAAAAATTGAAAGCCACTGCTTCAGGTTAGTGTTTCTCAAATTTTTAAATATCCACTCCCTTCGGTTAGACTAAAAGCCTCACACCGTTCTTTAGTCACTTAGAATTTCAAAGTAAATTGTAGTGGGAAAGAGCAAATCAAAACAATGGTAATTTTAGCATACACTCTGTGAATTTGGAGATAAGAATATTAAGACAGGTACCTGTCTTCCAACTACTCAGAACTTGTATTTGCATTTTATCCTTTTTACTTCATTTTTTGTGTGTGAGTAAGTGTGGTGTGTGTAAGAATGTATATTATTGGTACAGTTGACATTCCCTTGGTACCCACGGTTTCATCCCACTTCTCACCTCCCTCCCTGCTTTCCCTCCTTTTTTCCTGGAGGCAAAAATGTGGAAGTTAGGTGTACATTCCTACAGTCCATTTTTGACATCTTTTCATATATATATATATATACATGTATACACACATATGTATGTAAGAACAATACATAGTATTATTGTGAACTTTTATTTGTAAATTTATACAATCAGTTTCAAAATATATAGATCATTCTGCAATTGCTTTTTTCAACTACGCTTATATTTTTGAAGTCTGCTCATAGTGACATGCATCTAGGTCTGGGTTATTTTTCTTGCTGTTGTGCAGATTTCCATTATATTAACATACCATAATTTAGTTTTCAATTTCCCTTTTTTCATTAACGTCAGGAGCAATGTGGCTACGATCTTCCTTTCACATGCGGAGTGTTTCTCCAGGTTACGTCTACAGCTGGAATTCCTTGATCACGGGGCTAGAATATGCTTTTCCGACTACGCAGTGCATCCCAACTCCCACGCAAAGATTTTATTTGTGGAGGTGTATATATTTATTTATTTGTTTTTAAAATTTATTTATTTATTTCTGGCTGCGTTGGATCTTCTTTGCTGTGCGCGGACTCTCTCTCTAGTTGCTGGGAGCGGGGGCTACTCTTTATTGCGGTGCGCGGACTTCTCATTGCGGTGGCTTCTCTTGTTGCGGGGCACGGGCTCCAGGCACGAGGGCTTCAGTAGTTGTGGCTCGCGGGCTCAGTAGTTGTGTGGCTCGTGGGCTCTAGAGCACAGGCTCAGTAGTTGTGGTGCACAGGCTTAGTTGCTCCGTGGCATGTGAGATCTTCCCAGACCAGAGCTCAAACCTGTGTCCCCTGCATTAGCAAGCGGATTCTTAACCACTGCACTGCCAGGAAAGCCCCACCCAAAGATTCTGATGTTCACATTCTCCCTGCCTATTACTTTGGCTCCGAGAGTCACTGTTCTAGAACAAGGGTTGGCAAATGTTTTTGAGAGTAAATATTTCAGGCTTTGCCAGCCAATGGGTAAAATCGAGACTACAATGTAGGTATTCATATAACCCTTTAAAATGTAACCATTAAAATATGTAAAACCATTCTTAGCTGGTAGGCTATAAAAAAGCAACAACTGGCTGGATCTGGCTCCAGTACTGGTGTTCACTGTGCCCTGCTCTCGACTCTTTCAGTTCTAGACAGTCTTCTAGTTCTAGTGTGAATTTACTAATAAACAGATAAATTAATACATGTATCCACACATGCACACACACACACACGCACAGTGTGAGAAGTTAGGTGGTCGGCACACGCACACGGTTGATTGAGGGAAGCCCCGGGGGAAATGGTGTTCCGTTTCCTACAAAGTTGCTGATGTCCTTGGTGTGTAAAAGCAGTGGACCTGAGAGTGGCTCCATTTTCCTCCCCAGTTGCCTCTTGCTCCTCCACTGGTCTGTGCCCCCGTCCTCCGTGGGCACAGACACAGCAGTGATGCTCCGTCTTCCCCACACCCTAGGACTCCCTCACAAGGAATGTGACATGTGCCTCGGGAGGGATCTCGCCTGTGATCTTGAGGATGAGATGCTGTGGTGTGTTTGGAGGGAGAACGTGGAAATGGGTGGCATTTGGAAAACACAGACGTCAGGGAGCGTCGAATGCTTTACTCCATCTTTCTAAAGATGGGGTGGGGATGGGATATGGGGGCAACAACCCATCCCACATTCTTCCCCAAGACAACTAGAGGACCAGGGATTAGTGGAACAAATGACCATTAAAGAGACTCAGGTTAAAGAAGTTTTTTTGTTTGTTTGTTTTTTAATGAAACCCTGGTACTAGGCAGAACTTGGCATGGCCATTCCATCCTTCCAGTGGGACTGCATCCAGATTCACCTGGACAACTGACATCCAATCTGCTCTTTGCATTTCTGGACAAGGCATCTCCATAATCTCCTTCTTCAGTGACTTAGAAGGTGCCCTCGGGGAGGTGACTAGCTTGGGGGACTGTGTAAGTTTCCTCGTTGGTATGAGGGCAACCATGTTGTGCGGGAGGGTTGTGGGGAGGGGCAAAGAGGGAATGTGTGCTTGTGTGTGCACGCGTGTGTGTGTCAGGGTGGGGTGGATAGGGACACTTTCCTTTTTCCAAGTGTCAACTCACACACAAAAGCACCCTCCCAGACCTCCGTGCCTCTCAGATTCTGTCAGTCTCTCCCAACGTGAATCACTCCAACGCCAGCCTTCCTCTCCCACCCGCCTCCTGTCCCTTCCTGTCCACCTCTCCAGATTCTGAGACCCTCCTTTTATTCCCCTCAGCAAACACCCTCCCCACTCCCACCCCAGCCCCACTGGGTTGACAGGACTCAGAGAAGACATGATGATAAAGAAGGCCAATTCACGCAAGTTCTTCAAGGCCCAGTGTCTAGACAGGGGCAGATCCCCCGAGTCTCTTCCCGGCCCCATCCCTGAGGGGTGGGACTTGGGTCCTGGCTGGACAAGGCAACCCCACAAAGAGGTGAGCTGGAGCCCTTCAAGCTGGTGGACTAGGTGAGGCTAGTGAGCCTTCTCTTCTGGAACTTTCCATCACTGCCTGGGACGGGGAGCTGGCAGAGCTGGTCAGGTGCAGGTTTCCACCCCCTGGTTTTACCCTCTATTCACTAAGCCTCCTGCCTTTACTCAGAGCAGAAAGCTCAGCCGTGAACCCAGCTGCCCAGAGCTCAGAGTAGGTGCAGCCCACACAGAGGGCTGAATTAGACTGTTTGCACCTTGGTTGATGTCTTCCAAATTGTTCTGTGGGCAGTGGTGTTTATCCCCTGCAGAGATGGAGTGATGCAGAAGGAGGAACTCAGAGGTAGGAGTCCCGTGAGAAAACAAAGCTTGCTAGTGAACTGACCACCCACAAGTTTAAATATTTAAATTCTTGTTTTAGCTGAGGGAGGATGTATTATTACGTATTGTCAGGCTCTACTGCTAAGTCCCAGCTCTGCAGCATGGAGTTCATCGAAGAGTCTTTTCTCCCGTCTAGTCTTTATAGATGCTGCTCCTGGCCATTCACACGCCTCTCCCACCCCTTCTTGCCCTGGTGAGCTCTTAGTCAGGGCATTGACGTCACCCTCGGTGCCCTTCGGGGCTCCCGTGGCACTGGACTCCCCGCCTCGGAACTTGTCACAGTGGGTTGTAATTGCTCATGCACTTACCTGAATCCTCCACCAGATCAGAAATAGCATCTTTGTTGCTGTCCTCACAGCCAGATAGTGTGCCTGGGACCAGACTCAAAGAGAAGATGCCCGCAGGCATCAGGTTAGAAAAACGAGTAGCCGTCAAGCCGGGTGCAACGATGGCCAGTGGGGAGAGGCAGGAGGTCAGGAGCTGAGGACGTGAGGACCAGGCTTAGGGATGAGTTCCCTGGGCTGGAGTTCTAGGTGCTGACCCAGAACCATGCCGGGTGGCCTGGACTTGTTCCCCAGCTGCCAGCTGACGATGAGGAGGTCGGGCAGGGGTTTCGAGGTGCTGGGACGGCGCGAAGGCTCAGTGCTGGGCGGGCAGTGTCCTGAGCTGATTCTAGAGGCTCAGCCCGGGGGACGCCAGCCTCCAGGGTGGGTCCAGAGGAAGGAGCAAACCCAGGGGTGGCTCTGACGTGAACGCTCTCACAGTTTAGGCAGGTGAGGCAGACGAGGAGATGCTGGTGACCTGACGGGTTCACATCCCACGGAGGTTGATGCAGGGCTGGGGTGCGCTGCGGAGGAGCCAGGCCTGCAGGGGGAGGAATGGAAGGACAGATTCATGGCCTCCAGGGTCTGCATGGTGCTGGAGAGAAACAACAGCTAGGCTTTGATTAAGCCGAATCCCCCCAGAAGCAGACCCCAGCCAAGAGTTCCAGAGAAAGTGGCTTATTTGGAAGGTGGAGTGAGGCAGTGGCAGGAGGTGGCCGGCGGGGGTGCAGCCCAGCATCACCAGTGGATGAAAGGAGGTGGTGCCTGGTGGGCGCCCAGAGCTCCACCTCACCTCCGAGCCGCCCTGCACACGTGTCTGTCCGCCGCTTCCTGCCCGGTGTTGGCTGGGAGCTGCTGTCTCAGGACAGTGATTTCTTCTCCCTCTCGGGTGGTGCAGTGATTTTAATGCCAGGCAAGGTGCCCGCAGAGTCCCGATGGGGCCCGAGGGCTGGGGGCACCAGCAGCTTCAGCGTGAAGACTCAGCCCTGGAGCATCAGGCACCAGGGCGCCTTTTGGGCAGCTGTACGCAGTGTGCCCATGGGTGCACTTCAGCCTGGCCGTCGGCACGCCTCTTGCCCCGTTGAACTGGGTGTTGGGGCTTCCTGCTGGACTGAGGCACTTGTGCAGAGACCCTGTCTTGTGTGCAGAGACACTTCTGTGTCCCTTGTAGAAGACCCTTGAGAGATTTTGACTGAACAGGACTAAACTCCCGCTTGGAAGGGTCAGAGGGGAGAGGAGACCCACGGCTCATCCAAGGGCCCTGAGGCCACTGTCAGGGACCAGTGTTTCCAGGTGGGAGCCTGATTCCCCGACCCCTGTGAGCAGCCGCGGTAGCTGATGGCTGTCCGCCAGACCCTGAACGCCCGTCCTTATAGCCTTGACCTCAGGGAGTCCCCACTACCCCCGAGGTGGGTGCTAGAGGCAGCCCCATTGTAGAGAGGAGGAAAACGTGAGAGTCTGATGGTCCGATTTCTCTCGAGCCTCTGTTCTTTGATGTCAGTGCCACGGAGGACCCTTACCTGCACCTTACCTATTACGGTGAGTGGGCAGCTCGACTGGGGCTGGTCGTGCCAGGCTGAGCTCGCGGCAGGACCCCTGCATAGTGGGAAGCAGAGGGGGACCCGGCTCCAGGTTTCCTGCAGCCCGGCCCTCATTTTACAGCGAGGTGGGGGAGCGCCCGCTCCAAGGTTCCATAGCTGAGTCAGGAGCGCCCATCCAGAGACGCATCCACTCCTCCGCCACACAGCCGCTCCTGGTGATGGAAGGGCATTCTCTAAAATCATTTTGCTCATGTAGCCATTTTCTCAGTTGTATTTCCCCAGATGAATAGTGTGTGTGTGTGTGTGTGTGTGTGTGTGTGTGTGTGTGTGTGTGTGAGTGGACGTCTTATAGAATTGTCATTGCAATGTTTAGTCTAGGAGAAAAAGCCAATTATTGACAAGAGTTCTGTGGCTGTTAGGAAGAGCTTCTCAATGGGACCAAGGGCTGGACCTCAGGCAAGAACATGAGGGAGACAGAGGCAGCCCTGCCCTTGGGCGTCTGCAGGTCCCTCACGGAAGAGGGGGTTGGCCTGAAGGCACGGCACTCCCTGGGTTCACAAGTCCTACACTCTTATTCCAATATTTAGGGCACTGACCAGGAGAATAACTTTGCTGCCGGAAAGCCATCTTTCTTCCCCAGATTTTTGAATGCATTTCGTTTTCCAGTTGTGAAACGTGGGAGGGATATTTTCCCGGCTGGGCCTGTAGAGAGGAGGGGCCCAGGGGAGGGGCAGGTCATGGTCACTCTCTGGCCGCTCATCCTCCTTCCACACACTGGTATCTGCTGTTCGCCGGGGAGAGCCCGTGCTCCCCTGGCGCCCGGCCATCTCTTGCAGGGATGTTGTATCTCTGTCCTGGCAGATTTGTTCTCCTTCAGGCTCAGGTTTCCAAGAGACAGAAGACCTGAGTGTCCCCTACTATACCTTCTATGTGTCCACATCTGACACGGAACTATTCTGAGGCTATTTATCCTGATGGTTCCCCTATATCATCTGTGTCTGGGATTAACCTGAAAAATGCCAAGCCTTTCTGTCATTGGTGGGGCCAGACCAACATTCTCAGACCCCACTGTCTCTGGGAACTGAGAGCAAGAAGGTCTCAGTGCAGGGGCCCCAGGCCCCTTCACCGTGCCTGCTCCCTCAGCAGGGCCCCCGCTGTGCCCACGTGATGACATCTGGAGGAAACGCAGGCAGGAGGTGCTGGTGATGAAGGCAAACACAACTGCACCGTCAGCCACGCCTGGAGGGCTTAGAAAATTAGATTCTGGGAGCTTGTATCAGTTAGCCCTTGCTGTGTAACAACCTACTTCAAAACTTAATGGCTTAAAACATCCGCCATGTATTTAGCTCATGATTCCATGGGGCGTCTTCTGCTCTGTGCCTGCTCATCTGATCTTGGTAGGTTCACTTAGGCACCATGGTCAGCTTGCAGGTGGACTGAGTCCTGGTTTGTCTAGGAAGGCCTCCTGCACGTGGCTGGTGGTTGGCAGTCTGTTGGCTGGGCGACCCATGCAGCTGGGCCACATATCTCCAGCAGGTCAGCTGGGGCTTGTTCACACAGAGCCCCAGATGTAGGTGAAGCCAGAGGATGAGCCACAAAGAACAGGCGCCTTTCAAGTCTCTGCCAGTGTCATGTTTGCTGATGTCTTATTGGTAAACCAAGTCACAGGGACAAGCCCAGGGTGTTTGTAGGGCGGGACCTCCACAGGTCGTGGATATGAGCTGTGAGCCCACGGCAGGGGGGCATTACTGCAAACATCCACCACAGATTCTCACTCCAGACCCACAGAACCAAACTCTAAGGGTGGCTCCAGGAATCCCTAGTTTTAACCAGTCCCCTGGGTGGTTCCCATGTGGCTGCTGCCGGGAAAGTCAGCCGGATCAGCTGGAAGCAATGATGGGTTAGTTGTGAGCTCAGAAGCCTGCAGAGGCAGGCAGGTGACATAATGTGTGATGTTGCAGCTGTAGGGTGACAGGGAATGTTCTGTCTGGGCAGACTGGACAGTCCTGGAAGGGAAGGAATTCTTAAGGTACTGACCAGGCCAAACCACTCATGTCCAAGTGGCACACAGCTGTGAGCCAGTGTCCCTCAGTTTTATGATGACGATTTCCCAAATGTTAGGACAGGTGGCCCTGGGGATGCAGGGCCCCGCATCACCCCCCAGAGACCATGACTTTTGTCCCAGCGCCCGGCCGTCGGTGTTTACCATGGGCAGCTGGCCCTCAGGACCCGCCCGTCCTTCCCAGCTTGGACTCAAGCTCACGTTCCTGCTTCAGTCGTCGCTGACCGACCTCTCTTTATTTTTCTTCCCCAGCAATTTAGCACCACATGACACATGTTTTCTGTTTACTGCTTTACTGCCTGCCTCTCTCCCACGAGAATACAATCTCCTGGAACCCTGAGCCTATTGTGTCTACTTCTGGACCCTCAGGGCCTGGCGCTCAGTGGGCACTTAATGGCTCTTTCTTCAGTGAATGGAGCCCCCTTGCTATTGGTTTTCATTTCGACCATTTCTCTTGGCCTCAGGAATGGCGCCAGCCTGGCCTCGAGCATCATCTCGCTGTGTTTGCTCTGCGGACTGAAGCCATGTGGACGGAATAGTCTCCGCCCATGTAGGTCCCTCTTGCCAAGGTCCATTTGCATCGCAAGAATTTTCTCTCAGAGGTGGATGAAACCTCCTTGTTCCCTCCAAGCCAGGCCTCATGCGGGGGTAGATGGGGTGATGGGGGGCGGATGTAGGACCTGGGAGTAAGAAGGTGTTTGGAGACTTTTGCTTGGGTGCACCTCTGCTCAGCAGTGATTACTAGTAATTACTAATGTGTGAGGACATTTAAGTTCTCCTCTCTTAGCAAATTTCAATTATACAACACAGCGTTTTCAACTCTATCACCATGTGTACATGAGAGCTTCACCCTTATGCATCTTACAGCTGGACGTTTATATCCTTTTACCAATCTCTGCCTACTTCCTCCACCCCACAGCCCCTGGCAACCACTTTTTTACTCTCTGTTTCAATGAACTTGACTCTTTTATTTTAGATTCCACATATAAGTGGTACCATGCAGTGTCTGTCTTTCTCTGTCTGGCTTGTCTCAGCACAATGCTCTCAAGCTCCAGCCCTGTTGTTGCCAGTGGCAGACTTTCCTTCTTTCTCATGGGTGAATAGTACTTTGTTGTGTATATGTACCATGTCTTCTTCATCCACTCATCCACTGATGGACATGTAGGCTGTCCCCAGGTCTTGGCTGCTGTGAGCAGTGCTGCGCCATCCAGCATTTGGGGCTAGAAGGAGAGAGCTGGGTGGAGGGGGGAGAGGTGTGTGCACGGCCGGCACAGCGCACTCAGCTCAGCACATCACAGGGGCCCTTACTTACCTGGGGGAGCACTTCAATTTGCTCCCCTGGATCTTACAGGAGAGGAAGCAGGGCTTCAGCAATGTTGGAACTCTGCCTGGGGTCCTAGAGCCGGCTCGAGACTTCCTCCCACCTCTCAGCGTGCTGGGTTCCTACCACACCATCCTGTCCCCTCTCATCCTACAGGGCAGAGCAAGTTTGAATTTCCTCACCATGGCAAATTCTGACTTGACTGCCCTGAAGTAAACAATACACATGGGCCCTAAAACACTTTTAGAAAAAGAGGAAAGGATTAAAGCTATTTACAAATATAAACAAAAGCTCATGGGAAGCTGGGATTCAAACTGCTCAGGAGGGAACCAGAACCCCCGACATGAACTCTTGAGAAATGAGATAGACACAGGGGAGCAGGTAGGATGCCACGAGGGGACCCGTGTTCTCCATCAGGGGAGAATGGAGGCTGTGGGAGAGCTCACGTGGGGAGTCGGGAGCGATGTTCCCAGCACTTCCCTGGCTCTCTGTTCTCTCTCAGACAGAATCGTCCAGCTGCTTGTTTTCCATCTCGCTGGAGGTAGCGGGCAGCAGCCCAGGCTGTTTTAGATCAAGGTTTGCTGGCTGGACTTGGGGCGTGTGTCCAAAGGCCAAAGGTTTGAGGCAGACGCACCGTGTTCCCGCTCAGAAGCCTGGGACTATTTGGACGAGAAAATCTCCCATAAAACATGAGAATTCAGCAGCTCCTAGGACCAGAGAAGGTGCAGATCCAGGTCCTTTCCTGATATGCCCCAAAGCGTGTCCAGATGGCTCGTGAGAAAAGGCATGTTCCTTCTGGTGCCAGCAGGGTGGCGTGCAGGGGTTTCCCATCATCTGGTCCAGGTGTGGCAGGTGCTGTCACTGACCGGGGCTCGATCCAAATGACACTTGTTCAGAGGAGATGCTCTCTGCTTCAGTTGTGGAACATTGAGTCCCATCCCCACCCCCACCCTGCCTGGGGCCTGGTAGGAGGAGAGGCTGGTCCAGCACTCCCAGAGCATCCCAGAAAGTAACCCAATCTTTGGTTTGAGCCCAGCTGCACAAGGACAGTGCTTGCTCAACCTTCCCGCCGTCCCCAGGGTCCTTGGCCTCCATATGGAAAGGCTGGTGCCTGAGGCCAATGGGATGCTGATTCTGCAGGGGGATGGAGGGGAGGAAATGGCCTTTTGCTGGTGCCTTTCACAGATGTCAGCCGTCCTGGGGGAGCTTCTAAGAGACTAGGCTGGGGACAAGCGACCGATCGGGGTAAACAAAGGAGAAACAGTGGTGAGGGTGAAGGCTCAGCCCTATGCTCGAGAATTTGGGAGCTGAGTAGACGTGGAAGTGTTTCCTGCTACAGGAATTCTACAGGGTTGTCCCAGGACCGAGAAAGGCATCCTACGGGGCTGCCGATAGGATTCATTGTCAACTAACCGAGCCCAGTGATGATTTTACCGAGGGAGGTAGAGGCACCTGCCAGGTTAATGGGGTTATTATGCACTTTTACCCACAAATTTATGTGTCCAGCCCAGACCTCAGCCCTCATCTCCAAGTCTGTCTATGCAGCTGCCAACGTGGCCTCTCCGCTCAGATGTCTAACAGGTGTCTGGTGTCCACACCCCCAAAACCCGTTCCTGACCTGCCAGCCACTCCTGAGCCCCCAGCCTTCCTGTCTCGACGGCAATGGCGAGTCCCCTCGGCCAGGGGCTTGGGCCGAACATCGTCCAGGCACACTCTACTCAGCGACCGATCCACTCACCCTGTGGCTGGAAAATACATACCGTCGTACCAGGGTTAACGATTTACTTTCCATCATCCGGTGGAAGAGAAAGGGCTCCTCAGTTCTCGGGGATCGTGGAATTTCAGAGCCCAGGCTTTGCAGATTGGGCTGCGGAACAAACAGCCTGCAACTCAGTGGCTTAAGACAACGACAATACTTATTTTGCTCACAGATCTGCAACTCGGAGGGTAGGGCTTGGCGGGCAGCCCGTCTCTGCTCCCACGGCGTCAGCCTGAGGACATCAGAGGCCAAGGCTGAAATCCTCACGATGCGTGTCCGGAAGGTGATGGGAAGACGTGAGACACCCAGGTATCTGTCTCTGCTTGCCATCCCCTCCACGGAGCGATTCAGCATGGTGGCTTCAGGAACCAGGCTTCTGCCGTGAGGCTCGGAGTTCCGAAGATTCACTTCCCAAGGGAAAGACAGCTTCCGCCTTGCTGGCAGCTGAGTTACTTTTTGTGTCTTGACTCAGGACATCACACAGTGTCCCTTCTGCCCTGTCTTGTTGGAGGGCGTCATAACGGTCCACCTCCATTTGGCCGTCTTTGCCACACAGATCTTTGCTTTTAGGTCTGTGGTGTGATGCTCCTCGTGGCCCCAAGCTTCCAGTCTGCGGTGAAGATACCTGTGCAGATCCAGAGATGCACTGGCTAATGATGGTGTGATGGGGGCTCTTCCCGGGGCAGAGCTGGCGAGCACTCCCTTCCACCAGGGTGGTTGGGGGACATCCCAACCTAAGTTTGCACGAGTCCCTGTGCACTCTGTGTGGGGTCGTTGTTGAAAGAAGAGGAGGGTGTTTGGCAGGAGAAGAGAAGGAGAGACAAGGGGAGGCAGTGGCAGGGAGTCGGTCCCCACGCGGCCTCTGGGACTGTGCGGAATCCCCAGGGGGAAAGCCAGAGACGAAAGGCAAAAGACGGTTCCCAGGGGGCACTTTTGTGAGCTGCCGAGCACAGGCTGCAGAGTTGCAGAGTCCAGGCCATGAGATGTAGCCCAACCATGGGAGCACGGCATCCTGGACTGCTCTGGCACCTTGGGAGCTGGGGTCTGCAGAACTGTGGAAGGTGGGGCACCGACAGTGATGGGCAAGGACCCACAGGGGGCTGGAGCAGAAGAAGACAGGGATGTTCATTCCTTTACATGAGGAAAACACCACTCTGGGCACATCCCACAGGAATGGAGGAGATGCAGGAGCACCTCCACCACCAGGTGCCAGCCTGGAGTGATGTGAGTGTGCCCTCGTCATGTTCACGGTCAGGGCATCTGGGGAGGGTCGTAGCATGTTCAAGATACAGTCGTATCATAGCCATACGTGGTGAACTGTGATGGCAGTCATGCGTGCTTGCGTGTGTGGGCGTGTGTGTGTGTGAGAAAGACCGAAGTCGAGTGGGTAAGACTGACATTTTTACCGAGGACCCCAGCCCTTCTGCAGCCCTTCCCCAGCCTGTCATTTCTGTGGCTGGTGGGTGAATCTCAGTCAAAGAAGAGGAGATGGGAATTTTTGGCTGAAAAGAGACTGTAGGGTTTCTGTGTTTCACTAAGGAAGATGTGATGCTCTTGAGACATCTGGGGACATCACAGCAGTCCTGGGCCTATCCAAAGGGTCTCTGACAATAGTCACTGGGGACTTGGTGATTCCTTCAGGGAAAATGATCAGACTTCTAACTGCTACAGTGTCCAGTATAGTTTACCATTTAAGAAAAGCTTTTTTCCTCCTTGTTTAGCAAAACACATTTACTTATGAAAATCTAAGAAAAATATGAATAGGTAAATAAAGAAAATAATATCACCAAATCTTAATGCTCAGATATATCCAATATTAATTATATATTTGGATATGCATTACTCTTCAATTCTGGCTTGAAAATGACAGCCATTTTAAAGCCTAAAGATGACCCAGTTTTATTCGGTATATTTATATCCATCTATATAATCCCATATTATTTTTAAAAATCAAAGTAAGGTCTTATTCTACACTTTTACTTAACAATATGTATAGAACATAATCTTTAATGATCACACAATATTCCAGTGTGGGAATGTACCATTATTTAGCTCATCTCTCATTGGCAAGGTGGGTTATTTCCAATTTAAAAAATTATTCTAAGCAGTATTGCAATGAATAACTTTATTAGTTAATCTTTAAGCACATATATGATGATTTCCATATATGATGATTTCCTTAGGATGCATTTCTTGAAGTAGTTTTTCTGGATCAATGGGAAAATAAAATGTTATAGCCTTTAATACCCATTACTGGACTGCCTTACAGAAAGGTTGACTAATATTCTCCTGTTAGGCGGATAACTCCCAATCTGTTGATCCTAATCTATCTTCCCTTGTTCTGTAAGTACATCCTAAGGGTAATTCAACTAGAATGTAAGCTCCAGGAAGGCAGCAGCCCTTTCTGACTCTACGTAGCATAGATCTAAATACATAATGGGAACTGAATAAATATATTGGGATGAATGAGTGATTGGTTGGATAGATGGATGGATGGATGGATCTGGACTCCCCAAGAGCAGGTTTCTACTTCTCTAAAGCCCTCTAATGTCTGGTACACTGCCAAGCACAGGGTAGGTGCCTAACACCGAATCCTCTGAGGAAGCTGGTCTCTGTCCAAACATATTGCCATTGGGAGTCAGACATTCTATCCATTCTAAGAAAGCAGATTGTTCACTTGACCCTGAATCCAGAAGGAGTCTATGGCCCCAAGAAGGAGTTAAACTCCTGGGAGGATTGGGTCCCAATCTTTACTGCATCATCCATCCCAATGACCTCTGTCAGGAAGTTCCACTTGGGTGACCCAACACGACTAAATCGTTATCTTTTTCCAATAACAGATCAAACCACCCTTTGGACAGTCCTTTAAGATGCTGTGCTGTGGTGATGGAGGGAGGGAGGGATGGGAGGGATGGGAGAGAGGGGTCCAGCACAATGCCTGGCACAGGGTTGGCTCCCAAATGGTGGCTGTTACTATGATCAGACCAACACCATCATTCTTCAGTGTCACCCCCAGTCTTGTCTACTCAAGAAAAAAAGGCAAATAATTAACACTTTGTTAGTTTTGGAGTTGAACCCTCTCCATGCTGCTGTGACTCAGGTATATTTTTTTCCATTTTGCAGCTCAGGAAACTGGACTTTGGAGAGGCAAAGTGACATTCCTGGTTTCTCAGGATTATTCGTGGTCCGTCTGACTTGGGGAGAGACGTGTGCAGCGTCAGTGTCAGTCACTGGCCAGGCTCCCTGAGCACAGCTGCCCCTTTGACCCATCACAGACAGAGGGCAGGGCTGCTGGGTCTCGGGTCTCGGGTGCACGGCCGATCACCTGGGTGCTTGTAACGTTCCTCCAGAAGATGGGGGCTCTTTTCATCACAGCCTCTCTGACAACGAGGCAGGCAGAGGCCAACTCCGTTTAAGAAATTCCTGTGAAGTCAGTCAGATGAGTTGTGATGGCTCAGGCCAGACACCGTCTAGGAGAATGAGGTCGTCTCCTAAAAACACTCTCCCCAACATCAGGGGGCGGTTCCTGGGAGGAAAGGACAGGAGTCAAGTGTTTGTCACGTCAGGTGGAAGTAAAATGATCACAGTCTCCTGTTGAAAATGAAACCAAACTGGAGAGGCCCGGTTTTTTCTGTTGGTTGATTCCAGGTGTAGATCTGGTACTTTATTTGGTCCAGATTTATGTGCTTCTTAATCAACTCCTGAGCTGAAGGCAGGCGGGGAGTTCTGGGCAGCACAGACCGTTGTTCTGTCCTCTCAAACCCCATCACTCTGATCCTCTTTCGTGTTCTCCCAGCGATACTGCTGGCAATGGAAAAGGGAATTAGCTCAAGTGGAATGGTTTTTCCCTTTGAATGTGTGAGTTTTTGCTGTTGGGAACTTTGTTGTGAACCAGATCTCAGAGTCTAAACAGCAGCTGTAGCAACCCTGGCGTTTAGGGGTGAAGGGTGGTGTCTGGGGAGGGAGAGCCTTCTGTTTTCTCGTGTCAGCTCTCAGAACATGGTTGCTCCGGGGGAGAGTGTGTCTGGCACCGTAACTTGTCCAGAGGATGCTTCCAGGGACAGTGCAGAGCCGAGCAGGGCTATGGGTGCAGGTACCTGTGGCCACACATACACAACAGACAGAGGTTTAGGCTTATACGTTGCGGCTTGCTCTCTTGGAATAACCGTGTTCACAACTCTTCCAACCTGATTTTTGTGTGCGTCTAATTAGATACTTGAAAGATGGCGTCTGTGTGACAGCCAAGGCTGCAGTGCGAGTCTGAGTGAGTCATGCACCGCATGGAGCTTCGTCTTCCTGACATAGAAAGTGGGAGCTGATGATGTCCTAGGTTAGGACAATAGAGGTAAAAGTGCCCAGCACTTAGTGGGCATGTACTAAATTCTCAATTCCTTCTTTATTTCTTTGGCATTAGTTTCCTTTCCAACTCTCTGGACTACCTGACATGGACGACTTTTAGGTGGCGAATTGTAAGGACAGTCCTGGCAGTCTGTGCTGCTCGGCTTGCTGCCGTCTCTAAGGCATCCAAGGTCATCTTCTTAGGAAGTCTGAGAGACAAACATCAGACTGTGTTCATTCTTTCCCAAACGGAAAATGGAAAAATGCGGTCAAGCATCCAAATGTTTGGTCTATAAAATGCTCAGAACATTCAGATGTTTGGTGTTGGGAGGGCAAGGTGCCATGCGAGCATGTGAGTGTCATAAAATCACAACTGGCCCAGCCATTGGGATCGTTGGTTTTAATCAGGTAACCCAGGAGAAATAACCCAGGCCTTGTGGTTTAACTAATTTCTTCTCTTCCTTAGAAAACTTTATATTTTATCCTTACTCTAGAAGGTTATAAAGAAGGTTGCTTTGAAGTTAGTTCATTTGTAGTGGCTGGTTGGTCTTCCTAGAAACTGTATAAATATCTGACTTTATAAGGATTCACATTTGGATACTGGCTCCTTGTTTAGACCCAGCTAGGTCCAAAGGAAATCCTGGATTTGCCTTAGAGGAAAACAAAAATACATTATTCGTTTTCAAGATTGTGTAATTTTTTAAAAGCTAGATCCTGTTCAGATCTTTCATCTATACCTTAACCAAGAAATTTTCATTTTTCATCTTCCTTAGAATATAGGCTTATTTTCAATGCTATTCACAGATGAAAGTCATAATGTTAAATATTGCTCTGAAAAAAAAAGAGACAGAATAAAAAAGTCCCATCATCAATGTTCCCTTCATCCATGGAGGTGGAAAGGGTGCGGAGGATGTGAGATCCACTCTGGTGGGTTACTTGCATTGATGATGCACTTTTTCACTCCTCTCACTGTAGGCAGAGCCTTCTGCCCCCACCTCCACCCCCATGCCTGGCTCAGCCATGTGACTTGATTTGACCAATGGGTTGTTAGCACATGTGATGGGTGACGCAGCAGAGGCTGGAAAAGTGCTTATGCATTGGGCTTGCTCTCTTGCAATAACCGTAAGAACACACCTGAGCTGCTTGGCGGAGCATTACACCTGAAACATGGTCCCATCCTCCCTCATCCCAGCTGAGGCCATGATGACAACCATGAGAGTCCAGCTGAGAGTAGCCAGCCAACCCACAGCTGACCAGATGCGTGAGCAGGCCCGACTGAGATTGGCAGAAAGACCCAGATGGCCCACAGACCCAGGAGCAATAATGCTTACATAAATAAATATTTACATAATTATTAACAACTGTTACTTCAATCTACTGCATTTGGGGGTGTTTTGTTACAGAGCATTGTTGCAGACTCATACACTGTTGTCCGCACTGCCCTGTGCTCTGAAATCTCATGGACTGGCATCGTCCACACTATCTACGTGACAAGGCGTGTGTCACTCCTTCTCTTTGAGCATCACCTAGATATGGAGGAAACAACTCCCGTCTGGCAAGATGGTGGAGCAGGTTGGAATGGATCACCACCGAACAACCCATAACAGACCCTTAATAAATAGGGACCACTGCTGCCTGCATCTCTGTCGAGAACAAATGGAACAGTCGGGCAGCTGACGTTTGCTTGAACCACCCTGGTTTTTACAGGGACTCTTGGTTAAAGTCCTTGGGGAAAACCCTGCCAGACAGAAAACCCTGGGATGTCCTTCTTGGAAAACAGAAGGAATTTTACTGCCAGTAAATAACCTTTGAATCTGGACTATCATTTTAGCCTCAGTTTTCATTTGTGGTCTTTGAGAGAGGATAAAGTAGGGACAGAAACAAACAAACAAACACATACCCAGGGAAATTTCTAGACCAGATCAGTGTCTCTTTTTTTTTTTTTTTCAGATTAGTGTCTTTAATGCTGAACTTCTGGATAGCCATGCAGGACCCACTGATTGTCTCTTAAGCAAGGATATTTGAGTTCCAGAGGGAAACGTATATAGTTTAGGAAGATAAATTCCACCACCTCAATAGGTCTGTTAAAGTGGACACAAGGAATTGAGCACGTGGGGCCCAATGCCTGGATGATGGAGTTGTGGAACTGTCCTTTGGGGTCCATTCTGTGTTTGTTTCTGGCTAAGATATGAGAGTTGACCAGTGAGAAAAAGGCCATGTTTGCACTATGTTCCAATATGCTTCCATGCTATGAGACCTCTGTATTCCCAAAATACCATTCAACAGAAGTCTTAACTATTGAACTTTCTGCAGAATTCATCCAGCATTAGAGCCTAGCCGAACATGAATACTTAAGAAGTGATTGTTGGATGGATAAGTGAATGGATGAATGGATTTCCCCTTGCCCCAAGATGCTAGTCTTCTACACACAACGATAAGACCGTTGACTAAGCAAGGTTGGAATCTTTGGATGTGCACACAGAAAAGGGGGTTAGGACACTTTGTTTGGTCCTCTCAATTGATGAGGAAATAGTCTCAGAGAGATGAAGTCGTTTGGTCTCGGTCACTCAGGCAGTGATGTGCAGACTTAGGGACGTGTCCGGGGTGAGAATCCAGCTCCCCCATCTGCCATGCCAGCGTTCTTTCCATTCTGGCCTTTTGGTCCTTCACCCGATATTCTCTTTTTATTGCCAAGTTACAACATATGGCCCAGGTAGTGTGCTGGGCTCTTCCACATTCCTAGCCTTTTACCTTCACTGTGTGTACTCTTTCCTTTGGAAAGTTCCTTGAGTTGTCAGAATTTCCCTAAAGTCCTGGATTTCATAATTGTATATTTATAATTATTTTAATGTAATATATAATATATGAATACATATATATATAGAATGATCCAACCACTGCACAAAATGACTTTCTCCATCCGTTAATTAAGCTACGCCCACCCCACTGGGGCCTCATCGTTTCCGTGGTAACTAATGCACTGCAAAGTGGGGAGCTCTGAGAGGAACTTGGTAGAGGATTAAAAACAACACCATATATGAACATAAATAAAGTGTGCCTTTGGAGGGGGCGCGGGAGAGGTCCGTAATGTTCTTAATGGAATGTCTGCTTAGGAAAATCCCCGTATCTGACTCACAGCTTCGCTACTTGTAGCAATCAAAACTCTAGCATCCGAGGCTTCACATCCTTTCTACTAATGGTGTGGAGGCGCAGGGGAGATGTTTGCTGCTTGTTACCGACGGAGGAGTAGAACGGAAATGTTTGGGTTTCCCATTTTCCATTTGCCTGGAGGCTCTAAAGCTTCCCACCCCCGCTGCACTTGTCCTGTAAATCAGCCGTGTGAATTACCGCCCCGTGCCTGGGGCTGCTGCTGAATCACTAAGGACATTCCGGAGCTGGACGTCCAGCTGCCTGGACTTCTTTCTTCCTTTTTTCTTTTTTCCTATTCTGTTTTGATTTTTCTCTCCTTCAGCCTCCCTTCTTTTTCTCTTTTGTCTCTCCCTCCCTTCGATTTTTCTTTCCTGTGAAGCTTCTAGCACCTGCCTTCCTGTGGGCCCTTACTTTGGTCTGAGTTGCCCATGTGGCCGTCCTCCCTGGTACTTAGTTGCTGTAATCACTTGTCTTACCCTCCCTCCCACCAGTCCCTGGGCAGCAGCTCTGTCTCCTCCCGGCTCCCAGCACAGTGAGTGATGGCTGACCCATTGACCCACTGGCCTAAGCCAGTGGTCCTCAAATGTGAGCCTGCATCAGAATCTCCTAGATCTCTGGGCTCCAGCCCCATAATTTCTGACTCGGTAAGTGTAGGGCGGGAAGGCAACTGAGAATTTGCATTTCTACTGAGTCCCCAGGGGATGCAGCTGCTGCCCGTCCAGGGAGCACACTTGGAGAACCATGGGCCCAAGTCAAGCATGGACCCTCGATCACTTGACATCTTGTGATTCCCTCTCTCTCTCTCTCTCTCTCTCTCTCCACGTTTAGCGGAATTGCTGTCATGCTACACACAGTTTTGCATCCTGCCACTGCACTCCACCGTTACCCAGGGATGGTGTTCTCCGAGCCCCTGTGTAGACCAGCTCTGAAAAGTTAAATCTTGCCTGAGGGCAGTGGTAAAGGGAAAAAGCGTTCTCCTTTCTCTGAACCAAGTCGAAGAATTTATGGCAAGTGAGTCTGAGAGTTTCAGCTGGAAAAGCCGTGCTCGCCGCAGCTTGCTTACACTGACCTGAGCTCAGAAGTGAAGGCAAGACGCAGCCCAGCGTCCCACGGCCAGGATGTGCTCACATTTCACCGCCGATGAGCTGAGCTACATCCCGGAGGACAGGCAGGGCCTGCGATGCGTCCTGCCGATGGCCCAGGAAGGGGGCGCTTTGTGCCCAAGAGGCGGCAGGGTCAGCCTGCCTGTTCCAGCCTGCGATGGGTCCTGGAGGCACTGGAGGAGGGGGTCCTCGGTGCTGACGTGTGAATCGGCGCACAGAGTGGCTGCAGTGGGCACGGGGCAGCCTGCGAGGACATCAAAGGCACGTCCAGGGGGTAAGTGCTTCTGCATGAAGAAAGTGCCCAAAGGGTCTCACCTCCATTTCTCATAGGGTTTTTGATAACAAAATATGTGATTTTAAGGGGAGACATCTTATTCTTGAAAGACAGCCTCATGGCATTCCCCAAGAACACGAAGTGGTCCATGTCTGATTTCAGCCACCGCTGGGGGGAACGTCTGTCCAAGCTTCAAGGGTGTGAGTGTGTCCCGGCTGCATGTCTGTGTGTGTGCGTGTGCGTGTGTGTGCGCGCACCAAACATTGGCCACTGTGGCCAATTCTGGCATCTTGGAGGCTGGGGGAGGAGCAACCACCTGTGGTGCCTCCTTCATCCCCCTGTGCTCGGGAGACCAGCAGCCCTCGTTCTTGCCATTTAGGGAAGAGGCCAGAGTTCTCGGGTAGGAGCTTCCCGTGATGGGGACAGAAGAGCTGGTTAAAGCCCAGATTGTATGGAAACAGCTGCGGGTGACCTTGCCTGCAGCTCTGTTGTGTCGATTTGAAACGTCCCGAGTTCTAAGGTTCCTCAGGGGAGTAATCGAGGCAACCTGCGCTCCCTTCTTCTATAAAGCCGTGTATCATCCCTCCTCCCTGATGAGATGTTCAAGGACGTGTCTGCACTTGGTCCTATTTCATCCCAGAGAAAATAGAAACACAGACTGAGGAAGGCTTTGCTCAAAGTGGGGGTGAGGCCCCAGGGTGTGAGGAGATGGGAAGCGGGGGGGAGGAGAAGAAAGGAGGACACAGACAGAATGAAATGGAGAGCAGGGTGGGAAAAGACATGACAGGAAGGAGCATAACGGATGGAAGACTGGACGGCAAGAGGCACTCATGGCTGCTCCCAGATTCCGTAGGCTCCAGAGCAGAGGGGGCACTGCTGTCCTGTGTCCAGGTGGGTGTGGTTAACCGCCATCTCCTCCAACGCGTGCAATCGATGGAACTCCAGGGGTGCCGCTGATTAGCTGGACCCTAGTGGAAAGTGCTTGGATCCTCGCCTGCCCCGTACAATACCTCCATGGTGGGAGGCAAAATGGAAAGAGGTATGTGGGACCACCCTGAGTTTTAGGGAAAAGGCTGAAATAAAACCAGGGTCCAGTCATCCGTCATTGCTGGTGCCTTTGTGAACACAGGATGGCAACTCTCCGTGCACTAAGTGAATGGACAGCTGACTTCTCATCTTCTGGATTCGGCTACTTACGTTTCCTTTTGGGAATCTGCTCCTCTTGGCATTTGATTCATTTCAGGCTGAAAGAGGTTTTGCTCGGGTCAGACTTGGTAGCTGTGTTCATCTCTCTAGCATGAATCGACATCTGACTCCATAGTATTCTTCTGCTCTGCACCGATATCCGTCTGGTCTGTCGTCAGCTCGGGGATGGGCTGGTTTGGAGGGTCCAGGTGGCTTCTTCTCAAAGCTGATGTCTTGGCAGGAGTGGCTGGAAGGCAAGGCTCAGCCGGGCGGTTGACTGGAGCAACTGCATGTGACCTCTCCAACCTGCGGCTTGGGGACCCCAGGAAGGTTGTTCTAGGGACCAGGTGGAAGCTGCAACTTTTCTGATCTTCCCCTGAATTCCCAGAATATCACACTCTACCCTATTCTCTTTGTCAAGCAAGTCAGTAAGGGAAGTACTGATACAGGAGCTGGGGTTAGTGTAGGAAGGGAGATGTGGCCATCTCTCTTCCACCTCGCTCGCCTTACATTCTCTTTTCTGTAGCAGTCATCACCGTCTACCATGCTATATAGTGTACTTATTTATTAGGTTCACTGCTTATCGTTAATCTAGCTACATCTGAATACAAGCTCTGCAAGGGCAAGGATCTTTGTCTATTTTCTTCACTGGTGTTTTTCTTCACTGAGCACCTAGAATAGTGTACGAAACATAGTAGGTGCTCAATTAATACTTGTTGACTGGAGAATGAATTATACTTCATTTATTCTTCTCACTACCCCTTGGAAAAGCTACTATTATTATCCTCATTTTACAGATGAGAAATCGAGGCACAGAGAGGTGCAGTCACTCACAGTCACACAGCTAGTGAGTGGCAGAGCCAGGGCTTGAACTCAGGTCTCTCTGATGTACTTGTGTAGATCAGAAACTAATTCAATTCCAGCACGTAAGGAGGCAAGCAAAGAACAGTAATCATGGCCTTTCCTTGCTTCTCAGGCCAAATAAGTGACTGGCTGGGGCTCCATAGTTTTCCCTTGAAATGGCTCAACTTACACATTAGCTCTGCCTTCTTTTTACCAGAAAGACCTACAGGAAGACGGCTGTGGGGGTGAGCTGCGGCCTCTCTCAGCGCCGCTGGCACTGACAGTCAATATAGGGGCCTTGGACATGAGAGACGTTCCTCGTTTGATTACGAAGTGAAGCCCGGCTTTCTGCAGTCCTGTTGAATAACTCCGTGTAACATCCTCTTGGCTGTCTGTAGACGTGACACGTGGTCTTTGTGTTTGTTAAGACGACGACACAACCTAGGGGACAATGTCGCTGAAGCCACCCCAGCGGGGGGAGCCCGATGTCCAAAATCTCACCTCCCTTCCTGTCCTGTCCCCTTCTTCTCCCAAATGTCAAGCTTTCCGGTGTCTCCAGGGAGAAGCCAGTCTCCCTGGATGCTCTTTGATCTCTGGGACGGCTTTGGTGAGATGACATTATATGACCTTGCCAAATCTGGTGAAACCCTCTCCTAAGTGTGAGTATTTTGGTGCGTGTGGTTTCCTCCAGGCTGCAGGGTAGGATTCTGGCACTTGGAGACTCTCTGTGGCTTGTGAAGCGTTGCTCTTTTGTCCCAGCTCTGAGAAACCCCTCCTTCCCTGTCCCCTCTGATGCAATGCAGCCTGTGTAGTGGGCTGGCCTGATTACTAATTGGTGGTGCTGAGCCCCAGGGGGAAGAGATTTGCAGGGCAGAGTGATACCAGGTGGATGATGGAAGCCGTGGCCCAGTGGGGTTGTGATGTAGCTGGGGTAACAAATAGGGCCAGTAGAAGGTGGCAGAAAGCTACTACTAAGCGGGATGGGTTCCAGAAAATTAATGATTGGGGGCAAAATTAGATTAAGGACCAGAAAAAGCCAATAAGTGAATCAGAGATTAGAACAGATCTAAGGCCCAAGGCTGGGGCCATTCATTCATCCCTGGACTTACTCTTTCAGCACTGCTTACAGAGGGCAGACCGGGTACCCAGCACTGTGCTAGGGGCTGTGAATGCAAGGCGCAACCAAACAGTCCTGTTCTCACCCGCATGGAGTTTGCAGTCTACCTGGGGAGGCTGCAGGTGAACAAGCTGACAGATACACGCTTACAAGTGTGGTGTGTGTGTGAGACAGAAGGATGGGAGGGGCCGTATATGGGGGGGGGGGGAGCGTGCTTGCTGAGGAGACCCAGGGGAAAATATGGCTAAACTGGAAGAAGAGCGGCGGGAACAGCGTTCCAGGCAGAGGGAAGGGCGTTTGAGAAGGTGATGAGAGTTTGCACGTTTCAGGAATTGAGCGAAGTCTTGTGGGGGAGGCAGATGTTATAGAGAAGCTGGGGTGGGAGCTCTGGCACTGTTGTACCCCAGGAGGATTTTATGGGTTCAGCAGCCACTGTTGCAACTTGTACCCCAATAACTTCTTTTTTTTTTTTGCGGTATGTGGGCCTCTCACTGTTGTGGCCTCTCCTGTTGCGGAGCACAGGCTCCGGACGCACAGGCTCAGCGGCCACGGCTCACGGGCCCAGCCGCTCCGCGGCATGTGGGATCTTCCCGGACCAGGGCTTGAACCTATGTCCCTTGCATCAGCAGGTGGACTCTCAACCACTGCGCCACCAGGGAAGCCCCCCAATAACTTCTTAACTGTGCAGTTCCTGATTCTCTGTAGAGAAAAGGGTGCAATGCCCACTCTTCTGTACTTCTGGATGCCTCCTCCAGGAAGCCCCTCTGTATTCTCTGCTAGAACCAGCTCCTCTAGGGTTCTAGGCAGGCACTGCACACACAGCACCACTAACTGTCTTGTATGCCGCACGTCTGCTCCCTTACAGGACTTTGTCCTTAAAGTCACCACCATCTAATTCCAGAACACTTCCCTCAGCCCACAAAGCCCCCTGTACCCTCTGTTCTCACTTTCCTCCCCCCAGTCCCCGGCAACCACTAATCTGCTTCCTGACCTGCCTCTTCTGGGCGTGTCATTCAAGCAGAGTCACACAGTACGTGTCACACAGTATGTGTCTCACACCCTTCACTCCCACCGTGAGCTCCTGCCGGGGGCGTTCTGGCCACGCCTCCCCTCAGTGGTATCAGGTTAAGATGCTCAGCTCTCCTGGTGCAAACACGCCTGGTCCAGCCTTGACCGCTGGGGGACAGGGTGGGGGGTGTGCCCCTCCCCCATATCTCAGATGGACTATCCAGAGGTGTGTTCCTCACGGTCCTCAGAGCGTCCCACCGGGGAGGAGCCTGGGTGCTGCCAGCGGTGACTGGTTCAATAAGGTTTAGTCGGATCCGTGCGTCTCTGATGACGTATCTTAGGTGGTGTGAGAGCTGTATGGTGGCCCCGTTTACCCTCAGCCATGTGCTGGTCAACGGGAGCCGGCGCTGAGAATGCTTCTCATCCAAGTCCTGACACATGCCTGTTACAAGGAGCCCTGGTAGGGCCCGGTCAGAAGTCCAGAGACCAGCCCTGTGGGGTTACCTTTGGACAGGTTTCTCCCCAACTCTGGCCTCCAGTGTTCTCACAAGTAGAGTAGGTGGTCAGGCTAGTGGCTCCTACGGCCCCCAGTGGCCCTGAGATGTGGTCCTGAGTCCTCACTCTGTCCCTGGTGGAGGCTGCAGTTGGCCCCGAGGGGATGCACCCTGCTTCCTGATTGCCGTGTCCACCAACCTTTCCAACCTGTGACTCTCATTCTCTGCCAACAACGCTGATGTCCAGACTCCCAGAAAGAGGGCTTCAGGACTCACGTCCAGAAGGTGTGGCCGTAGAGTGTGGACTGGGCCGTGCCCGAATATCAGCCTGACCTGGAGTCCTGCGACCCTTGCTGGGGGGCAGGGGGAGACCTCGATAGAGCATCAGTGCCATGTGGCAAACTCAGTCAAAGCCAATCCCAAGGGCATCTGCAGCGCAAAGGCAGGATTTCTCCAAAGGCACGGCTGTAGCAGCACAGGGGCCGGTACCCACGTCTCCTGCACACACGAGTGTCAGAACAATGGCGTTTAAGTTTCCACAGACGATCTCTGGGCTTTTCTTACTCAGGGATCAAACTGACTCACATTTATCCAGAATGATTTGCTGCTGGTTTAGAAATTCAGGTTTGGAGACCAGGACGTTTCTCAAAAGGTCCCAGAAAGAGCTGGAAAAGATAATCTGTTTGGTCACTTGCCCTCGACCACAGTAGAAACTGGCAGAATGAGTCACGGCTCCTGGGGAGGCGGCTCCCTGCAGAAGCCGTGGGGGGAGCGCTTCTCTGGAAGCATCGGCCAGGGTCAGAGTTTCTGGAACAGGCTGGGAACTCGACGGAAGGAGATTTGGAGGCTGCAGGCGCGCTGTTCAGACAGATGGGTGCCAGAGGGGGATGGATCCGGACGTAGACCCCCAAGGAGGAGGGAGGGAGGCAGTCCTGCCCTGATGGGGCGCCTACCAGGACTGGGGCTTTTGCAAGTGAATCAACTTCTTGTCCACGACTCATGCCCTCCTCTCCCGTTTTACTCCACGCGTGGAGCACATACTGTGTGTCACACCCTGTGTGAGACTCTTGTACCTTAAGTGAATATGACCCCGAGACCACCAAGGTCATTGTAACTGTTAATTCTGTATAACAATTAATGTTAATCTGATAGAGATCTTATGATACGCTGGATGCACGATTTCTCTTTCTCACTGCGACCTTAAAAGACAGGAACAATAATGCCTACATTTTATAGAGAAGGGACTTGAGTGTCTGAGAAGTTAACTAGTTAGCCTTAGGTCACGACTAGCAAAGAGGAGTTGGGGGAGGAAAATCCATTAGACCGGTGCATTCCAGCGGAAATAAAGGGAAGCATAGGAGCAGTTTGAAATTATCTGCTGTCCACATTAAAAGCAGTAAAAAGAAACAGGTGAGATTAATGTCAATAAAATATTTTATTTAACCCAATAGATCCAAAATATTATCTCCACATGTAACCAACATAAAGATTTTTGATAAGCTATTTTACATTCTTTCTTTGCACAAGTCGTGGTGTACATATTACCCCTGAGAGCACATCTCAGCCAGGACTAGCTGATTTCAAGTGTTCCTCAGTCGCATATGGCCCGTGGCATCCATATGGGACACGGTCGTTCTAAGGCGGACACAGGGCTTTAATGGAGGCTGGCCGGGAGGGTGGGGGGCACTCCCGAGATGCCCCTGTGTCAGAGATGCTTCTAGGCAAAGTGCCACCTAAGCTGGGCCTAGGGACACAAATGCCACACCACTGTCCCCTGTTGGAACTGAAGCATCTGCCGAGAGTGGCAGTGCCAGGGACAGGCTGGGCGGCAGGGAGAGCAGGGTGTGGCCCACCTCACGTGCCACCCCAAGGAGGCCAAGTGTCACTCTGCTCCAATGTGGACTTGTGACACGGTGACATCACCAAGGGCTTGCTTCTCGGGAGACGACTCGGGCCGCTGTGTGTCAGCTGGATTGGGGTGGAGGAGACAGGGAGACCGGGAGGGAATCTCCGTGGGCAGGAGAGCAGTGTGGGAGAGCTGCCCTCGGGCAGGGGCTGGGCGTGCAGCAGAGACACTAGGGTGGGACTCTGGGGTGAGTTGGGTTTGGGGTGAGGGCCAGGGGAGACTCCAGCAGGCTCCCATCCGCAGGGGAGTGTGCTTTTTCTGCAGAAATCCTCAGAAGCAGGACTAGACGCTCAGGAATTTGGGGCCCGCCAGCTCTGCTTTACAAACAGAGACAGAGATGCAGGGGGCAGCTAGAATTCCCTTCAAATGACCTGGTCACCTGTGTCCCCTCCCCAGCACAAATGGTCTGCCTCCTGCCCACTCCTCTGCCTGTACTTCTAATGATCGGGGCTATTTCTGTTTGTTTCTCCCGACGGCTCTCTGCTGTATTGGGAACACCTTTCCGTGGGGTCACCTGGGGAACTGCCGTTCGGAGCCCAAGGTTAAAGAGACCGAGGCTCACACACGGAGCTCTAGCCACGGCTCCCACGTGGCTCCTCCCAGCTGGACCCCCCATCGTTCAATGACAGTTGTGGTTCCACTCACGTCGAAGTGCCCCCCTTGCTGTGAGGGGCCTGAGGCTCTGCATTTCCAACAACCCCCAGGGGCACTTTTGCTGCTGGCCTGTGAACCGCACTGGGGGTCCGAGGGGCCAAAGCCTGGTTCTCAGCCTTGGCCACTCACCAGAGAATCTCCTGGAGAGGCTGAACTTCCCGACGCCTGGGCTGTGCCCCTGGCCAGTTAAAGTGGAACCTCTGAAATGGGCCCCAGGCCTCAGTCACTGTTGAAGCTGTGCTTTGGCTCTCCCTCTGGATCCAGCCTCCTGTGAGGAGGTCGCAGCTGAGAGCTTGGACACCAGCAGGATAATCTCCGTCCTCAGCCCAGGCCAGCGGCTCAGCCAACGCCACACGGAGCAGAGACGAGCTGCCCCACGGACCCTGCCTCAGTTCCTCACCCACAGCATCATGAGCTGGTGTTTTTAAGCCAGATGGGTGTGGTCTGTGAACCTCTGAGCCTGGGGTGATTCCTTATGCAGCAGTAGCTGACAGGTACAGCCCCAGGACCCTAAGTGCCCCCAGAGTGGGACCTGTGTTGGTTCACATTGGGACCCTATGTGCCTAGCAATTAAGTAGGGAGTTGGAGAACACTGGGGAAACACTGGACGCCAGGGGAGGCCAAAGTGAAGGGCACAGTGTTGTCCAGGCCAGTGAAAGGCAGGAGGTGGAGGCTGGTTGTTTGGACATATGCTCAGGGAAAATCAGAGGAAAATGGGCACGGCTGCCCTGCTCTCTGGAGGAGTGTTGCCTCCCACTCCTCGGCCGGTTCTGGCTGCCGTCCTCCCTCTCCACGCTCTCTCCACCGTCCAGACACGGCCCAGATGCTAGGAGCGACGGTCAGTGTGGGCCCCACGGCTTCAGGGAGCTCCCTGCAAGGTACTCAGGGTCACAGCTGGCCTCCCGTGGCGTCTCCATGGTGACTCAGGCTCCTGTGGGTCTCCTGGGGCCATGGCTCACATGTCGTTGCCAAGGACGCCCGGTTCCCTGGGCTGAGGGATTGGTCAGTGTCCGCGGTGGCCCAGGAAGAGGAGTGCTGGGGTCCCAGGCAGACTTTGTGGTCACAGGGGCCCTTGGGGGCAGCAGCTCCTGGCCAGTAAGGCCTGACCCTTCTCTGGGACACAGGCCCAGCTTGAGGGTGCAGGGTGGGAGCTGGACAGAGAGGATGCAGCCACAGTGGCTTTAGCTCCTCTTGAGGGGATCTCGTTAGGGCTTCTCCTCAGCAGCCTCCAGAACCCTCTATCTTAACTGCGGAGGACGAAGCCGCAAGGGCGGGCCTGGGGGGTGCAGAGGTGGGGTCTGCCTGCCCTCCACTCCCGGCCTTGGTGTGAGTGGACACAATGATGCAGTCTCCCCTGGTCCTTCTCCAGTGGGTCCACACCTCCTTCTGAGGGTACTTCCTCCTTCCAGAGGAAACGTCCACTCAGCCAGTGCCGGGGTGGGCACATGAAGACCTCTTTGGGTTGGCGAGGTTGTTAGGTGGCCCCTCCAAGTGGCCCACAGGCCAGGGTCAGGCCATGAACTCACTGGTACCAGTTGGTGACAAGACGAGCAGTTAGAAATTTTGACGGCATTTCAACATTGCTGTAGCATCCACACTTGTGATGTTGTATTTTACAAAACTGTCCATGATGGACTGGAAATAAAATAACGTGGCCCCATCGCCATGGAGGAGAAGCAACACCGTGCGGGGAACCCTGGGCTGTGCGTGGAAACACCACGAGAATCGCTCCCAGGAATCCCCCACCTGCCGCGTGGCCCCGAGTTGATGCCAGTGAAGCAGTGAGGAAGGCGGTCAAGTTCCCCAGTGTTCTGGCTAAGTCCAGCTCTTTCCACTCTGAGCTCTGCTCTCCAGTGGCTCTCACAGTGTGGTCTTCGGGCCTGTGGCATCAGCGCCGTGTGGGCGTGTGTTAGACTCCGTCTTCCCCAGACCCCCTGCATCAGGAGCCCTGGGATAGGCCCAGCAGCCTGCCTCCACAAGCCCTCCAGGGGACTCTGATGCTCACTTAGAAACATCATTACAAGATGAATGGATAAAGAAGATGTGGTATGTGTATACAACAGAATGCTACTCAGCCGTAAAAAAGAATGAAATAATCCCATCTGCAGCAACATGGGTGGACCTAGAGATTGTCATGCTAAGTGAAGTAAGCCAGAGAAAGACAAATACCATATGTTATCAGTTATATGTGGAATCTAAAATATAACAAAACAGAAACAGACTCAGACATAGAGAACAGACTTGTGGTTGCCAAAGGGGAGAGGAGTGAGGGAAGGATGGAGTGGGAGTTTGGGATTAGCAGACGCAAACTATTATATATAGGATGGATAAACAACAAGGTCCTACTCTATAGCACAGGGAACTATATTCAATATCCTGTGATCAACCATGATGGAAAAGAATATGAAAAAGTATGTATATGTATGTATAGCTGAATCACTTTGCTGTACAGCAGAAATTAACACAACATTGTAAATCCACTGTACTTCAATAAAATAAGTTTAAAAGAACATCATTACAGACACTTCTTTTGAACAGGTACTTCTTCCAAGCCTCAAGGGCAGGGACCCAGAATTCTACGTCTTCTGTACCTTCTGCCCAGAGCTGAGATGGGACTGAAGAAACCAGCCACCGACAGACCCTACCTCCTGAAATTTCCTCAAAATGACTGTACCCGTTACATAGCTGGACAAACCGAGGAGCAGAGGAAGCACGGTAAAACTTATCTCAGGACCAGACAATGGAAGAATTGGGGTGAAAAGTCTCTCCTCCCCCAACCCGGCATCACTTCCGCCAGGAGCGGAGAATAACTCCCCTTCAGAATCTTGTCTTCACTAATTTTACCACCCCGATGGCTTCCCAGACCCTGAGCTTGCTGGTTGTGGCCTTTTGTAGCACCTGCCAGGTCTTTTAAATTTACAAACAAAAGGTTGAGAGGTGATTCACTGTTTGGCAGTTTAGGCAGTGAAATCTGACCTCCGCGATGTCACTGCACTGCAGACCACACAGAGACAGCTTTGGGCATTTCTCACATGAAGAGACACTGTCACCATCTTTCTAGACCACCCCACTGGCCCTCGGTTGTTACGTGGTGTCGTGGCACAGCCCTCAGAGGACTGAGGAGTGGGACCACCCATCCTGATGGTGCCAGGGATTCGGGTGGAAGGGCTGGGAGGTGGGCCCTCCTGCCCCTAGGCCTCCAGGTCTGGGGGAGTGACTGCCACGTGGCTCTGGGTCTTGGAGCTCCGTCCGTCCCATGGCCTGCTGAGCGAGGGAAGGAGAGGCTGGGGAGAACATACGCGAGTTGGCAGGTTTCCTGTTCTCACCACCGACTAATTGCTGTAACTCAAGTCAGGATATGGCGCGGAACAGCCACGGGGAAGCAGCTGGCTCCCACGCTGAGGACCCCAACACCCCCTGGGCCCTGACCCCCTGTCCTGGCCTCTTCTTCCTCCGAGGGGAAGAGAGGGTGGCAGGCCCTAAAGCAAGGCCACCCCTCACTCCCGAAACCCCCTTGTTCAGCCCGGGAGGGCAGGTGGCCTCCGAGCTGGCAGAACTCGGGGGACGCTCAGGATAATGCAGAAAAAGCCACTTCTCTCAAGATCCTTCATTTAATCCCACCATTTGCCATGTAAGGTCGTATCTGCAGGTCCCAGGGATTAGGAATCGGACGTATCTTGGAAGCCACCATTCAGCTCACAACAGACAGGAATCATAAGATGTGCTTTGCTCACTGCACAAAATTGTTGGCAAGATCCAAGGACATTTGCAGTAAAACCTGTGTTGAAACCGAACAATTCCCTTCAAATCTTTCTCCTTAGTGACTTCTGGAAGAATGCAAGAGGCAACATAAAAGTGACTTTGTGCACTGACAGCGAGGATGCTTGCAGGCATGCCACCGCTGAAATAGGGGCTGGCACGAGAGAAATTGGTTCTGGCCTCAGGCCCCTGGATGTCACCGGCCTGGCCGCCTCTGTTGCTATCACAGCCATGCTCTGACAGCTGCTGCTTGAACTTAGGAGTGTTTTGCTGAAAAATTAGACGAGGCTAAAACAATGTGAGGGTTGTAGCCCTCTTGCAGTTTTGCAAACTCAGCAAAGATAACTAGATTTGCTCTGTGTGCAGAATACCGTTGCCTCTGGCAGGAAGCCCACGGTATCCTTCCATCGGGAGAGTCCAGAGTCGAAATTAATGGCAGAGATGAAGGAGGGTCAGGATGGGGGGAGGGGATAGACGACCGTGGGGCTTCCTGGTTCCAACGGGAATCACGTGGCACATTTAAAACCCCGACAGCTGAGCCCCACCCCAGAGCTTCTGATGTGATCCTGGGTGTGGCCTGGGCAGCAGAGAGATTGTAAAGCTACCTGGATGATTCTAGTGTGTACTAGTCCATGTTCCAGGTCACTGCACGAGGCTCCGGTTAGGAGGAGGTTATAACTCCATCCAGGCATGAGGGACATGATGGTCTCAGGTTGGTGGGTTCAGCCGGGTCACTGGATGGGGAGAGGGCAAACTGGGGCTTTCCTTGGGAGTTCTGAAGGTACACACACAGCTTCCCGGGTGATGTATATAGAACACAGGAGCACCCCTGCTTACCAGGTTTCTCTGGATTTGGGGAGCTGGTGATGTGGCCCCTGGGGACAAACTCGAGATCGGTGCTTCTCAAACTTCAAAATGCACGTGAATCACCTGGGGATTTTCAAGTACAGATTCGGATTTGATAGCTGTGGGGGTGGCGGCAGGGCTGAGAGTCTGCATTTTGGAAAGCTCCCCGCACAAGGGGCACGGATGTGATCTGCATTAGCAGCCCACGCCGTCGGGCTTTGCCCGGGAACGTTTTGGAACTCCACGGGGCCGCTTCGAGCAGCAGCAGCAGGATCTATTAGGAGCTTGTGAGAAATGTGAGTTCTTAGGCCCCAGCCAGGCCCTCTGAGTCAGGATTCAGGGGTGACACCTGGCAGTCTGTGGTCTGACAGCATTCCAGGCGATCCCGGTGCACCCCGAGTTTCAGAACTGAATTGTTAGGATGTTGAGGTGGCATAAAGCTTGCTTATAACCTGCCCACGGCTGAGGGCACGTGACAGGCTGGACACGGCTCTGAATTCTCAGGAAGGCCTGAGCAAAACCAGGGGCTTCTGAGGGGCCTCCTAGGACGCTGTGATGCCGAGAGCCCGTGGGTGACTCAGCACCCTTCTCAGCCCCGCGCCTGGGGGCCCGGCCTCTCTTTCACAGGCCCTTCCAGCCCCAGATGCAACAGCTGTTTAAAGTCTCAGCTGAATAATATTTTCCGCCGTGAGGCACAGACTTCACTTAGGGGTCCTTTGGAGCTTCCCAGGGTCCTGCTTCCAGCTTATCTCTGACTTGCCTGGACCCGAACCCCTGAGACATCATCTGTCTCTGTTTCTCCTCCTAACTGAGGCCTAATTGAGGGGGAGGGAGGGGAGGAGGGAGGAGAATGACCTAGAAGTCCCCTGTCCTTGCAGGAAGCCGCCCAGAGCACACGTGACCTTCACAAGCCTCATTCATGTGAAAGGGTGGCTGCATTTGCCCAAATTCACACAGCTTGTCGGGGACGGCCCGGGTTTCAGATAGAAACCTCTGGGCTCAGCGGGCTCTTTGTCACGGACCCACTGTAATTTAGGGGAGCCTCTCGCCCCCCCCCCCTCCCCCCACTCCATACTCCTCCTGCCCAGGCTTTGAGCCCACCACCTTCAGGGATGGATGTCAGATTTCGGTTAGCGAATTAACTGCCGGGGCAACAGGCCTATTCCCTGACATGTGGGCAGTGGAGTTTGCAAAACACCTCCTGAGAGACGGGGCGCCCGTTGGCATCCTTGGGCTGCACGGCAAGGCCCAGGCTGCCCCTTGTCGGGCTCCCGGCAGCGGCTGGCACACGGGCCCCCTCCCCAGAACCGGGACAAAAGCAGCCCCTGCTCTGGTGCCCCCAGGACCAGTCCAGACACCCAGGGCCAGCGGCCCGCTTCCAGGCCCTCCAAGAGCGCTCGTCTGCTTGTGTGGCCACTGTCCTCGGCGGCACCTGGGACACTGGCCCTGAGCTGGAGGTGCACCCCTGGGGGTGGCGGACGCGGGGGTGGGCAGAGGGCCAGTGGCCTGGGCTGGATGAAAGCCTGGGGGCTGGGCTTTGTCCTCCCCATCTGCCCGACTGCTCTCGCGCAGAGAGCTGCCAGCCAATTCTCAGGCTCCTGGGAGAGCTGGGCCTTGGCCTGATGGAGGGGCCCATCGCAGTCACACACCGGCCAAGAGGGGGCTTGGGCTGAGGGGCCGTGTCTCGTGCAGCAGCAGAGTTAACAGCATGGCCGTTAACAAGGCCTGAAAGCAGCCAGGCCCGAATCAGCCTCCAGACTTGGCAGGGATGACCTACGTCTGGTGTCCAGTGACAGAACGAGGTGGGGAGTGGAGGGCTGGTCATTTCAGCCAGACCTGGGGCAGCTCGGAAGGCACCAATCATCCCAGAACTCCCCGCCAGATAGGCCTGCCTCACGGTGTGACTGCTCTTCTGCCCAATACTGCTTCCTCTGCTTTCCTTTACAGTATTGATCCCTCATAAGCACATTGACCCCTCCTAAGCAAATTCCAGCTCTGTGACTGTTTCCTCTGTAAAACTAAACGTGTGAAAATGTCTTCTGGGGAAGCAGGGTGGGGAAAGCTGGTCCCATATACCCATTTGTGACTAAACACCATCAGGGAAACATGGGGAGCAGCAAGGCGAGTGAAAGATGCCAGAGTTAGGAGCCAGAGTCCCTTTTGTACCTACTCCCTTCCCTCTCAGAAGAGAGCAGATGCGCTGGAAGGCGAATCCACGCCCTCTCCTCTCGGGGGCCCCGACACTTCCCCACATGTATCCGTTAGCTGTCGCTGAGTAACAAACCAGCCCAAGACTCAGTCTTTGGGCCAGTTCTCAGGGGGCTGGCAGGGCCCTGGTGGAGGGGCTTCTTATAGGAGAGGGGTGTCTGGGGTCACAGAGGCTGAGTAGCTCTTGTTTTGGTTCACTTTCTGCTGCCTTTTCACTCTGTGTGTCACACACACAAGGGTTCCTTCTCTTCTCTCCCTGACATGCTGCAGGTGCTGGAGAGGGAACCATGAACAGGGTCCAGACCCCCTCCTACCTGTCAGCTGTGGTGAAACGCTACTGAGAATGCAGCTGTAATCATGGCTCCACTTTGCCTTCCAACTCCTGGTCACGTGACCTCACTGGATGACGTCCAGTCTTTTATCCTGCATCCCGTCCATCACATAGGCTGCCATGTGGCTGCGGGGCAGTACCTTTCACATCTCCCGTTAGGCACACCTGTGTGGCCTGTGTACATCCTACTTAGAAGCTTCCTTTGCTTTACCAGTGCATTGCTGGCCTTGAAGCTGTTAGGTGAATTCTCATCCCTTCCCTTTCTGTCCTGGGTCCTTTTTTTTTTTTTAATTTTATTTTGCTTTTATGTATTGGTTTTTAAATTTGTTTTGCTTTTAATTTTTAAATTAACATACAGTAATATGAACTTTTGGGGACACGCAATTCTATGAATTTCAACATGTCTGTAGATTCTTGTAACTACTGCCACGATCAGGATAAAAAATGGTTCCATCATCCCTTAAAATGCCCTCATGCTACCCTTTTATAGTCTCATTCTTCTTTTCCACCTAACCCCCGGCAACCACTGATTTATTCTGCATCACTAGTTTTGCATTTTTGAGAACGTCAAATAAATGGCATCTTACGTTATATAACCTTTTAAGATGGGCTTCTTTCACTCAGCACAATGGTCCTGAGGTCTATCCAAGTTAATGCAAGTAACAATAGTTCATTATTTTTTTCTTTTTACTAATGAGTAGTGTTCCACTGTATAAATGTGCCCGTTTGTTTATCTAGTCCCCCACTGAATTGAACTGCTTCAAGTTTGGGGGGTTATGAATAGAACTGCTATAAACATTTGTGTACAGCTTTTTATGTGAACATAAAATGTTTATTTCTCTAAGGTAAATGCCGAAAGATGGGTCATGTTTAACTGGGTGCATGTTCAACTTTGTAAGAAACTGCCGAAGTGTTCTCCAGAGTGGCTGAACCATCCTGTGCTTCTCCTTGTAATGACGTTCCACATCCCTGCCAGCATTTGATATCGTCGGCAATTTAAAAAAAGAGCTTTATTTTGTTGTTGCTGTTTTTGTGGTACGCGGGCCTCTCACCGTTGTGGCCTCTCCCGTTGCGGAGCACAGGCTCCGGACGCGCAGACTCAGCGGCCATGGCTCACGGGCCCAGCCGCTCCGCGGCATGTGGGATCCTCCCGGACCGGGACACGAACCCGCGTCCCCTGCATCGGCAGGCGGACTCTCAACCACTGCGCCACCAGGGATGCCCTGAATGTTTATCTCTTACATCAAATTTGGGAAATTTCCAGCCATTATTTCTTCAAACATCTTCTTCTGTGTTGCCTTCTTTTCACTCTCCTTTTGAGACCTAAATGACATGAGTGTTAGACTTCTTAGTATTCTCTCACAGATCCTTGAGGAGCTCTTCTTTTTTTTTTTTCTCAATCTTTTTCTCTTGTAGTTCAGTTTTTATAATTTCTGTTGATCTGCCTTTAAGGTCATTGATTCTTTCTTCTGTCACTTCCAGTTTGCCATTGAGCCCATCCAGTGACTTTTAGAAAATTAGTTGTTGTATTTCTCAGTTATAAGTTTTATATTTGGCCCTTCTTTATAGCTTCTGTTTCTTTGCTGAGATTTCTTATCTTTTGATTTATTTCAAAAGTGTTCACACTTACTGTTGGAGCGTTTTTATAATAGCTGTTAAAAGTCTTTATCAGATAATTCCAACTTCTGTGTCATCTTGGCATTGTCATCTGTTGACTGTCTTTTCCACTAAGACTTGTGATTTTCTTGGTTCTTCCTATGTCAAGTAGTTTGGGGTTGTATCCTGGACATTTTGAATATTTATGTTATGAAACTATGGATCCTTAAAAATCATAAATAGAATGTTGATATTCTTATTTAACCAGGCAATCAACCTTTTCAAGCCACAAGTTCTCACCAGCCTCTTTAGTTATGTTTTCAGTGTCAGTCACACTTTCAAATCCCTTCAGTGCTGTCTGCATCTGTCCCACATATGCTTACCCAGTCCCATCTGGTATCTGGGTGTGGTCTATCCAACGGTTCTGTTCCTGAAGTCTATGGTATGCTTTTCATTTTCAGATCTATGCATGTACAGCTTTATGGCTAAGCTCAAGAATCATAACCAATGTAGGTGGTTACTTTCCTGACCTCTGCCCTGGCTGTGGCTTCCTTAGTACTTTCCTGGAGTACTTAGTTCTCCTGGAGCTTCCCCTTTGTGGTCCTTCAGCCAGAAACCTGGCTCTTTATTTACCCTGCTCTGCCACACCTTTCCCCCAAGTGCGCCATTCTCTGGGGTCACTCAGCAGGAGGACAGAAAGAAAAGAAGCAACGGGGTTCACCCTCCCACTTGGGATCACAGCTTCTCCAATTGGTGAGGAAAGTTTTCTTCCTCAGAGCTCTGGGCTCCTATAGGCCCTGTGATTTTTCTATTGGCACCAGATCTTTTAGAAGCTGGACTGTGAGAGAATGGAAAAAAGAACAAAGAGGGGAGGGTTTCCATGGTTACCGTGGTCTCTCTGAGTGTTAGGAGACTCTTTTTTCCACTCTACAAGCCAGGACTTGAGGCTTCTTCTGGAGCTCTCTTGTCTATGCCTATGCCCACATCTAGGTTTTAGGTGGCATTGAATCCAGGCCAGAGAACCCTGGAAGAAAAGAAAATGGTAAATCACTGCCAGTCCAGTGGCACTTGAAATCTAGTCTTCCCTAATCTGCTCGCCACTGTTTCCTTTTCAGAGTCCTCAAACAGCCACTCTATGCCTTCTGGTGCACATTGTAGCTGCACCCAGTGCTAAGAACAAGCTGGAATGTACTTACTCCATTTTACCCCAAACTGGAACCTCCCCTGCGTCCTTTTTTTGCCTTTTGGGGGTCACTCTCATACTTCCCTCATTACTGAAAAGTACCCTTGTGACCCCTTCCCCTTGTACTACTCCTTTACTCATAAGGAACACTCCAACAGCAAAGTCTGTGGTTAAGTTCAACCAGAAGTATTGTCAGCCGTAGAAGCCCCTCTACCTAGGATGGAACAAAAGATCCAGACCCCTTCCCCTATGACTATTTGTTAGCCAGGTCCTAACTCAAACATTTGCTGAGCAAGAATTACATAATTGGATCAACAAGGATCAATAATGATGATCCTTGTTGACCGCTGGGCATTTACCTTTTCTTTTTAAAGCAAATAGGAACAAGATAAAGAGGATGATAAGATACAGTTGTAATAATCTGCCCAGAGTGGGAAGAGAGAAAGATTCAACCAATATTTGTTAAATTCATAGCAGTACAAATTGGTACAGCCTTCTTATAAAAAAAAAGAAATGTTTAACTGTTCATACATACATACATACTTGGGAATTTATCCCAAGGAAATAGCTCTAAAAATGAAGTTATATACTAAAAAGATGATCTCTGATAGCCAAGCATTGGAAATAGCCCCAATGTACCCAAACTAGGGAACATTTCATTAAATTATGGTATATAAATAGTATCATATGGAATATAGTCATGTAAAATGAATATTTTGAGTATTGTATAGGAGCGTACGTAAATGGATCAGTTATCTATTGCTGTATAATTTTAACACTTAACTAGACCAGATTAATATTTTTGTTGCTGAAAGAGACCAAAAAGCTGTGGGTGCTACCCAAATGAAAGGCAGAGGAAAGGAAGTTTCAACAGAATATTGTTGAAGCCTATAATTAAATAAATATAATTAATTAATATAATAATTAAATAAAAATCAAAACACTTCATGTCTGTACCCAACATGTTAAAAAAAAACAAACTCCACCAGATACTTTTATATCACCACATTATTTAATCCTCAGTAATTTTAGCAGTTTTGTTAGCAGAGTTCTTTTGGGGGGAGGGGGTGTCTAAGTATGCAAGCTTATAATCTTCAAGTGAAATTACTTTTATCTCTTTCATATTAGTCCTATTTTATCTTAAAGCATTAGGGAAAAACCTCCAAAACAATGTTGAATAACCATAGTGATACAGGAAAATCATTTCCTATTCTAGAATCTTTAACATAATGTATTACATGAATAATGTAAAGGAGAAAAGTATGATTATAGCAAATCACATTTAGCAAATGCTAAAAAGGCATTGTCTAAAATTCCACATTCAGTCCTTTTAAAAGTCCTAAGCATAATTGGAATAGGAGGGTATAAAAATGATGAAAGAAAAAGTATTTCCCCAAAGCAACTAACAAGCATTTTATTTTGTATGGCACTATAATAAAATAAAAAAAGTCATTTAAAATGACCCTAAGTATATTAGGTACCATCATTTAGTGAATACAGTTCAAGACTTATTATGTTAAATTGAATATCCTTGAGAGTTCTCATTACTTTTTTTTTTAAGGTTCATCTTTTGAGGCCATGTCAAGGAACTCTTCGATTAACCCCAGGTCATGAAGATTTTCTTCCATAGTTCCTCTAAAAGTTTGATACTTTTACATTTTACACTCAGAATTATGATCCATTTTGAGTTAATTTTTGTATAAGGTGTGGGTTTAGGTTGGGGATTCCTCTTTTTTGCGTGTGGAGAAGACTGTCCTTCCTCCATTTAATTGCTTTTGCATTTCAGTTTTGCTATTCTTAGTCTCTTAAAAATCAGTTGGCCTTTTTTGAGTGGGTCTATTTTTGGCCTCTGGTTTTGTTCTACTGCCTTAATTACTATAGCTTTATTAAAAGTAGGTCTTAAAGTCAGGCAGTGTGACTCCTCTAATTTATTCTTCTTTTGAAAAATGACTTGGCTGTTCTAGTTCCTTTGCCTTTCTCTATATATTTTAGAATCACCTCATTTATAGCTACAAAAAATTCTGTTGGGATTGTGACTTATATTGCCCAAATTCCATGTGACATTAACTTATTCACTAAAAACAAAAGTGTTTATCTGGGAATTAAATCATCTTTACATTCCTGGAATAAATCCTCTGTAGTCATGGTTTATCACCCTTTTAATATACCAATGGATTCAACCTTGAATGCTTCATTGATCATTTTTTTGCCTGTATATTTATAAATAAAGTTAACCTAGAGTAGCGTTTTGTTTTGTTTCTGTTTTTGTACATCCTACCTAAGTTTTTGCCAGTATGGCTAAGGTAGCTTCATTGAATGGATTTAGTACATTTTCCATCTTTTTCTATGGTCTGGAATAGTTTGATAGAGGAATTACACATTTTTTCCCATAGAAAAAAATTCTGCGTCTCTTCATATATTGGTTTTGTGTCTGGGTGTTGGATTCTTGGAATACTGCCCTCATTTGGTCACCCTTAAACATTTTCCCATAGTCTTACCTCCGGTATTGTAGGCAAGGTGGCTGATGCCAGCCCTTTTTTTTCCATTGGAAGTAATCAGTCATTTCTTTTTATAAGCATGTAATATTTTCTTTTCCATAATTGGAATTCAGGAATTTCATCAGAAAATATATATGGGAGGTTTGGGCTTTTTAAAATATTATGATTAATTTTACTTGGGGCTCCTCTGTCACTCCTTTAACCTGAAGACTCAAAACCTTTTTCTTCTTGGAGAGATTTTCTTTTATGATTTCCTTATTTATTACTTTCTCATTTGTTCCCCTTTTCCCTTCTAGTAAACTTTTACTATTCATATAACCTGGCCTGTCCTCTAAGTCTCTTTTCTTATTCCTTATGAATTCCACATTTATAAAATACTTCTTCCACTTGACCTTCCAAAAGAGTAATTTGGTTCTCTACAAAGGCTACTTCTTCTCAGTTGGTCTACTTGTAATTTCAGAAATAAGTTCTAGAAAAATTTTTTGTTCAGTGTTAAATTGAATGTTCTTGGGAGTTCTCACTTGCTTTTTGTTTAAGATCATCTGTCTCTTCCATTAGCTCTATTTTGATAGTAGTCATCTGTTCTCCTTGATAAAACTGTTCTCATTAGTTTTCTCTCTCAGGTTGCTAAATTTCCTTAATTTGGTGATTCTCACCCTTGGCCACATGTGAGAATTACTCCAGGAGGTTTTAAAAATCCCCAAGCCCGGGACACAGTAAAACCAATTAATGAAGAATTTCTGGGGATGGAATTCAGGCATCAGTAGCTTTTAAGGCTCCCCAGGTGGTTCCAGTGTATCAGCCGAGGGTAAGCACCTCTCTCTTAAATGGTTCTCATTTATCTGTTGATGGGTGGGTATTCCCTTAGAATTTGTAGAGGTTATAGCTTTGGTGTCTCAACTGGCTATGTTTGCTCTAGTGAGGTGGTGGTGAAAAACCTGGAAAACTCTTCACTCTGCTGGAAAATGGGAGAAACCTCTCTGTCTCTGGGTCTCTTTGGGGACAACTCACAGTCCCCCCCCATCCACAGGGACTGGTGTCATTGCATTTCCATGTGCATCACCCCTTCAGGTTCACGTTAATCTGTGGAGTAGTCAGGCTTTCTAAGGACCACATGCAGCAGGGTGAATGGGGGCAGGCAAAGACCTTCTTTTTGAAAGTGATCTTGGGTTGTACTTTGCTAGTTGTGTTATTCCAGATTGGAAGATGGGGAAGGGAAGTGAATATCCATGCATGTAAGCAGCCATCTTTGCAGAATCCCCTCTGAGATTCTCCTTAGTAATTAAAACTTTATCACAATTTAGATTTTTAGGATCAGATGATCAGTGTAAATGTCAAATGTCTATACTCTTAAACTGAGTTCATAAAAAATCCATGTACATATACACAACAACACGGATGAATCTCAAATGCATTATGCTAAGTGAAAGAAGACAGACGTAACAAGGCTACACATGGTATGATTCCATTTCTACGACATTCTGGGAAAGACAAAACATTGGGACAGAAAAACCGATCAGTGGTTGCCAGGGGCTGAGAGTCGGGGAGGATGCTGGCTACAGAGGGGCACTGGGCGGGAATTAGAAGTGACTGAGCTCTTCTGTATCTTGATTGTGGTGGTTACAGCTGTCAAAACTCATAGAACTGTGCACTCAAAAGGGTACATTCTTTTATTGCAGTAGAGTTGATTTACAGTGTTGTGCCCATCTGTGCTGCACAGCAAAGTGAGTCAGTTATACACGTATAGACATTCTTTTTTATATTTTTTTCCATTATGGTTGATCACAGGATATTGAATATAGTTTCCCGTGCTATAGGGTAGGACCTTGTTTATCCATTCTAAATGTAATAGTTTTCATCTACCAACCCCAAATTCCCAGTCCATCCCTCTCCTTCCCCCTCTCCCTTGGCAACCACAAGTCTGTTTTCTCTGTCTGTGAGTCTGTTTCTGTTTCATAGATAAGTTCATTTGTGTCATATTTTAGATTCCACATATAAATGATATCTTATGGTATTTGTCTTTCTCTTTCTGACTTACTACACTTAGTATGATAATCTCTAGTTGCATCCATGTTGCTGCAAATGTCATTCTTTTTTATGGCTGAGTAGTATTCAAAAATGGTACATTTTATTGCATGTAAATTACACCTCCATAAACCTTCGTGGAAAAAAATCCCATGTACCTCCTCCATTGTACTGAGATTTTTTGCGGATTTCCCCCAAACCTCACAGGCCTCTCAACCTTTGTCCATTCTACTTGCCTGCTAAGGAACTCCCATTTAGCCTCCTCTAGGAAGACATCATCTTCGTGTCTGTAAGATTCCTCCTTGTGTTTCTCTAACACCCAGTGCTTCCTGCTCTCCCAGCTCTCCTTCTGTGGGGTTGCAGGAACTTGTCTCTGTGTTTGTATTTCCTGATAGACTCTAGTCTCTGTGTTTGTATTCCCTGATAGACTCTAAGTCAACAGAAGCTTGGCTTTCATCTCATTTACCATTGTGTCCCCATCACCTCACTCACTTCCAGTTACTCAGTCACCTATCAACTTGGTAAGGGCAAGGTAGCTGCCACCCAGCACATATACCGATTTGTCATGAACTTGTGTTTCCAGGTGTAACAGGGAAGAGCCAGTTTTGACTCCATGTTGGATCTGTTTCTTCGACTTTAGCCTTTGCTTTTCGTTGCTTTTGTTTTTATAATCATACATAATGGCCTGCCTCAGGAACACTACCCACCTGTGAATGGCTGCAAGAAAGAAGAAATTAACACATCCCCTCCTGGAGGCTGGCCATTCCAGGAGATGTTTTGCAAGACTGATGGCCCTTTTTACTTTACTTCCTCCCTGCCTCTCCCTGTCTAGTCTGCCTTTTTACTTTACTTCCCCTCTCTGATTCTATAAAAGAAACTGGCATCCAGACCCCGATAAGATGGTTACTTTGAGACACTAGTCTGCCATCCCGTCTGCCGGCTTTCCGAATAAAGTCGTATTCTTTGCCTCAACACCTCATCTCCGATTTACTGGCCTGTTGTGTGGCAAGCAGAGCAAGCTTGGACTCAGTAACACAGGAGGCCCCTAAAAAAATCAGGAAATGTCCCAGAAATTACTTGCAAAATCCTTGCACTGGAGCACATGTGCTTTGGCTGTGGAGCTCACAGAGCATCCACCTGAGTTTTCCAACCTGAGCAGGGGTACCTCAAGGAAGGTATTTTGAGAAGACAAAAGTGAGTTGCCTGAACATCCATGGTGCATAACACCGCATTCATTTTTATAGCTGTAATCAACAAGAAAGTGTGTCCTATTTGCTTTCCTTGCTTGAGAAATATAATTTCGGAGACTGATGAAAAATGCTTTCAGCACTAGAATCAGTACTTCTGATTACGGCCCCCTTGGTGCTCGTCTCTCCCCAGTGGAAACATTGCCAGGAAAGATGGGAAGATCTGCGGAAGCCCCACAGCCCTGATTTTTATCTCCCCCAAAGCTGTCTGCTCTAATCAAGGGCTGCATTTATTGTGCAGAATTTGAAGGCCGGGGTAAGGCTAGCCCAAGAGACATGATAACTTTGAAGCATCCGCTATAAAGCTGGGGTACCTGAACAAATACGGGCCCACCCACCTGTCTCTGCTTCAGAATCACATTTCTTTTCCTTCGGATTCCAAGCCAAAGGCATCTTGTGAAAGCTCTTAGTGAAGTGGGGAGATGCCCTATTGTCCTCTTAATCTCTGCTCCCAAGGAATTCTTGTTCAAGATGGAAGAGGGAACACTTCCATTGGGAGAAGGGGCCTCTACCGCGGGGGCTGAAGTCCACGGAAGTGTTGCAATGTCAAGCACACTTCCGGTGAGCAAGTGTGACCTCCTCTAACTTCTCTTTTTTATTTATTTATTATTTTTTTTACGGTTCGCGGACCTCTCACTGCTGTGGCCCCTCCCGTTGCGGAGCACAGGCTCTGGACGCGCAGGCTCAGCGGCCGTGGCTCACGGGCCCAGCCGCTCCGCGGCATGTGGGATCTTCCTGGACCAGGGCATGAACCCGTGTCCCCTGCATCGGCAGGCGGACTCTCAACCACTGTGCCACCAGGGAAGCCCCCTAACTTGTCTTTAACTGAATTAATTTCTCCTTTGCATTTGGTTGGGCGGTGGGAACTTGTGCTTGGTTGTTTCAGGGTTTCTCCTCCTTTTACTTCAAGATTGCGTCTCAGTTCTGGAAAGCTGCAGAGGTCCAAAGTGTCCGGAGGTCAGGTGTAAAGGGAGGCTGTGATCTTGTGATTTGTGATTACAAATATACATATATCGGTCTCTGGGCCTGGTTCCCAACACAGGGCTCCTGAAACCCTTGTAATTTCCTGAGTCATAGGAGGGTCTTTTGTTTTAATGAGGTGACTGGGTGGCTTCTGGGTGGGGGCTGGTCACTGGGAAGAACAAGCCACAATTAGAAGCTTGGAATTTTCAGCACCCCCTCCATTCTCTGGAGAAGGGAGAAGGGCTGAAAATGGAGTTAGTGATCCACCATAGCTACATGGTGAAGCCTCCATAAAATCCCCAAAGTATGGGGTTTGGAGAGCTTCTGGGTTGGTGAACAATCCATGTGATGGAGGGTGATACACCTCAACTCCATGGAGACAGGAGCTCCTGTGCTCAGGACCCTCCCAGACCTCACCCCGTGTTTCTCTTCCCCTGGCTCTTCATCTGTACCTTTTATCATATCCTTTAACAAACTGGTAAACATAAGGGTTTCCCTGAGTTCTGTGAGCTGCTCTAGCAAATTAATCGCACCTGAGGAGGAGGTCATTGGACCCTCTGATTTGTCACCAAATTGGATGGAAGTTGTGGGTCACCTGGGGACCTACTGCCTGTGATTGGTCTCTGAGGTGGGCTGGGAGCTGTCTCGTGGGACTGAGCCTTTAACCTGTGGGATCTCCAGGCTATCTCCAGGCAGACAGTGTTAGAATTGAGTAAAATTGTAGGACACCAGCCGATGTCACAGAGAATTGCTCGGGGTGGGGAAAAGCCTCAACACATCTAGTGATCAGAAGTGAAGTGCTTTGTGTGTAAAAGAGACTCACAGGAAAGAAAGACATTATAAGGCAGAGCTGGGATTTTCCCTCCACAGGTGGAAAGCTGGGTTTTCCTTTTTAGAGACATATTCCGTTCTCTGTTCTTATTCCCTCACCATGTACTTCATCCCACGTGGCCCTTGGTCATTGACTCATGCAGGTCATTGCCTCCCAGACCTCCAGCTCCATCACTGTGTCCTCGTTCAACCCAGCTGCTGGATGGATCTCTCTCTTCCTATCACTGTGTACAGGGTTTCTGAGGTTATCTTGACCCACTACTTAGAGGCTCAAGAGCTATCCTGTCTCTTCCTCTTCTTATGAGAGCACTAATCCCATCATAGGGCCCCACTCACATGACCTCATCTAAACATAATAACCTCCCGAAGGCCCCACCTCCAAACACCATCACAGCCTCTTCTCTGTCTTAGGTGCTGGAGGCATTTAGCAAGTCCTGCAGTTCCCAGGTCCATCAGCAAGTGAGGCACAAGGTCCTTGGTTCTTCAGAGTCCCAGTTATGGTCTCCAACTCCTAACTTACCTGAGTGGAGATGGATGGGTTGTGGGGTCCAAGTCCCTGTCTCAGGGCAGCCACGGGACTCTGGGCCACTAGATGCCACACAAATATATATATATATATATATATATATATATATATGAAATTGCCAATTTTATTGGTCCAAACTAGTTTAATAGTAGCAATTTCACACTAAGTTTAATTAAATAGAATAAATGCAGTGTGGGCCAAACCTACCAAATCACAACACACAACTTTCAGTCTGTCCACCAACTTTGCAAAGACTTTTGTTGAAATGTTTCTAGCAAATTGGATTCCTCCTTGATGACATTTAGTTGTTCTTGCAAACTCATCAGAAGGTGTTGTGCTTGTCTATGTTGAACAAATTGTTTCTAAGCCAGTGACAGTCTTTGTTTGGAAGATTGTTGAAAAGGTTATAAAATGCTGTTCCAAGTTCTTAGAGTGTGGTGGGTGTAGAGTTTTTACACTTAACACACATGATGGAAAAAAAGTCACATAATGTTGGGAACATATCCCAACACCTTTGATAAGAATAGCACACCTCTCTTTAAAAAAGCAGTTTCTTTTCACTCTTTGTTTAAATATCATCTTTACTTTGACTGGACACGTGTGGAGCTTCTTTTAAATAGAAATATTTGTCAGATAGCAGAATAGCGACAGCCACTTGTCATCTCAGGAAAGGTCAGCAAATCTGAAACACTTGTCTTTCTGTAAAAGTAAAGTATATAGCTCATCTTTAAGTCTGTCACATCTTTTAAATACTTTGCTGTGAGATAACATACAAGAAGCTGCATATGACACAAACAAGTTTCAAAGTGGGTGCATTAGTCTGCTCAGGCTGCTGTAGTAACAAAATACCACAGACTGGGTGGCTTAAGCAACAGAAATTTATTTCTAACCATGCTGGTGGTTGGGAAGTCCAAGATCAAGGTACAGGCAGACTCAGTGTCTGTTTAGAGCCTGCTTGCTGGCTTTCAGAAGGCCACCACCTGGCTGTGTGCTTCTGCACTTTCTGTGGTGGGTGCCCATGGGGACCACGAGCTCTCACATCTCTTGCTTTTTTTTAATAAGGGCACGAATCCCATCAAGGGAGCTTCACCTTCATGACCTCATCTAAACCTAATCACCTCCCAAGTCCTACCTTCAAGTATCATCACACTGAGGGTTAGCACTTCAACATACGAATTTTGGGGGACCACAAACATTCAGTTCATCATAATCTCCTTCTATTATGAAGTATGGTAAACATTCTACTTCATCTTAAAGGTCTTAATCTTATAAGTCTGCCCATATTACTGACATCCTATAGCTCTGGCACACTTCTGGCTGCAACAAACTTGTTGTAGGAGTTTGCCTATGAATGAGGCAGTGAATGAGTGTGTCTTACATGTTGCATTATCCTGGCAGCCTTACCCCAGAATCCTTTTTTAACCTCATAAGACCTTGTATTTAACAAAAATCTCAGTAGTCAAGAGTATATCTTTCCTTGCACATCTTTACTGTAGTTCCTCTCCAAAAGTACCTCTTGTAGATTTCATGACTGAAACCAATCTGTCAAACCCCAGACGCTAAAGCCTGTTAGAAACATCTGTGTTTGATCTGTTTACAACCTCCCGCACTGCCACGCTTGTTCCAATGCTTGTTTCTTCAGTGGTGTGTTCTTTGAGTGTCTACTTACAAAGTTATGAATTTTAGTTTGTGACCATATTGTCCTCTGTGCATTATTTTAGTCATTTTTTATTGTTGTAGGAGGACAAGTATTATTCCAAAGCTAAGTGACTTTTTGTCCATCACTAACGAATAAAAAGATTCTTGAAATTTTGTAAAGTCTCTGGACAGAGACTTTAAATATCAATGAAAAAATACCAATATTTGTCTTCTTATGATATTTGATCTTCTTACAAATATCAATATTTGTCATGCTTTAAAAAATGTCTTTCTAAACAGGTTGGCTTCATTCAGCCACTCTCAATTTAAGCCCCACAGATAATGATTTATTTTTCTGAGTTTCTCCAAGGAAGATGTAGCACTAGCTAGTAGTTGATGTTTTAGGGCATTAGGACTTAATTTTCTGCAACTCCAGATGAGAAAGACTCAAAGAAGTCCTCAGACAAAATATAATTTAGGGTTACATCTATTATAAGTAATAGTAGATATAAATGTGTATTTTAAATAGGCTTATTTGAGATAAGTAAAAATCGCCACTAGCCCCTTTGCCTTATAAAATTCCCATCCTTCCTTCAGAATCTCTGGGGACATGAGATTGGATCTATGGATCCAATCTATGGATCTATGGATTCACTATGGATCTAGTGAAGAAGCTATGTCATTCCATGGAGTAACCATTAGAAGGCTGAAATCTTTTCTGTGTCTTTGAAAAAAATATGTAAGTATAGGTTTAAGTACTAAATTAGTTAAATATTTTCTTTCTATACCCCAGAGAAGTGTCTGCCCTATTTTCTGGGGTGTGGGTACCTCATCTTGGAAATCACTGGTTCTTTGTCTTTGTTGAGTCACCATACAAATATTCATTGCGAATTGAGAAATTGTGGAGGGGGGATGATTATGAAGTGTTGATTTATATAACAGCAAAAAGCCAGGTGGACATGGATTCCCAGGAAAGTGTGGGAGATGGCTCTATTTGTTATGCAACCTCATTGCAACAGCACCTGACTTATTCAGAAGAGGACGCCCCTGTAAAGGAGCTGCAGTGCCTTGATCCTGGTTTACAGAACGAAAGTCAAGCAGCAGAACCAAACCCAACCTGCAACCTGGAACTAAGCCCTGTTGAATCCAGCAGAGACACAGCTGGGCTGCAGGTCCTTAAGGAGTATCACAGCAAAATGATGGCAGATAAACTTCTGAACGTGAGGTCTGAGCGTGCTCAGCATTAACATAGCCTCAAGGACCCCTGTGCTCTGCTACCCTAAGTTCTGCAAAGATTTGTCAACCCAGAAGCACCTGGATGCATACCACCATTCTCCAAGCACTTCTGCTCAGAATTACTTGGCCGTGAAACCAAGTACCAGGAATCCCCCACGTCCTCAGATGCTTAGAGACTAAGCCAGGGTGGGCACTGGGACTTCCCTGGTGGTTCAGCAGTTAAGACTCCAGGCTTCCACTGCAGGGGGCACGGGTTCGATCCCTGGTTGGGGAACTAAGATCCTGCATGCCGCTCAGTGCGGCCAAAATAAAACAAAAAAAAAGACAGGAAGACAGGATGGGTGCTCCGAAGCCCACGCTCTTGCCATCACATCTCACAACCGCCCATGTAGATCCCTCCTTACTACCTGGTGTTGTCAGGGGTCATACGCCTGTCTCTTCTACTGGACTCCAGTTTTCTTGGAGAGGGGCATCTCTCTTATTCACCTACGATTCTTCCATTAATTGGAAACTTCGTATACTTTAGTATAGCATCTGTATATAGAAGGAATTCAGTAAGTATTTTTTAAAAATTCAATTGTTTAGATCTATAAACAAGAAGCCAAAAATGTAGATGAGAAGGTGGATAATCAAACTCACCAATAAATACCATTGTTCTCTGTCATTTAGGGTCTGTGTATTTTGAAACAGTAATTCTTGCCATACTCACCAAAGCCATTCTCTTGACACCAGGCTGGACTCCGCTCCAACCAGATGGAAGACCAACTTTTTAAAAATTAATTGATTTAGGATTTTCACGATCTCTCCTGAATTTTCCCAGGAATACGAAGAAAAGGAACGGACGGGACCAAACATTCTGTTGCAGTCCATCCTCCAACAGCACATAACTTCCCCGTGATTTGACGGACTATTTGCATTTAAGAAAAGCATCTGTTCACTTGGTCTCTGGAATTTGCTTTCATTCTCAACCCCACCCAGTCTGTCTCTCCCAGCTTCTAAAAATATAATCTTATTTTTGCTCTCCTTTCAACTTGAAACAGACATCAGATATACACATCTCATACCATTTACACCCAGAAGGCTGTCAGCAGAGGCGCTTGGGTAGAGAGCGTGTTTAATCTTGAGAAGGAAGTAGAATGTGTACACAACCAGCAAACCGAAAGGTTTCACCTTGGCTCTGGGGTCCACAGCCCCCATGCGTGGTAGCAGCTACCGAGGCTTAGCTGTGAATCTCCATCATTGTCAGAGTCCTGTCAATGAGAAGAATTGCTAAGGCTTTCCTGCTCCGTAGGCTGTGAGCCCAGCCAAGCCACCAAGCCATCACTCGCCGGGGTTGCTGGTTCAATCCAGTTTGCTGACTATACTGGGGTAGCCCTAAACCACACATCAGAAGGAGTCGTCGGTACCCTGAGGGCAGAAGTGCCTGGGCCCAGGGGTGGTGTCACTTGCTGGAGTCGAATGTCCCTGGGAGGGTCAGACAATTCAATAATTATCAGATACTTCAGTATTTACCCCCCTCCCCCCCCGCCATCACCACCCCAGAAGCCAGGCTCCTGTAGCAAGAAGCTGTGCTTTTTCCTCACAGCTTTTGAGAAAGGGCAAAGCTTTTGTTATCTTCCCTGACATACTTAAGTGACCTGAAGAGGGAAGACAGGCCACTTTTACATTTTTTACAGGGTCACTGCTGCTAGTTCCTCTTCCCCTCCCCCTCCCCCTCCTTCCCTTCCACTCCTCTCCCCCCTCCTCCCCCTCCCTCTCCTCTTCTCTTTCTCTTCCTTCTACTTCAGTGATTTTGTAGTTACAAACTAAAATGCCCATAGACTCAGGCACTGCTGGTGGAAGCTGCATCTCTATTAGATGTAGTTTTTATATATATAGTGCGACCCAGCAATTCCACTCCTAGAAATAAACCCACCAGGAATGCATACATTTGTGCATCAAAAGACTTGTACTAGAACATTACCAGCAGTGTTTTTCATACAAGCCCCAAACTGGAAATAACACAACTGTTCATCAACAGCAGAATTAATGACCAATTTGTGCTGTACGTAGCCAGTGCAGTCCCACAGCAATGAGAATGAACAGAATGAAACCATATGTCACAACATGAATGGATCTGCAAACATAATGTTGAGCTTAAGAAGGCAGGCATGAAAGAGTGCATATTCCTGGGCCCAACTCCAAGTACATAAAGTCTGAAACGAAGAAGCGTTCACTGATGGTGTTAGAAGGCAGGATGGGCCATGGTCTGAGGCTGGAACGGGCCTAGGGAGGCTTCGGGGCAGGAGGGGCGGGTGGCTGCTGGGACGTTCCATTTCTTGATCTGATTACACTTGTGTGTTCACTTTGTGTGAGTTCTTTGAGGAATACAACAGTCATTTGTGTGCTCTCCTGTCTATATATCTTCAATAATATTAAAAAATATGAAAAATAAAAACATGAAGACCATGAAGACAGAGCTTACTTACATGGGTTTTTTTTCCCCCACAAATTGGCCGTCTGCAGAGACAGGAGTTGCTGCTGAGCCCCCCACCGCCCACGTACTTTGCAGGGTCCTCTGGCCTGCGGTCCCGCCTCTTCTCCCCGCCCTCAAGCCCAGACTCACCTTCCCCCTTCCCTCTAATCCCACACTACAGGCCCACAGCTACCTCTCTTTCACTTTCCCGCCTGCCGGGGTCCCTAACACTTGGGCTCCGCTGCTGTAACTGCGGGCCTGCAGTCCGGGTCTTGACAGGGCTGGCCTTGTGCATCGGTAGCGCCTGGTACGTGTTGAGGGCCTCGAAGCAAAACCTCAGCGCTTTAGGTCTCTGCATATCCCTGTGGTGTCTGAAATCCCCATGTTACCCAGCTCTTTTAGACGGTGGCACTGTACGCTCCTACTCAAGTGTTAAAGTGGACGAGGCGCACTGACGCAATTTTGTAATCCGTCTATCAGCCAGGCTCTCCTTAAGGCTCCAGGGAACCTTCAGCCAGCGCTTCTTCTGGAGTAGTCATCAGACAGTTGACCTTGAAGCTTTGAAGAATGGCCCGGACATTTGGGTGTCCTTTTGTGTTTAATAATTGTATTCCGTCTTTCTTGACATAAATTGTGGGTACCAGAGATCTATCTAGTGCAGTGGTTTTTCCAACTGCTTTTTTTTACCTGCCATCTTCCTTCTTCAAATGCCGGGTAAATTAGAAGCACAAACACTTGAGACAGATGAGGGCAGAGTTGTTGGGCGGCGGGAACAGGGTCTCCCAGAGCCCTCCCAGCTCCTCCCTGTGGCCCCCGGGGCCAGTGTTCAGGTCCGTTTGGGGGCTCTGGGGAGCTGAGATCAGAACACCAAGGATCTTGTCCAAGCTTTTCATTTACGGTCTTGGAGAGTGAAATGACCAGCTCAAGGTCACTCAGGCCAAAATGGTAGGGCCACGTCGAGAACCTCCCTCGCCAAACAGGGCTCTTACCTCTGTCACAGGAGGAAGGTTGGTTTTCCATCTTGCCTCAACATTTGCAAGTCATTGCTCCTTCTCTGTGTGCCCTTTGAGTTCTTGAAGTCCAACTTCTCCCCAGACACTTGTAATCCCTGTTTTAGGCGCGGAGGTTTGCACTAGAAAAAGGTGCTGGAAAATTAGTCCACGTGCTTGAGATTAGTCCAGGAACTTGAGTCTTGGCGTCAAAGTTCAGGGAGCCTGGAGAAAAGGCTTCTGCACAGATAAAGGACAGAAGGACCAGCTGGGAGAATAATTCAGGCCTAGACACAGACCTTAAACCTTTCTTAAAAATTAACTCAAAATGGATCATAGACCTACAAGTAAAATGCAAAACTATAAAAATTCTCTAAGAAAACGTAAGAGAAAATCTAAGTGACATTGCGTTTGGTGTTGAGTTTTTTGATAAAACATCAAAAGCATGATCCGTGAAAAAGAAACCCAATAAGTTAGACTTTATTGAAATCAAAAGCTTCTGCTCTGCAAAAGACATTGTTAGAAACATGAAAAGACAAGTCACAGACTGGGAGAAAATATTTGCACAACAAATAGCTGATAATTTGTATCCAAAATATAAAAAGAACTCTTAAAACTCAACAATAAGAAAATAAACAATCTGGTTTTAAAATGAGCAAAAAAAATCTGAACAGACACCTCATCAAAGAAGATATATAGATAGTAAGTAAGTATATGAAAAGATGCTCCACCTCATACATAGAGAATTGCAAATTAAAACAGCAAAGGTATCCCATTATACACCTATTAGAATGGCTAAAATTCAAAAAACTGGCAACACAAACTGCTGGTGAAGATGTGGAACAGCAGAAACTCCCATTCATTGCTTGTAGGAGTGCAAAATGGTACAGCCACCTTGGAAGACAGTTGAGCAGTTTGTTACAAAGCTAAACCTAGTCTTAACATATGACCTGACAATTGTGCTGCTAGGTATTTACCCAATGGAGTTGAAAACTGTCCACACACATATACACACTACCAAATGTAAAATAGATAGCTAGCGGGAAGCAGCTGCATAGCACAGGGAGATCAGCTCGGTGCTTTGTGACCACCTAGAAGGGTGGGATAGGGAGGGTGGGAGGGAGACGCAAGAGGGAGGAGATATGGGGATATATGTATATGTATAGCTGATTCACTTTGTTATAAAGCAGAAACTAACAGACCATTGTAAAGCAATTATACTCCAATAAAGGTGTTAAAAAAAGAAAAAAAACTGTCCACACAAAAACCTGTACACAAAGTTGTATAGCAGTTTTATTCACAATTGCCAAAAATTGGAAGCAACACAGATGTCCTTCAATAGGTGTATTGATAAACTGTGGTACACGCGTACAATGGATTGTTATTCAAGACACAAAAAGACATGGAGAGAACTGAAATGCAAATTATTAAGTGAAAGAAGCCAGTCTGAAAAGGCCACATACTGTATGATTCCAATTATATGACATTCTAAAAAAGGCAAAACTATGGGGACAGTAAAAATATCGGTGGTTGCCAGGGCCTCAGGGAGAGGGAGCATTGCGTATTGGGGGCTGGTTTAAAGCATATCGTACAGAACAGCACCCCAATCTCATACACTGCTGTCTCCTAGCTGTCCTGCGCCTGAGCCCTCAGCACAGCTTTTCCAGTGCCTGTCACGCCAGCTGCTTCTGGGTGATGGGCACGTGGAACGACCAGTGAATTCCATGTGGGTGTGAGCCCTTTGCCACAATTCCTCCGTAGTAAATCATGTCTTCTGAGCAGAAGCAATGTTGTCTGTGAAACCATGGCAATGGGTCAGACATTTCCAAAGTTCAAGCACAGTGGGTCTGGCAGAAGTGCTGTTGGCAGGATGGCAACCCTCCTGTGAGGACAAAGCACTGCTCCCACCAGGATGGGAAAGCCCAGCATAGTCAACTTTCCACCAGGTAGCTGACTGCTGCGGTATTTAGTATTGGCTGAAGCCACACGGAAGCCAGTGGGTTCTAAGGAGGTCATCCATGCTGTCCATACCTGCCACCTTTGGGGGAGATCCTGTTGGAGAAGGGTAGAGAGTCACAAGCTGGACCATGGAATCCCCTGCTCCGAGACTTTCTCACTGGTCTCTGATGTTTTCACACTTCCAGGCTCTTGTGGCCGCCTCCCCTCCCGCTGTCACGTGGAGCCCGGCTCATCGTCGGGGCCACGTGAGGTACCCCGTGGCCTTTCCAGCAGTGTTCGCATTTTTACATCACTGTTTAAAGCACTACTGAATGGAGGTGGCCCATTCCTCCGTGACCACAAAGCAGGGACCCTGGGAGCAGTTATTTGATTTGACTTCTTGTCTCTTGAGAATCACACCTGGGCAGCTGGCTTGCCGGCCAGGTGGACGTGGAAACCCCCGGGGGATTCACAGAGAAATTTTGGGGAAGCTTGATTGGCAGCAGTTCTTGGCAAATTTTATAGAATGAGCCAAAGAGCAACATGGCTCTGGAGTTAGAAAATCCTGGGTTCGAAGGCAGAATCTGCCAAGTCCTGGAAGGTATGACTTTGGGCAAGTTACAAACCCTCAGGGAGATTCAACTTCCTCTTCTGAAAATTAGGAAAAAGAGTGACCCTCCCCCCCGGGGGGTGTTGTTAGGAAGTTGGATATGATAGTGCAGGTCAATCACAGTGAGATTCCAATGGATGTCACCTGTGCTCCTTTGTCCCCGCACTGCCCAGGGACACATCGGACCCCGCCAATCATCTGTGCGTCATCCCTGCACCTTGCCAAACTGCAGAATCGACAGTTATGGTTTTATTAAGGGGTCTCAGCACAGTGGGGGTGAGGCTGGGGGCTGCAGGATGAGTGGTGGGAGAGGGGAGATAGCTCTTGTCCCCAGAGGCTAGGCTCAGCCATCTTTGCTGTAGAAGGGGAAAAGTGGGTTAGTTTCAGTGGTTTGCTGGTGAAGGCTCTGCCTGGGACTGTTTTATTGCCCAGGTTCTCAGCCCTGGAAAGACCGCCAGACTGGCGTGTTTGGGAAAATTGTGGACGTCCTGTGTTTCTCCTCATGTCTCCAGCTAGTTTGTAAGTGCCTCGAAGGCAGGAACTGTTAGTTACGTTTCTCTGATTACCCTGTGTGGGGCATCATATGTGCGATCGTTTAATTTAATTCAGCAAATATTTGTTGACCCCATACTCTGCCCCAGGCACGGTGCCAGGCACTGGGGATTCAGCAATGAACATTTGCTGCGAGGAGGCTTGAGTGAGTTCCTGCAAACTAAGGGAAACCCCTGGGGGTACACCCAGAGGGGCGTCGGCGCTGATGTCTCTCAGCCACTAGGGGGCAGGAGAGGAGGCCCTTTTGCAGAGCCTGTACCACCCCCGAGGCATTGCCTGGAGTCTCAGAGACCAGGTTCAGCAAACCACCTAAGGCCCAAGAAGGCGGCAGGGGTGGGAACAGCCCTCCTTGCGATTGTTTCTGAGCAATGAGCTTGGGGGTGGGTTTTGTTTTTTCCTTCTTCCCAAGGCATTCTGCAAGTTGGAAAATCACTCAGTCATGCTAATTGTGACAGTGTGAGACCTCCGTCAAATTACTGCAGAGCCTGTGCTCTGGGGAACACTGGTTTTTAAACTGAAAAACGTTTTCTTATACAATAATGAACATCTTTTACCAGCATAAAAATGCACCAGAGGGCTCCCAAGAAAATGGCTTTTTCCCGTGGGTAGTTTTTTTCTTCTCCCCCATTCCCATGCCCCCACCCACTTTGGTCTAGAATAAGTATGATACAACTGGATTACCCCTAGCTGATGGAGATGGTGGGGAAATCTGCTCAGTGTATGAGCCTGAGTTTCAGACTGTACCAGTTTCTCAGTCCTTGGGTAATTGTGCTGGAACAGTTCATCACTTTCTGGGTTTTGAGAAATAGTCACATTCTTTTATTTCATTCTCAATTTTCTCAACTTTTTACGTTTATTAACTTCTAAGCATGGTTGCGTAATGAATAGGAAACTCTTGAATCTCTGTTTTCCCTCTTTTGTTGCTTTAAGTTATTCTCATCAGTGGTGAACTGAATCCATGTCTGCCACTGGGGACCAGCTGGCAGGATGCAGGGGACTAACTGGTGTTTGGGATGGGGAAGTAGAGCTCTGAGGCCTGTGTGTACGAGCTCCAGAGGGTCAGAGAAAGAGTTAATCCAGTAGGTTTTATTCATGGCAGGCCACACAGTTAGTGTGACTGAACTTTCCCTGGAATTGCCTGCTCTGAGTGACCTGCTGCATTATTTTGGAATTATATCATCCATGTTTGAGGGAAATAGCAAAGGGAATACATTGAATTGAAAACCAGCAATGATGAACTGTTCGGTCAACAAGACTTTATTGAGCATTTCCTAAAGTGCTGGTCGATGTCTGGATCCTGGGGAAATGCAGGCTGGCTAAGAGGATGTGGCGGTGCAGTTGGGCCACATGGCTGTGAATCTTTGTTCTACTGCTTTCAGCTCGTGACCTCAGGCAGTTTGTGTCAACTCCTCGCCCCTCGCCTCCTCCCCGGTGACCACTGAGACTTAAGCTTTGTTTGTTATCACTGCAGAACCGTAGCTGAAGCTAACACATAGTGACCGTCTCCTGTCCCCTGCCCTCCGCCTCTCTGCTGAGCCCTCCTCCGCCAGGTCTCGCTGCTGCCCTGACCCCTGCCCCCCTAGTACCTCCAGTCCACCTCTGAGGGCAGGAGGGACCTTTGATCCACCCTGGCCTCCGTCCTCACCTCTGTGCCTAGCCCGTGTCTCTCGTTGACCACAGGAGTCCCCGCAGCCCCGGCAGAGACACCCAGATCACAGATGCCAAGCTCAGAGGACAGAGGTCAGAGTTAGGTGATGTCCCGGAGAGCACAGGTGGACACACCCACTTTATACCTCATAGCCTCTGAACTGGAAACCAGGCTGTCCCAGAAAAGACAGCCTTTCACTCTGTCCTATCATGTCAGGAAGCATGGTGACCACCCACGGCAGAGCAAGCCCAAGGTGAGGGGCGTTCGTTTTACAGCAACTGTCTCTCCGGACATTTTCAGACAGAAGAGGTCGCCTCAGGGTGTGTTCTGATAGACCGCTGGTCCCCAAGGTGCTCTGTGAAGGATGCTCTGTGGGCCCGGTTAGCTGGGCCCACACCGCGCAAGGCGTTCCCGTTGTGAGACTCGGCGTGAACATCAGTGCATCCAGGCTTTGAGATGTCTTGCAATAAAACAGCCCTCTAACTTGGTTTAATCAGACTTATTCAACCCTCGGCACATCTTCTTTTGTTCACTAACACCGGTAGGAACAAATTTAGGGAAATGACCAAATAGAGCGTTTATCCTTATTCGCACAGCCTCTGACTTTCATAGCATCAGTTGGAGCTGGACTGTAACAGGAGGTCTACATTGGTTGTTGGGAACAGTAGAGAAAGTGTAATTCTTTAAGGTGGGCACTTTAAGTGATTTTCATACACTGTTGTCTCCTAATGATGATTAATAGGAAATAATGTAGCTAAATTTAGTAAATACTAATAAAATGAAACTACTTTCCTTTTAATATAAGAGTATCAAGGACTTTTCACTGGATGGGACAGGATGGTTTTGACATTGCACATAGCTATACCCCACTTTTCGCAAAAATGTGTTCTGAAAAAATGTATAAATCAACCTATTGAAAATAACATCTCGCCTCCTCATTGGCTTACATTATCAGTAATGCCTTCATCTCAGTTGATACCAGTCTGGTGTTTATTTTTTCCATCTTTTATCCTCCTAATGTTTCACTCAGTTAGCTAATAATCAATAAGCTCCTAAACGCACAAAGAAACCTAGCAGTGAATCTTTAAATAAGTGTTCACTCTCTATAGATACCTTTTGTAGATTTGGATACAGAGGCTTCTACACTGTAAACATTTCCTAAATATTTTCTAAGTGAATAAATTTTTTCTTTGGATTTTCTTAATGCAGTGTACACCCAAACATGGGGAATATTTGAACAAAACCTAAGTTTGTGTCGGCTGTCGGAAATGTATTTCTTGGTTGGAAGTCATTTCCTGTTTTTAGAAGAAGTGGGAGCACCTGTGGGCAGTGTGGATATAAAGGTTTACTAGGATTCTTCTAAAGAAGTTCTCCTGGAAAGCAGGTTCCAGTGGAAAGTGGTGTTACGTGGTCAGGTTGGGGCATGAAAATGAAACATGCCAAGATCCTGAAGAGAGCAGAACAGGAAAGAAGAGTGTGTTTCTCCCGAGACAGGCCGTGCGGTAACGTCCGCTTTGATTGTTCTGTGCTTTGTGCTAGCTCTGCGTCACACTGCATCTCGCGTCCCCTTTTGCGCTTGCCCAGTTCAGAAGCATCTGGGTGGGTCTCGCTGCCCGTCAGCAGCTCTGCCTTCAGCGTCACGTGGCCCCTCGTAGACCTGCCGGCCCCTGAGGTGGCCTTCCTGTCGGCTGTGGAGAAACCCGCCCCTTCGTTTGGGCAGTGCTCCTCTTCACACGCTGTGGGGACAGAAGCCACGTCACCACTGCGTGGCCACGGTCACTGGCCTGGGCAGTGCAGAGGCCATCTCCTGCCCTGCTCTGCCCCCCTCGCAGCCGGGCCGCCTCCTCCAGGGAAAAGGAAGGCCTGGCTGACTCTGGGCAGTGGGACCCCCCTCCCGCTTGGCCGTCCTCCTTAGCCCAGCATCCTTCTGGGAGATTGGAAAGAGGTCCAGGCCAGCCAGGTGCCATGTTCCACGGCAGTGGCTCATGTGGGGCACAATGTTCAGATCCAGGAGAGGCACCAGAAACGTCAGCTGTTTACCTGGCTCAGGTATTTCTCCTTGGTGATGCCTGGAAGGATTCTTTACATTTTCCGTTGGGATATAACATACCTAATGTGCCTAAAGTGCATTAGGAGTGTATCGGTCTATAAAACACTGCTTGTGGTATTCTGTGCTAGTCAGCTCAAGCTGCCATAACAAAATACCGGAGACCGAGCAGCTTAAACAACACACATACTTTCTGACGGTTCTGGGGACTGGAGGTCCAAGATCACGATGCCAGCAAGGTCCATGGCTGGTGAGAGCGCCCTCCTTGGGTTGCAGACAGCCACCTTCTTGCTGTGTCTCCACACAGCAGAGAGGAAGAATGAGCCTTAGGGGTCTCTTCTTACAGGAGCACTAATCCTATTATGTCAGAGCCCCACTCTTATGACTCCATGTAACCTTAATTACCTCCATAAAGACCCCGTCTCCAATCCAGTCACGTGGGGATCAGGGCTTCACCGTGTGAATTTCAGGGCATGCGATTCACTCCATAGCACGTGGTGTACACACCCGCATAACCAGAACCCAGATCAAGATTCACGGCCCTCCTGGATCCCTAGTATCCCTGGTTCCCCCTCCCAGTCAATCATCCCCACAGGTAAACATTCTGACCTCCATCTCCATCAATTAGTTTTTCCTGTTTTGAATGTCCTATAAATGGAGTCACACCACACATATACTTTTGTGTCTGGAGTCTTTTCCTCAACACTATGTCTGTGAGATTCGTCCATGTGGCTGTGTGTATTCATAGTGGGTCCGTTTTTATTGCTGTGTAGTATTTCATTATATGAAGATGCCCCAGTGTATCCATTCTCCTATTGATAAAGCTGCTGTGGATACCCTTGTATATGTCTTTGGTTGGGTACATACTAAAGTGGAATCACTGGGCCATATATATATATATTTTTTGATTGGCACAGTAAGTGATTTACTATTCACAATAGCCCCATGAAGTTGGCATGGTTACCCCCATTTTACAGACAAGGAAACCGGGGTTGAGTGGAGACAGAGCCAAAGTCTTAATCCAGTACAGTTTGATTTCAGAGCCCAGACTCTCAGCTCTTACTATCCTCTTAGAGGATTTCCTCCATCGTGGTGCTTCAGTGCTGGGCCGTAACATAGTGCTATAGACAGGCTGGCGTAAACAACAGAAATTTATTTTCTCACACTTCTGGCGGTTGGATGGCCAAGAGCAAGGTGTGGGTAGGTTTGGTTTCTCCTGAGGCCTCTCTTCTGGCTGGCAGATGGCAGCCTTTTTAGCTGTGTCCTCACATGGCTTTTTCTCTGCGGACACGCATCCCTGGGGACTCTCCTGTGTTCTAATCTCCTCTTCTTATAAGGACACAGTCAGGCTGGTTGAGGGCCCACTCTAAGGGTCTCATTTTAACTTAATCACCTCTTTAAAGGCCTTATCTCAAATACAGTCACAGTCTGAGGTTAGGGCTTCAGTATATGAATTCTGGGGAGACAAAATTCAGTCCATAACAGGTGGCTTCTGTTTTCTTTTTTTTTCTTTATACATTTATTTATTTATTTTTTGGCTGCATTGGGTCTTCATTGCTGCATGCAGGCTTTTTCTAGTTGCGGCGAGCGGGGGCTACTCTTGGTTGCAGTGGGCAGGCTTCTCATTGCAGTGGCCTCTCTTCTTACAGCACGGGCTCTAGGCGCGCAGGCTCAGTATTTGTGGCACACGGGCTTAGTTGCTCCGCAGCATGTGGGATCTTCCCAGACCAGGGCTCAAACCCATGTCCCCTGCATCGGCAGGTGGATTCTTAACCACTGCGCCACCAGGGAAGTCCCCCTGTTTTCTTTTTTTTAAAATATAGTTGATTTACAATATTACATTAGTTTCAGGTGTACAACAGTGATTCAATATTTTTACAGATTATACTCCATTTAAAGTTATTATAAAATATTGGCTATATTCCCTGTGCTGTACAATATATCCTTGTAGCTTATTTATTTTATACATAGTAGTCTGTACCTCTTAACCCCTTACCCATATTTTGCCCCTCCCCACTGGTAACCACTAGTTTGTTATCTATATCTGTGAGTCTGTTTTACTATATACATTCATTTGTTTTATTTTTTTAGATTCCCCATATTAGTGACAACATACAGTATTTGTCTTTTTCTGCCTGACTTATTTCACTAGGCATAATACCCTCCAGGTCCATCCATGTTGCTGCAAATGGCAAAATTTCACTCTTTTTATGGCTGAGTAATAGTACATTTTGTATGTAACCATATCTTTTTTATCCATTCATGTGTTGATGGACACAGGTTGCTATTGTAAACAATGCGTCTATGAACATTGGGGTGCATGTATCTTTTTGAATTAGTGTTTTCGTTTTCTTCAGGTATATACCCAGGAGTGGAATTGCTGGGTCATGTGGTAGTTCTAATTTTAGTTTTTTGAGGAACTTCCATACCGTTTTCCACAGTGGCTGCAACAAATTACATTCCCATCAACAGTGTAGCAGGATTCCCTTTTCTCCACACCCTCACCAACATTTGTTATTTGTGTCTTTTTGATGATAAACATTCTGACAGGTGTGAGGTGGTGTCTCATTGTGGTTTTGATTTGCATTAACTTGATGATTAGTGATGTTGAGCAGCCTTTCATGTGCCTGTTGGCCATCTGTATTTCTTCTCTGGAAAAATGTCTATTCAGGTCTTCTGCCCATTTTTTAATTCGGTTATTTTATTGAGTTGTGTGAGCTGTTTATGTATTTTGGATATTAACCTCTTATCAGTCATACTTCCAAATTATTTTCTCCCATTCAGTAGGTTGTCTTTTCATTTTAGCAATGGTTTCCTTTGCTGTGCAAAAGCCTTTAAGTTTAATTAGGGCACATTTGTTTATTTTTGCTTTTGTTTCCTTTGCCTGAGGTGGCAGATCTGAAAAAAATATTACTTAACTTATGTCAAAGAGTGTTCTGCCTATGTTTTCTTCTAGGAGTTTGATGGTTTCCTGTCTTACACTTAGGTCATTAATCCATTTTAAGTTTACTTTTGTAATTAGAATGAGAAAATATTCTAATTTATTCTAATTTAATTCTTTTACGTGTAGCTGTCCAGTTTTCCCAGCACTACTCATTGAAGAGATTATCTTTTCTCCATTGTATATTCCTTTCTCCTTTGCTGTAGATTAATTGATCATAAGTGTGTGAGTTTATTTCTGGGCTCTCTTTTCTGTTCCATTGATCTATGTGTCTGTTTTTTTTGTTTGTTGTTTTTTTTTTTGCGGTACGCGGGCCTCTCACTGTTGGGGCCTCTCCCGTTGCGGAGCACAGGCTCCGGACGCGCAGGCTCAGCGGCCATGGCTCACGGGCCCAGCCGCTCCGCGGTATGTGGGATCTTCCCGGACTGGGGCACGATCCCGTGTCCCCTGCATCGGCAGGCGGACTCTCAACCACTGCGCCACCAGAGAAGCCCTATGTGTCTGTTTTTGTGCCACCTGACAAACCCTAGCACAGAGCAAAAGGCTTAACAGCATGGACCCCAGAGACATACCAGGGGGTCGCACGGCTTGATTTCATCATGTGGTAGCTCAGCAACCTTGGGAAAATTGCTTAACCTTCTGTGCCCCGATTTCCTCATCTGTAAAATGGAGATCCTAGTACTGCCCACCTGATAGTTATTATTATTATTATTAATTTGTATTGTCTATCTCTACTCATTAGAATGTAAAATACCATGAGGGCGGGGGACTTTGTCTATTTTGTTCGCAGCTGTATTCTTAGTGCCTAAAATAATGCCTGGCACATAGTAGGTGCCCAGTTAATATGTGTGGAATAAATGAATGAATGATGAAAATATAAGCAGTTCATTATCTGTTACTTTGCAAAGAAATGCCTATTTTTATGATTTTTTTATATTTTAAAAAACTCCAAGTAATAGAGCAGTTTTTTTCTAATGGAAATTCAAAACAATTCAGACGAATACACAATAAAAACAGTGAAAATTCTTTTCACATGCTCCTCCTCCTTCCTCCAGAGGTACACCCAGTTAAGTCTGCTTAGTATCCTCTTCAAGACTTTTTATTTAGTTATGTATATGTGTCTCAAATAAATATATAGTTTTGCTTTATTTTAGATTTCAATAAATAGCAAAAGGCAGGAATTTGTAGTCTTTATGTAGTCAAATATATCAATCATTTTCTTCATGGCATTAGAGATTGTGTCTGGCCTAAGATCTTTATGACCCTTCTATTCTTGTTTTTTAATAGCTATTTTTGCCTTGGGAGCTTTTAGAATTTTCCTCTTCATCTTTATAGGCCAGAAATTTACCAGTATAGGTCTAGATGTGATTTTAAAGTTATCATACTTATAAAGTTACCATGCTTACTTAGCATTTTCTTCAGTCTCAAGATGCATGCTTTTTTTCAGTGCAGATAAATACTCTATTCACATTTCTTTGGTTATTTATTCCTTTCCATCTTCTCTGATCCTTCCTTCTGGAATTCCTATCAGAATTCCTCCTACATTTTTCCTACAGGTCTCTCGATCCAAGTTCACCCATATGTTTTGGCTACAGAGAATTAGATAAAGAGGAAAGATAGTAAATAAAAACACTCACTGGTCTGCTGCACGGCTTATCTGCTCACATAGAATATCTTTTGCAGGGTGCATGTTATTCAAGAGAACAGTCATCTCTTTATCTCATAAAGACTTCGTGTCAGCTGGGGCCTCCTGGACCTTGAAATATTTAAAATTGCCTTGGACCCCAAACCCATGGCTCGTTGATGTCCCAAGACCACCCCAAGATGTCTGTGGGTTCCCTGTATGCTCAAATTCTGGTGGCCTCATTGGACTGCGGTCACTGCTTTGTTGCATCAACTATTTTCCTGCACGTGCTTGTCCAGGGGAGAAACTCAATCCCTGCTTCAGTTTAAAAGTCACCTTCACACAAAACACTGGAGGATGTTATTAAAGAGCTGGGGAGACGTTGCCTAATGGATCACACCACAAACAATCTAATCGTGTCTTCATTCCTTTTCCTCAAAGTCCTTTCCAAACGCTCAGCTGCCTGGGGCTCCTCCGTGACTTGCCCGTCCTACAGCTTCACTGGATGCTCTCTCCGTCCTCCCTTCTCTCCACAGTCTTCCCCCCTGTTAAGCAGGTCACTCAGCTGCCTGCAGCTTCTGCTCCTATAAGAGCTTCACAATGCATTTCTACATCCAGGGCAGACAAAGAATTTCCCCTGACAGCATCCATTCTCTTTAAGGCAGTTTGGGTCATAAGTAACAATATTTTGTTTTGTTTTACATGGCTAGAGATGCTGCCTGGCGATTTTAATTGAATGATTTTATTATTTCAAAGATGGAAAGGACCGGGCTTCCCTGGTGGCGCAGTGGTTGAGAGTCCGCCTGCCGATGCAGGGGACACGGGTTCGTGCCCCGGTCTGGGAAGATCCCACGTGCCGCGGAGCGGCTGGGCCCGTGAGCCATGGCCGCTGAGCCTGTGCGTCCGGAGCCTGTGTGTCCGGAGCCTGTGCTCCGCAACGGGAGAGGCCACAGCAACGAGAGGCCCTTGTACCGCAAAAAAAAAAAAAAAGAAAAAAGGTGGAAAGGACCTTAACATTTTCTAGCAACACTAATGTAACAAATTACCCTTCTACGACTTGAGTCTGTTGTTTTAGAACCTCCCAATAAGTCCGTGTTTGATCTGTCATAGAGCACCACCATGCAAAGCTGACACACCTGGACAGTTTCACTGTTTGTATTCCACCTAAAATCTGGTTTCTTGTGGTTTCTAGTTTTTTCCCCAGAGAGGTAAAGTCAACAGTGCTGAGGAGTAACTCTGGGAAGTGATGAAGAAACTCTGAGGTTCTCTAGTTGACTAGGAAGAGGGTGCGTCTCTTAGGAACTACATTTGGCTGCAAGTAATAGTGACTTTAAAAAGTAGAGGCCTATTTGTCTCATGTGAGAGGAAGCCTAGAGGTTGGGCAGCCCGGATTAGTTCAGCAGATTGAGACATCATCTGTGACCCAGGGTCCTTCTTCCTTTATGCTTTTCCTTCCTTAGTGTATGGCGCTGGTCCTTATAATGACAAGATGGCTGCCGCATCTCTGGCCACCACTTGCTTATATCTTATTAGCCAGTAGTGTTGGTATGACCACACGAAGCAGTGAGAGTTGCTAGGAGATTAAGTTTTTAGCTTTCTCAGATTCTAATGTAGAGGCAAGCAAAGGAGAAGGGGATAAATGGAATCCAGGTGAGCTAAGGCACAGGGTCTCCCACACATGGTAATGGCTTCCAGGAACAAGGGGACACAGGAGAAAGCACATGCTTCGGCGGGGAAGGCAGATTTGTTTGGGGGAAGATTGAATTTGAGCTGCTGGTAGAGTTATCCCAAAAGACTGGTGGTTGGGTCTGCTCCAGCCTGGCCCATTTTACTGTTCCTTAACATAAAAGTGGCATAGCTAGAAACTCTTGGGTCAGGCCTACCTATTTGTAAATGGTGCACAGGACACGGCCAGGAAGTCAAGAAAGAAATCAGGGCACAGGTCTTGCCAGTCAGAATTTTCATCTCCTTGACCTTCATGATTGTCAAACAATACACACTTGACACATGACTGAAAATGTACCAACACGGCTCATTTCGAGAGGTTTGGGGGACTACTGGCCAAAGGAAATGCATTTTTCACTTGGATTGTTGATATTTGGGATATAAATGGAGCTACTCGTGGCCACTTGGCTGCTATATGGCAAGATGGTGTTAGGAGGATGGCCCTGCATCTACCTCGTGGCCAATGGACCTGACAAGATGGCATGTGGGGTGAGAAGGCAGATTCTTCTGGGCGCAGGTGGTGGCTGTGAGACTGGGCTGCCCATCCATAGACTAGAACACTTGGTTTTCCTAAAGCAGCAGTGCCAAAATAACAAGAACGAATAAGGTTTCGTTAGAAATTTTGTAATTTCTTACAACTGTTTAACCATTTTTACAGAAGGCAGATTCCACGCGAGATCTGAGGAAAAGAGAAAAGCGTGTAACAATAGATACTGCAGCATTGTTTTTAACAGCAAACCCCGGCAAAATGTAAATAGCCAACAACAGTGAAACAGGTGAATTGTGGCATGTCCATGCATGAGCATGTTATGTAGCCTTTAAAAATTACGTGTCGGGGGCTTCCCTGGTGGTGCAGTGGTTGAGCGTCCGCCTGCCGATGCAGGGGAGATTGGTTTGTGCCCCGGTCCGGGAGGATCCCACATGCCGCGGAGCGGCTGGGCCCGTGAGCCATGGCCGCTGAGCCTGCGCGTCCAGAGCCTGTGCTCCGTAACGGGAGAGGCCACAACAGTGAGAGGTCCGCGTACCGCAAAAAAAAAAAAAAAAAAAAAAAAATGTTTTGGGCTTCCCTGATGGCACCGTGGTTAAGAATCTGCCTGCCAATGCAGGGGACATGGGTTTGAGCCCTGGTCCAGGAAGATCCCACGTGCCGCGGAGCAGCTAAGCCTGTGCGCCACAACTACTGAGCCTGCGCTCTAGAGCCCGTGAACCACAACTACTGAAGCCCATGTGCCACAACTACTGAAGCCTGCACGCCTAGTGCCCATGCTCCACAACAAGAGAAGCCACCGCAATGAGAAACCCATGCACTGCAACGAAGAGTAGCCCCCGCTCGCCGCAACAAGAGAAAGCCCACCCACAGCAACGAAGACCCAACACACCCCAAAATAAATAAAATTAAAAAAATAAAAATTATGTGTCAAACAATTTTTAGTGACAGTGGAAAGTGCTCATGATATAATGTTGATACAAAATTACATAAACAGTATTATTCTATTGCTATTTTTTTCTAAAAAGACAATTTGTAGATTTGAGAGATTAGCATGAAATACATCAACATGTAATGTTTTTCTCTGGATGGTGAGATTATGAATAATTTTAATTTTCTTCTTTATTCTCCCTATATTTTCCAGTGAGTTCCTACTATCATGATTATGGGGAAAAAAACCATTATTATTTGTTTAAAAATAGGGAAAAAGAAGCACCATCTCTGGTCATCATTTCAAATCCATCCTTAACATTAAACTATATTTCCCTTTTCCCAGCACAGGGGGAGTTCTACTGTGAATTCGATTTGAGCCTATATCCAAGTTCATCTTCATTGCTGGACCATAGACTCCTTGAGGGTGGGGTCCCCACCTTGGTCTTTTCTGACCCTGTGCTGTCCTGTCTTGTACGCCCTTAAAATCTGATACATATTTGTTGAGGTGAATTGCTGTGCGGAGTCCAGGCTGATATAATTAAGTGCCGTAGCAGGAAGAAAAATAAAGAGACAAAAAGATCCAAGAAGTCATCCTAGAGAAGGTTATCCCTGGCAGGACAGGACGGTGTTCTGCACCTCGTTTTGTTCATCTGTGAAGTGGGCATAATGGTGGTACCCTCTTCATGGCATGGACGTGAAGATTTCATGACTTAGCAGAGGTAAGGTCCTCGTGGAGGTGCTGGGCACACAGGAAGTATGCAGAGCATTTGTTCTTAACTGTCAGAAGTGCTTGGTCAGAGGCTGTCAGTCAGCCCTGCGTGGGGACTGCCTCTCCTGTTCTGTGACGGTGAACCTGAGGCTGTGTTCGGGCGCCGTCCCCCTCCCCATGTTCTGCCTTTCACTGGCTCACTTACAAACTACTTTACCCTCCGGGATCATAAACCCCCTGAAATCGGAGATTTATTAAACTTTATATTCCCTTCGATACATTGCACCTGGCAGGTACTAAATAAAGCCTATTTAATTAACTTTAGAATAATGTATTTACTTCTCCTCCCAGGTGCCTTAATTTTTCTTTTTAAATCACAGCATCCCTTAAACCTTAGTGTAAACATTCTCTGCTCTCTGCAAGCCAGTTCCTAGAGAAAGGCACACTCAGCTTCATGGCGAAGGGCAGGACTTGGGCAACTGAATGGGAGGTCATTTGTCCAGGCACACAGCCGGGCAACAGGAAAGACACACTTGAACCCAGGTCACCAGCTGGGATCCCCTCACCACCTCCTGCCAGGAGCTAACTTTCAATGTAGAGAGGAAGGGACACAATTCTTGTTTCCTGTTTTCAGCCACCTGTGCATGCACAGATCCCGGACACCCCATACATGCTCTCTCGAGTGATTATTTATTTATCATAAAATCCATTCATGGCCCCGGGCTGCTCAGTCACCCTTGCCCCAGTTCTCTGGCAGGTTTGCAGGGAATGGAAGCCGATTTTTGAATTATTCATTGGATGTTCTGGGTTCTGTTAGAGGTGACCTTTAGAGCATCAGTTGGGGAGAAGCCCTTGCTTCTCCCCAGGAGCTTTTTTGGTACCCAAACTCCACCTACTTAATGTAGATCTCAGTATAGATCACCACCACAAGGTATTCATGAAGCACAGGGTCAGCCCCGAACTGGAATTCTGTCTGTCCCACTCGGTGGCCTTTTTACATTAGGCAACCTCATTCATTTGCTCTGTTGGAATGTTTTCCTCCAGCGGGTGGCGGGGGTGGGGGGGAGGTGGGAGCGGGGGGAGAAGTCAGCCTGCTGTGACTTGCTTTCTCCCCTCCAGGAGCAAGGTGAGAATTCACATGTAGATGATCATTTTTCGAGCATAAAGGTGAATGGGCAATAACCATTGGCTCTGTTGACTGAGAAGCCTCTGGAGAATGCTTCCTGTTTAATCTGCTAATAAAAGTTCCACGTTTTTTTTTTTTTTTTTGCGTTACGCGGGCCTCTCACTGCTGTGACCTCTCCCGTCGTGGAGCACAGGCTCCGGACGCACAGGCTCAGCGGCCATGGCTCACGGGGCCAGCGGCTCCGCGGCACGTGGAATCTTCCCAGACCGGGGCACGAACCCATGTGCCCTGCATCGGCAGGTGGACTCTCAGCCACTGCGCCACCAGGGAAGCCCAAAGTTCCACGTTTGATTGTTCGATCGTGGGTTGCTCGTCATTTCATGACGGTATTGGAGCATATGCCTTGCTGGCGCGTGACTACCAGGCTGAATTGCCTGCCACTGGATGTCACAAATAATGTTGCTATTCAGAAGACGAGGGGTGCTACCAGCAGGGCTCAGAAGTGATTTTTTAAAAATTAAAAACCTTATTTATGTTTCCTCCAGAATATTACAAACCCCTCCAGGAGGAGATACAATGCTCTCTGTTTAGCTGGTGAGGCAGAGGAAACAAAAACCACATTATGTGTAACATCCCTGGAGCCAAATTACAATATTTACCCCCACATCGTAACTTGACGTGCAAAATTATCTGTGCTTAGAAAAGAAAATGGAAGAAAAGGTTCAATGAACACCCACCTGGCTGTGGTGAATAATGTTCCAACAGAGGTAAAAGTTGAGGAGGAGGATGTAGGGGGAAGGAAGGAAGCGTGGTCTTGAACATCCTCGGGCGAGGAATGAGGAGAGTTGCCTGGAGCTGAAGAATCTTTCTTTCTGTCCCACCAGGGGTGGGACATCCTTGAGCAGTCGCGTCATTGTTCACCTCCCCCCCCCCATGAACCACCAACAGTATCCTGAGTGCTGCTCTACCAAAGATCAGGATATAACAGCTCCAAGGCAGCAAGGCAAGCTCTGGGAGCACCTAGAGTCCCCCAGTAAAGGAAGAAGGAAGACCCCATTGTGGCCTTTATGACCGGCTCCAGTTGGACCGTCTGCACACATGATGTGGTGGTCTGCTCACATCCCTTGGCATCCGGCACCGATGCCTCTCTCGTGGTAGACCGACCGCCCTACCCTCACGTTAAGGGCACACGGAGACCCAGAAGTCGTTGACCAATGACTGATGGGTGTGGAAGTCTGGACACTCTAGCTCTCCTGTCTTGCCCTCTCTGCCTCCACCCCCATGATTCGGGCAACTCTGCTGCCTCCCCTGACCCCCCATGGAGGGAGTCAGAGCCCTTTCATGGGGCTCAGCTGATGCTGCACACTGGTCTCACCTTTCCATTCCCCTGCTAGGTTTTCCCGGAACGTTTCCTAGGAAACGGTTCACAGGAACCCCTGGGCCGTGGATGATGGGCTTGGGAAGCATTCCCACGCGTCTCCAAACAGGAGCCTCGGCTGATTGGAGCAAGGATGAGGGTCTGACCCAGAGCAGCCTGTCAGTAGAATAGCTGACCCAGGGAGCCTGCCTAACAGGACTGGTCCTGGATGTCAGCTGGTCACCCCCCTCATTGTCACCTGCCCTTGCTCAGTTCACACTGGAGACAACACAACGGGTTGTTAACCCCAGGAAGAGTAGAAGCAGCAACAGAGAGCAGTGTCTCACCAAAATGGCGAAACCTTAGACTAGTGGCTACTGGTCAGTGGGGCCATGGGACCACCTCCCAGTGTTTGAGCTCGTTTTACCCTGAATGGCCTCGTTCCTGGGTGTCCTCCAGTCTGCTGAGGGCTGGCTGTGGGGAGTCTGAAATTACTGTGTGCTTTTTTTCTTCCTTGTATATAATCCTCCTCTCCACCCCCTCCCCCTGACTAACACGACCATGTCCCTTGCAAACTGAAAAAGCTTAACAAGTACAAAGAAGAATAGGGGAGGGGCTCTCCTGGTGGCACAGTGGTTGAGAGTCTGCCCGCTGATGTCGGGGACACGGGTTTGAGGCCCACGTACCGCAAAAAAAATAAATAAATAAATAAAAAATAAAAAACGAAGAATAGGGGAAAAAAAACCCACTCATCATTCTAGGGGTCAGAAATAGTACTACAGTCCCTATTAAACTTTTTTAAAACTTATATACCTAAGTGTATATAGCTTACAAAGTTAGGGTTGTATATCACATAACATGAGCATTTTCTCATGACCTAAAATATTCTTTATGTACATCCCTGACATACTACATAATATTTCATCACAGAATGAACCATAATTTATTAAACCAATCCTCTGATGGACACTTACGTAGCTTCCAAATGTTTACTAATATAAGTATTGTGGTGATGTCCATCCTTATACATAAATCTTAATGTCCAACTCTGAACGGTAAAATTACCTGCTCAGGAGGCGCGCCTGTCCTGCAAGAACTCATATGGCTGAGTCCGTGGTTCCCACATTGGGTTGCTTGCTGGGGGCCCCTGGGGACCTTCAGAAAGTGCCAAGACCGGGCCTCCTGCAGAGATGGTGATTTGAGTGGTCTGGGGGTGGTCAGGGCTTGGCATTTTATGATTTTTAGGGAGATTCTCAGCTGGTACTATTATAGGTGGGACTCACTGTGCTACATAGCTTTGAAGGCTGTTTAGCTTTGGTGAGGAGAGACTTTGCTCATAGGAGACCTGCTGTGTCGGGGGAAGGAGGCACCAAGTCTTGGAGCATCTCCTTTGTTTCAGAACCAGCGCTCTTGGCCGAGGCTGGTGGCTGACTCTATGGCACCAGAGGCCAGGGAGCATCAGATGTTGCCTTCCTCTGCCCCTCACAGCATCCCCTTGCCTGATCTCATCCCTCTGTTATGCCAGCCTCCCTGCAAGTCAGGGGCTACCCGTGGTCCTGCCGTGCCAACGGCCATGCAGCAGAAGTTGATCTTGCCTCACAGAGACCGTACGAGGGACAGCAGGAGGCTGCTTGAGCACTTGCCTCTTGGAACTGGCTGTGGCCCCCTTGGCTGATACCCAGTTCCCCCAGCTGCCCAGGAGGAAAGGGAATGACATTACGGCCTGCATGTTCTGTCACACTCTCCCCATGTCCCGAGCTTTCCCATCGATTTTAAACCTTGTGTCCGACTCTGATGCTGAGGTAGCTAAGGGGGAGTTTCTGAACACCTGCAGTCAACCTGCCTCTCCACTCTCAGGTGTGGTGCCTCAGGTAGATGCCTGGAGAAGCTGGGGACGGGCTGGCCATCTGTCTGTCTGTCTGTCTGTCTCTCCATAGCTAGTTTGGGCTTCCTCACAGCATGGCGGTCTCAGCGTACTTAGAATTTACCATCTTGGCTGGCTTCCCCCAGAGCGTGTGTTCTAAGGAACCTGGGTAGAAGCTGTGAGGCTTTTTATGACCAAGCTGTGGAATTCACAGAGTCTCACTTCCACCGCATTCTATTGGTCAAAAAGTGAGTCTCAGGGCCATCCCAGGTTTAAGGGTGGGGATACACAAGCATATGAATGCCACAGAATGGGGGTCACTGGGGAGCCATCTTTGGAGAGGACTCACCACAGCAGCTCCGTGGGGTTGGGTGGGGCTGTGAGAGGTGTCAGGAGAAGGTGATAGTGTTCATGTCTTTCTCCTTTCCTCTCTCTTTTCCTACTCACCTAGCCTTCGTTTTTCCAGCAAATTCTATCACATACACATTCACTCAGAGAGTGGTTGTAGGAAAGCAGAAAGCAAGAGTGACCTTACCCAAAAATCAAGTGAGGGACCTCCTCTGGGCTGAAATCTAGTGCTTTTCTGTACTGTTTTCCCCCAGACTTGATCCACTAGCTTCCTGATGTCTTATGTCAGGAGTTAAGGTTGAAGTCTCTGAGACCTGACATAACTAAGAGCACAGAATTACTGCATCCTTCTACCAGGCTCCCCTACGAGCCCACAAGGCTACTGAGAAAACTACAGCTGTCCCTTGGGACCCAAGGGAGATTGGCTCTAGGACTGCTGTGGGCACCAAAATCCACAGGTGCTCAAGTCCCTTATATAAAATGGCGTGGTATTTGCATATAACCAATACACACCCTCCTGTACACTTTAAATCATCTCTAGATTACTTGTAAGACCTAATACAGTGGAAATACTATGTAAATAGTTGCTGGAATCTGACAAATTCAAGTTTTGCTTTTGGAAATTTCTGGATTTATTTTCCCAAATATTTTTCATCTGCAGTTTGTTGAATCACAAATGCAGAGCCCATGGATAGGGAGGGTTGACTGTATATCCAAGGGAAGTAGACGTGGTGGAATCCAGTGACCACTTTATTGGTAGTTTGAGGCAAAACTACGACTTCTGAATTACCCCGGTGGGCAGGTGGGAGCTGCATTGTTTACTAGGAGCACACTTTTTTTTCAGGAGTACAAAAATCAGTTAGAGCTCAACCACCCCCCACAACTCTATCCATTCCCCAGTAAGAGGCACTTCAGTCTCTTCAATGAAACCAGAAGAAAGACCTGGATCTATTTCAGACCTCTCTGAGTAAAATTCTGTGTGTGATGCTTCCTGTCACAGAGGTCACTGTTGACCTTGAGTGTGGGGACTGGTCGGGACCACTCCACTGGACAGCTCTAGGGGACACCTTGGACCTTGAGGAGCTCAAATCTCAGGTCACCGTCTGCAAACTTGGCCCCTAAATCTGAGGCTTGGTGAACTTGCCATGCAACTCTAATTCAAATTTGAATCACAAATCCATTTTAAAAATCACAGTGCCGGGACTTTCCTGGTGGTCCAGTGGTAAAGAATCTGCCTTTCAGTGCAGGGGACACAGTTTGATCCCTGGTCAGGGAACTAAGATCTCATATGCCGTGGGGCAGCTAAGCCTGCGTGCCACAACTACTGAGCTTGCGCACCTCAACTAGAGAGCCCGAGTGCCACAAGCTACAGAGCCCACGCACCCTGGAACCCGCAGGCCACAACTAGAAAGAAGCCTGTGCGCCACAACAAAAGATCCGGCATGCCGCAACTAAGACCCAACGCAGCCAAAAATAAATAAATAAAATAAATAAATAATAAAAGAAATCTTTAAAAAAAAAATCACAGTGCCAAGCACATAGCCTGGGTGACAGCAGGTGCTCAAAAAATACTTGTTGAATGAACGAATGACCAAAGAGATACAAAGCAATTTGCCCAGGGTCACACAGTGAATTAGCCAAGTGGTCCCCTTCCTCCTCTCTCTGTCCCATGGAGGTACTTATTTTGAGGATATCATTCACGTGGTGCTGACCTCTCTCTTCCCTGCATAGTAAGTGTCTGTGCAGGCACCTTGTCTTTCTGGTTGGACATAAGCTCCTCCAGGGCAGGCATTTGCCGTATCCCCCTCTGCCCCACTTGGGGAGCCCAGCTGAGGGCCCTGCACATGGTAAGAAGTCCACAATGTGTGTTCCTTCCAACGCTGTAGGCTCTGGGTCTTTGAGTCGGTGTATAGGGCTTTGGGTGGCTTCCCCTATTGTGTGACTGTAAGTTTTTTGGTCACTTTTTGCTCTGGGTGCCTTCTAATTTGTGGCTTCAAAATTGCCAAAGGCAAGAAATCAGACACCAAAACTGAGTGAGTGAGCACACACACGCACGCGCACACAGAATCAGTTCTTGTTATCTGTGGTTGTTGTGTTCTACAAAGTTGCCATGAGCACTGAATTAGCCAATGCTAAGCCATTGCTCCTGGAGGAAGTATAGGGCTGGGTTCCCACAGAACAATCCAGAACCCGGGGTGGGCAGTCTGGGTGCTGACAAGGTGGTCCAAACTTGGTCTATCACTAAAACTTTGTGAGCCAGCAGATAAGTTGGTTTGACTCAATGTTTAGTCACTTCCACGTGAACAAGTTCTGATTAATTTATCCACTTAATAAAAAATGCCTCTTGCTGTACTCTAAACATGAAATACAAGCAGTATTGCTTTTCTGTAATGACAGGAAATGCTCTGCCTGATGAGGTATCTTACAAAGATCGCTTTTATGCAAACAGGCACACAGAAACACATACTGAGCTCCAGGTGTGTATCAGGTAGTGGAGTAGGCTTTGGAGATGGCAAAATGAATACGTCAGCTTCAACCTTCAAAGATTTCATGATTTCAACTTCTTTCAACTTCGACATTGTTTCTGATAATTTACAAGGGAAAAATAATTTTCTTCTTGCTGCTTGTTTTACTTAGCTATTATTATAATAGCTCTGCCTTAAAAACAACCATAGAGAGGTTACCAAAGGGGAAAGAGGGGGATAAATTAGGAGTTTGGGATTAACATATATACACTACTGTATATAAAATAGATAACCAACAAGGACCTACTGTTTGGCACAGGAAACTATACTCAATATTTTGTGATAACCTAGAAGGGAAAAGAATCTGAAAAAAATAGATACATATGTATGTATAACTGAATCGCTTTGCTGTACACCTGAAACGAACACAACATTGAAGCCCAACTATACTTCAATAAAAAAATAAAACAAACAAAGAAACAACCACAGAGTCTTGGAGACATATAACAGCGACGTGCACATGAGTTGGGGTGGCTCTGAGGATCTCAGCTGGGCTCACTTTCAAGTCTGGTGTCGACTGGGGTTTGGCTGATCTAGACTGAACTTGGCTGGGCAGTTCTGCTTCTTACCGGTGGGCTGGGATGGCTCAGCATCAAGCTACAACGGCTGGGCTCTCTGTTCCACATCTTTTTCATACTCCTTAGACCAGTGGGCTAGCCAGGCATGTTCTCCTCATGGTGATAGCTGAAGGCTCCTAAGGCACAGGCTCACTTCTGCCTTTTCTGGTGGTCATAGCAAGTCACACGGACAAGCCCAAAGTCAAGGTGGCAGGGAAATAATCTTCCTCTTTAGCGGGAGAGATTGCCAAGGCATACAGCAAAGGACATGAACATAGAGGTGGGGGGTAGAATTGGAGCCAATAATGCAATCTACTACACCCATTCATTGGTCTTAGATCTGCCTTCTAGAAATCCACTCGAACTTATGAGAGAGAATTGTTTAAAGGTGGCTTCTTCTGCTGCTTTGGGGTTGTTCCTCAGATGAACTTGGAGATCTTGTATGGCTCTCTCCTTTCTGGGTCTCACTTTCTTCAAGTGGGGAGCCTGGCAGGAGCTATCTGGCTGTGAAAGGGCCCAGAAAACTGTCACTGGTACCTTCGTGATGGGCTCTCATCATGACCTCGCTTGAGGCAGTGCTCTCCAAGTTGCGCTCTGCAAATCGCTAATTCCAGAGGAGGCAACATTAATGGCAATGTGTTAGATAGGAGGTTATCTTGAATTTGTGTACTTGCTTCCAAAAGCACCCTGAGAAATGTTTGCCTCAGGCTAAATTTGCCCATTCCTTTGGTAGGACTGTGTTCTGGTAATAGGATTGGACAGGCTACATTATTTCCTTTTCTGCTTTGCTAGAGAGAGATTGATTTTCTCCAAGTGAAGTATGAGGCAGCCCTTCCATTAAACAAACGAAACTGCTTAGGTTAGGTAGGCTACAAGAAGGAGCAGTGATGTGTCGAGCAACGTTTAACAGCCAGCTCTCTGGAAGAAAATGCCCCGACTTGCAGTGTTTGCAATTTCTGGGGTATAAACATTCCCACTATGGCTGATTTCAAGCTGCCAACGTGGTGATGTCTCTGAACACAGCCTTGGGAGGAGCTACGCCTGAATGGGTCCGCCCTGCCACCCGCTGTGCTGCTGAGGTGGAAAAATGGGTTCATTTCCTGGGTGTTCTTAGGGAAAGAGGAGGTGGCTTTTGTGTTCTCTCTAGATGGTCTTCGAAGTGAAAGTCAGGACTAAATGGATCAGGATGAATCTAGAATGCTGACAAGAAAGGGCTTTCTCTGGGATGGGGCTGTATAAAAGTGATAGTAACATCGGCTACTTCTTTCCTGGTGCCTACATGCCGGGCACTTTTTTCAAGACTTAAACGTGCATTGACACAATAACTCCTAACCACAACTCTGTGAGACAGGTTCTACTGGAGAATCTGAGACACAAAGAGTGAAATGGTATGCCTCAGGCCACACTCATTAAGTCGAGACTGAGATTAGAGCCCAGAGTGCCTGTCTGAGTCATGAAGTTTTCTCAGAAGCTGGGGAGGTGAACGCTGGGACCAATAGCTCTGCTTGCATGGCTCCCTCCAGCCAGTTGCCCTGGTCCACCTTCTTCATTAGGCAAACGAACACTTCCCCTGCAAGATGCAGGAATAAGAACTGCCTTCTCCAAGGATGAGTGTGTGTCTGCCTGCCTGAGCTGTGGCCCTTGTCTGTGACCTAATCGTAGGCTACACCCAGTGGTGGGCAAACAGGGCTTGTACTAGCTCACGTGGGCCGTTTGGTGGCTCTTCAGGAATTTTGTAAGCCATTATTAAAAATTAAATTGTGTAAACTTACAATTAAATATACTATGTTTCTGCTCCTTACTTCCCAATTATTTTGCTATTATCAGTACTCTTGGGGTTATTTACGTCTGTTGACCCATACGGTGGAAATACCCATTTCATGTGGCTACTGTCACCTTTTCTCAACACCACATTCGGTGACGTAACACTGGTATCTTGAAGTCATTCATGGTGGGAATATTTACACCATGGAAGTAAGCAAAACAGGGTTTGGTTTGCTGTTTGGGATTGGCTAGACTTAAGAAAGTGATGGAGAAAATATTAATAAGGTAGATTACACTTAAAGGTGTGCCATGTCTGTAATTGCTACACTGTGAATAGTAACAAAACTTCAAAAGCCATTTTTTCCAATATTTGAAAACTATTATTCATTGCAGCAAAGAAGTTGCTCACATCACTGATGAGCAAGTGGCGTTCCAACATGTAGTTCTGTCTTATTATTAATGTGAACAGAAATATCCACCAGCATTCGTAATAGAACCATACTCACTTGTCAATTGCAACCACACGTAGTCCACAGATACAAGAATTAGACAAAAATCAATGAAAGAAACTTACATTTTTTGCCAAGATGGAGGAACAGGGAGCAGGTTTACCCTCCCGCCTGAAACATTTTTTTAAAATGGACAGAATATATGAAAAGTGGTGTCAAGACATCTGTCACCAAGAAATGAAGGATAGTGAGAGATAGGAAACCAGGTGAGATCCATGGTTACCCCAGCTTACAGTCTGGAGAGAATATCACAGCAGCTAAACAGAGGAGGGGTCCATCGGAGGGGTAGGGGGCAGACAGAACCTGGTGGGCTCTCTGAGTTGGGGAGATGGAGCCGGAAGTCTGGAAATGCCATGATGGCCAAGAGAAGAGAGAGCGGCTCAGCGGGAACACTCCAGGGATGTTCAGAGCGTGTCCTTCCAGTATTCAGGGGACTAGTGATCAGCACGATAGCTGTGCATTACCTGGTTTAACCTGCCTCAGGTTAAAGCCTGCAGGGTTATGCATAAATAATTGTTACAGACTCTCTCTACAATGGAATAATGGGCAAAAATAGACAAGTGTAGTTTGAGATTGGATGCCTCCTTACACACTGCAAAAAAAAAGGTAGATTAGATTTATGTATCAGTAGACACCCTTTAGAGTAATTCAGCTGGACAATGAAAAAGCCAGACTTGATTTATCTACAGCACACCTGGGATGCAGTATCATTAAAGGAGAGAGGTAGAAGGGCATGCAATACTTCACAATGTGTCATCAGCTAACGGAAATCTTTCACCTAAACATCCAAGATGCAGATGTGGGTGTCACAAACAGACGTGGATGTCAGCCTGGGTCAGGGAGCTGGAGCCAATGTTGTTATGCCTCTGGATTCAGAGTTGTGGACAAGCTGTCAGCATCATTATGTCTCCGTGGTACTTACTTAAAAGCATTTGTTGAGACTTTCAGTGATGAAGTTAGTGCTCTAACCATCATGCTAGACGGCAGGGTGGTATGACAGATGCGGACATGTCCACTCAGGTTGGGAGCTCAGAGCCCCAGTGCTGAAGCCTCTGAGCATGGGAGGGGGAAAGCTGGCTTTTGTTTTTTCCCTGGAGTGTCACCCTGAGTTCCTGGCTGCTAGAAATTATGGTTATATCATGCCTTTAAATTCCAGTCATCAAATTTGTGTGTAAAGCCACAGAGACACACAGAGACTGTAAATCCTACTGCTACTGAAGCCATCTTTTTTCAGGGATGTTGGTCAACCTGCCTTTCCAGACATATCTCACTCAATAGGGGCTGGGGGTTACTTCAGATGAAAATGTAGGCTCAGAGGTAAAGGTATTTCCCAAGATCTCCCCAGATCTCTCAGTGATGCCTTACTCCAAAACTTGCATTTTAAACCCTCATGTTACATGACGGTTCTTAAGGAACAATAGTATAAACCATTATTATTTGTATAGTGTTTTACTGTTTTAACATTTACATCATTTGATTTAACCATGTGCACACTCAAAACCATCCCGTCGCATGGGTATCTTTAACCCCATTGTAGAGGTGAGGAAACTGAACTTCAGGCAGGTTGTGTGTTTTGTCCATTTGGGGGCTTGCAGGATGTGGCAGAGCGGGAATCAAAACTCTGGTGTTTCTGCACTAAATCCTATTATCTTCCCACTCTACCACAAGAAGACGAGACTGTTCTTATATCAAAGAGCAGACTGAGTTTGGTGTGGTTTATTCAGAATATTAGAATACAGAATTGTTCTTGGAAGCAAATGGGAAGAGGTTATTTCAAACTTTTTGCAACATGTGCAGTACTGTTGCCACTTCAATGAGTTATTTAAAAAGGACCCTGATCTTACACCATACACAAAAATCAACTCAAAATGGATTTAAAGACTTAAATGTAAGACCTAAAACTGTAATACTCCTAGAAGAAACCATAGGGGAAAAACTTCATGACACTGGTCTTGGCAATGATTTCATGAATACGACACCAAAAGCACTGACAACAAAAACAAAAATAAACAAGTGGGACTACATCAAACTAAAAAGCTTCTGTACAGCAAAGGAAATAAGGGCGAAAAGGCAGCCTACAATGTGGGAGAAAATATTTGCAAACTATATATCTCATAATGGGTTATATCCGAAATATATTTAAAAACTTATACAACTCAATAACAAAAAATACCTAATAACCTGATTAACATCTGGGTAAGGGCTTTAATAGACGTTTCTCCGAACAGGACATACAGATGGCCAACAAGTATAGGCAAAGATGCTCAACACCATGAATCCTCAGAGAAATGAAAATGAAAACCACCAATGAGAGATCATCTCACACCTGTCAGGATGGCTACTATCAAAAAACCAGAAGACAACGAATGCTGGTGAAGATGTGGAGAAACTGTAACTCTTGAACACCATTGGTAAGGATGCAAAATGTTGCAAGTACTATGGAAACAGTATGGATGTTCCTCAGACAATCAAAAATAGAACTCCATATGATTCAGTAATCGCACTTCTGAGTACTTACCCATAAGAATTGAAATGAGGATCTTAAAGAGATTCAGGCATTCTTTATTTTATTGAGCTTTGGAGATATTGCATTTTTTTAACAAATTGATGGTTTGTGGAAACCTTGCTTCAAGCAAGTCTATCTGCATAATTTTCCAAATAGCATTATTTTAAAATTAAGGTATGTACATTGTGTCTTTACACATAATGCTACTGCACTTGATAGACTATAGTGTAGTGTAAGCGTAATTTTTTTTTTTACATCTTTATTGGAGTATAATTGCTTTACAATGGTGTGTTAGTTTCTGCTTTATAACAAAGTGAATCAGCTATACATATACATATGTTCCCATATCTCTTCCCTCTTGCATCTCCCTCCCTCCCACCCTCCCTATCCCACCCCTCCAGGCGGTCACAAAGCACTGAGCTGATCTCCCCGTGCTATGCGGCTGCTTCCCACTAGCTATCTACCTTACGTTCGGTAGTGTATATATGCCCATGCCTCTCTCTCGCTTTGTCACAGCTTACCCTTCCCCTTCTCCATATCCTCAAGTCCATTCTCTAGTAGGTCTGTGACTTTATTCCTGTCTTACCCCTAGGTTCTTCATGACATTTTTTTTTCTTAAATTCCATATATATGTGTTAGCATACGGTATTTGTCTTTCTCTTTCTGACTTACTTCACTCAGTATGACAGACTCTAGGTCTATCCACCTCATTACAAATAGCTCAATTTCGTTTCTTTTTATGGCTGAGTAATATTCCATTGTATATATGTGCCACATCTTCTTTATCCATTCATCCGATGATGGAGACTTAGGTTGTTTCCATCTCCGGGCTATTGCAAATAGAGCTGCAATGAACATTTTGGTACATGACTCTTTTCGAATTATGGTTTTCTCAGGGTATATGCCCAGTAGTGGGATTGCTGGGTCATATGGTAGTTCTATTTGTAGTTTTTTAAGGAACCTCCATACTGTTCTCCACAGTGGCTGTATCAATTTACATTCCCACCAACAGTGCAAGAGGGTTCCCTTTTCTCCACACCTTCTCCAGCATTTATTGTTTCTAGACTTTTTGATGATGGCCATTCTGACTGGTGTGAGATGATATATCATTGTAGTTTTGATTTGCATTTCTCTAATGATTAATGATGTTGAGCATTCTTTCATGTGTTTGTTGGCAGTCTGTATATCTTCTTTGGAGAAATGTCTATTTAGGTCTTCTGCCCATTTTTGGATTGTGTTGTTTGGTTTTATGTTATTGAGCTGCATGAGCTGCTTATAAATTTTGGAGATTAATCCTTTGTCAGTTGCTTCATTTGCAAATATTTTCTCCCATTCTGAAGGTTGTCTTTTGGTCTTGTTTATGGTTTCCTTTGCTGTGCAAAAGCGTTGAAGTTTCATTAGGTCCCATTTGTTTAGTTTTGTTTTTATTTCCATTTCTCTAGGAGGTGGGTCAAAAAGGATCTTGCTGTGATTTATGTCATAGAGTGTTCTGCCTATGTTTTCCTCTAAGAGTTTGATAGTTTCTGGCCTTACATTTAGGTCTTTAATCCATTTTGAGCTTATTTTTGTGTATGGTGTTAGGGAGTGATCTAATCTCATACTTTTACATGTACCTGTCCAGTTTTCCCAGCACCACTTATTGAAGAGGCTGTCCTTTCTCCACTGTACATTCCTGCCTCCTTTATCAAAGATAAGGTGACCATATGTGCGTGGGATTATCTCTGGGCTTTCTATCCTGTTCCATTGATCTATCTCTCTGTTTTTGTGCCAGTACCATAGTGTCTTGATTACTGTAGCTTTGTAGTATAGTCTGAAGTCAGGGAGCCTGATTCCTCCAGCTCCGTTTTTCGTTCTCAAGATTGCTTTGGCTATTCGGGGTCTTTTGTGTTTCCATACAAATTGTGAAAGTTTTTGTTCTAGTTCTGTGAAAAATGCCAGTGGTAGTTTGATAGGGATTGCATTGAATCTGTAGATTGCTTTGGGTAGTAGAGTCATTTTCACAATGTTGATTCTTCCAATCCAAGAACATGGTATATCTCTCCATCTATTTGTATCATCTTTAATTTCTTTCATCAGTGTCTTATAATTTTCTGGATACAGGTCTTTTGTCTCCTTAGGTAGGTTTATTCCTGGATATTATATTCTTTTTGTTGCAATGGTAAATGGGAGTGTTTTCTTGATTTCACTTTCAGATTTTTCATCATTAGTGTATAGGAATGCCAGAGATTTCTGTGCATTAATTTTGTATGCTGCTACTTTACCAAATTCATTGATTAGCTCTAGTAGTTTTCTGGCAGCATCTTTAGGATTCTCTATGTATAGTATCATGTCATCTGCAAACAGTGACAGCTTTATTTCTTCTTTTCCGATTTGGATTCCTTTTATTTCCTTTTCTTCTCTGATTGCTGTGGCTAAAACTTCCAAAACTGTGTTGAATAAGAGTGGTGAGAGTGGGCAACCTTGTCTTGTTCCTGATCTTAGTGGAAATGCTTTCAGTTTTTCACCATTGAGGACGACGTTGGCTGTGGGTTTGTCATATATGACCTTTATTATGTTGAGGAAAGTTCCCTCTATGCCTACTTTCTGCAGGGTTTTTTTTTATCATAAATGGTGTTGAATTTTGTCGAAAGCTTTCTCTGCATCTATTGAGATGATCATATGGTTTTTCTCCTTCAATTTGTTAATATGGTGTATCACGTTGATTGATTTGCGTATATTGAAGAATCCTTGCATTCCTGGAATAAACCCCACTTGATCATGGTGTATGGTCCGTTTAATGTGCTGTTGGATTCTGTTTGCTAGTCTTTTGTTGAGGATTTTTGCATCTATGTTCATCAGTGATATTGGCCTGTAGTTTTCTTTGTGACATCCTTGTCTGGTTTTGGTATCAGGGTGATGGTGGCCTCGTAGAATGAGTTTGGGAGTGTTCCTCCCTCTGCTATATTTTGGAAGAGTTTTAGAAGGACAGGTGTTAGCTCTTCTCTAAATGTTTGATAGAATTCGCCTGTGAAGCCATCTGGTCCTGGGCTTTTGTTTGTTGGAAGATTTTAAATCACAGTTTCAATTTCAGTGCTTGTGATTGGTCTGTTCATATTTTCTATTTCTTCCTGATTCAGTCTTGGCAGGTTGTGCATTTCTAAGAATTTGTCCATTTCTTCCAGGTTGTCCATTTTATTCGCATAGAGTTGCTTGTAGTAATCTCTCATGATCTTTTGTATTTCTGCAGTGTCAGTTGTTACTTCTCCTTTTTCATTCCTAATTCTATTGATTTGAGTCTTCTCCCTTTTTTTCTTGATGAGTCTGGCTAATGGTTTATCAATTTTGTTTATCTTCTCAAAGAACCAGCTTTTAGTTTTATTGATCTTAGCTGTCATTTCCTTCATTTCTTTTTCATTTATTTCTGATCTGATTTTTATGATTTCTTTCCTTCTGCTAACTTTGGGGTTTTTTGGTTCTTCTTTCTCTAATTGCTTTAGGTGCAAGGTTAGGTTGTTTATTCGAGATGTTTCCTGTTTCTTAAGGTAGGATTGTATTGCTATAAACTTCCCTGTTAGAACTGCTTTTGCTGCATCCCATAGGTTTTGAGTCGTCGTGTCTCCATTGTCATTTGTTTCTAGGTATTTTTTATTTCCTCTTTGATTTCTTCAGTGACCACTTCGTTATGAAGTAGTGTATTGTTTAGCCTCCATGTGTTCGTATTTTTTACAGATCTTTTCCTGTAATTGATAGCTAGTCTCATAGCGTTGTGGTCAGAAAAGATACTTGATACAATTTCAATTTTCTTAAATTTACCAGGACTTGATTTGTGACCCACAGTATGATCTATCCTGGAGAATGTTCCATGAGCACTAGAGAAAAATGTGTATTCTGTTGTTTTTGGATGGAATGTCCTATAAATATCAATTAAGTCCATCTTGTTTAATGTATAATTTAAAGCTTGTGTTTCCTTATTTATTTTCATTTTGGATGATCTGTCCATTGGTGAAAGTGGGGTGTTAAAGTCCCCTAGTATGAATGTGTTACTGTTGAGTTCCCCTTTTATATCTGTTAGTATTTGCCTTATGTATTGAGGTGCTCCTATGTTGGGTGCATAAATATTTACAATTTTTATATCTTCTTCTTGGAATGATCCCTTGATCATTATATAGTGTCCTTCTTTGTCTCTTCTAATAGTCTTTATTTTAAAGCCTATTTTGTCTGATATGAGAATTGCTACTCCAGCTTTCTTTTGGTTTCCATTTGCATGAAATATCTTTTTCCATCCCCTCACTTTCAGTCTGTGTGTGTCTCTAGGTCTGAAGTGTGTCTCTTGTAGACCGCAAATATATGGGTCTTGTTTTTGTATCCATTCAGCCAATCTGTGTCTTTTGGTGGGAGCATTTAGTCCATTTACATTTAAGGTAATTATCGATATGTATGTTCCTGTTCCCATTTTCTTAATTGTTTTGGGTTCGTTATTGTAGGTCTTTTCCTTCTCTTGTGTTTCTTGCCTAGAGAAGTTCCTTTAGCAGTTGTTGTAGAGCTGGTTTGTTGGTGCTGAACTCTCTCAGCTTTTGCTTGTCTGTAAAGGTTTTAATTTCTCCATCAAATCTGAATGAGATCCTTGCTGGGTAGAGTAATCTTGGTTGCAGGTTTTTCTCCTTCATCACTTTCAATATGTCCTGCCAGTCCCTTCTGGCTTGCAGAGTTTCTGCTGAAAGATCAGCTGTTAACCTTATGGGGATTCTCTTGTGTGTTATTTGTTGTTTTTCCCTTGTTGCTTTTAATATGTTTTTTTTGTATTTAATTTTTGACAGTTTGATTAAAATGTGTCTTGGCGTGTTTCTCCTTGGATTTATCCTGTATGGGACTCTCTGTGCTTCCTGGACTTGATTAACTATTTCCTTTCCCATATTAGGGAAGTTTTCAACTATAATCTCTTCAAATATTTTCTCAGTCCCTTTCTTTTTCTCTTCTTCTTCTGAACCCCTATAATCCGAATGTTGGTGTGTTTGATTTTGTCCCAGAGGTCTCTGAGACTGTCCTCAGTTCTTTTCATTCTTTTTTCTTTATTCTGCTCTGCAGCAGTTATTTCCACTATTTTATCTTCCAGGTCACTTATCCGTTCTTCTGCCTCAATTATTCTGCTATTGATCCCATCTAGAGTATTTTAAATTTCATTTATTGTGTTGTTCATCATTGTTTGTTTCATCTTTAGTTCTTCTAGGTCCTTGTTAAATGTTTCTTGCATTTTGTCTGTTCTATTTCCAAGATTTTGGATCATCTTTACTATCATTATTCTGAATTCTTTTTCAGGTAGACTGCCTATTTCCTCTTCATTTGTTAGGTCTGGTGGGCTTTTACCTTGCTCCTTCTTCTGCGGTGTGTTTTTCTGTCTTCTCATCTTGCTTATCTTACTGTGTTTGGGGTCTCCTTTTTGCAGGGTGCAGGTTCGTAGTTCCTGTTGTTTTTGGTGTCTGTCCCCAGTGGCTAAGGTTGGTTCAGTGGGTTGTGTAGGCTTCCTGATGGAGGGGACTAGTGCCTGTGTTCTGGTGGATGAGGCTGGATCTTGTCTTTCTGGTGGGCAGGTCCACGTCTGTTGGTGTGTTTTGGGGTGTCTGTGGACTTATTATGATTTTAGGCAGCCTCTCTGCTAATGGGTGGGGTTGTGTTCCTGTCTTGCTAGTTGTTTGGCATAGGGTGTCCAGCACTGTAGCTTGCTGGTCGTTGAGTGAAGCTGGGTGCTGGTCTTGAGATGGAGATCTCTGGGAGTTTTTCACCGTTTGATATTATGTGGAGCTGGGAGGTCTCTTGTGGACCAGTGTCCTGAAGTTGGCTCTCTCACCTCAGAGGCACAGCACTGACTCCTGGCTGCTGCACCAAGAGCCTTTCATCCTCACGGCTGAGAATAAAAGGGAGAAAAAGTAGAAAGAATTAGTAGAAGTAGAAAGAAAGAAAGAAAGGAGGGAAGGAGGGAGGGAGGAAGGAAGGAAGGAGGGAAGGAAGGAAAAAAAGAGGAGATAAAGTAAAATAAAATAAAGATAGTATATAATAAAGTTATTAAAATAAAAAAATAATTATGAAGAGAAAGAAAATTAAAAAAAACAAAAACGGACGGATAGAACCCTAGGACAAATGGTGGAAGCAAAGCTATACAGACAAAATCTCACACAGAAGCATACACATACACACTCACAAAAAGAGGAAAAGGGGAAAAAATCATAAATGTTGCTCTCAAAGTCCGCCTCCTCAATTTGGGATGATTTGTTGTCTAAAGGAGGGAAGGAAAGAAGGAAAGAAAGAAAGAAAGAAAGAAGATAAAGTAAAATAAAATTATTAAAATAAAAAAATAATTATTAAGAGAAAAAAATTAAAAAAAAAAAAAGGACTTATAGAACCCTAGGACAAATGGTGGAAGCAAAGCTATACAGACAAAATCTCACACAGAAGCATACACATACACACAAAAAGAGGAAAAGGGGAAAAACTAATAAATTTTGCTGTCAAAGTCCACCTCCTCAATTTGGGATGATTCGTTGTCTATTCATGTATTCCACAGATGCAGGGTACGTAAAGTTGATTGTGGAGCTTTAATCCGGTGCTTCTGAGGCTGCTGGGAGAGATTTCCCTTTCTCCTCTTTGTTCGCACAGCTCCCGGGGCTCAGCTTTGGATTTGGCCCCGCCTCTGCCTGTAGGTCACCGGAGGGCGTCTGTTCTTCGCTCAGACAGGACGGGGTTAAAGGAGCCGCTGATTCGGGCGCTCTGGCTCACTCAGGCCGGAGGGAGGGAGGGGCACGAAGTGCAGTGCGAGCCTGCGGCGGCGGCAGAGGCCGGCATGACGTTGCACCAGCCTGAGGCGCGCACTGCGTTCTCCCGGAGGAGTTGACCCTGGATCACGGGACCCTGGCAGTGGCGGGCTGCACAGGCTTCCGGAAGGTGGGTGTGGATAGTGACCTGTGCTCGCACACAGGCTTCTTGGTGGCGGCAGCAGCAGCCTTAGCGTCTCATGCCTGTCTCTGGGGTCCGTGCTGTTAGCCGCGGCTCGCGCCTGTCTCTGGAGCTCCTTCAAGCAGCGCTCTTAATCCCCTCTCCTCGCGCACCAGGAAACAAAGAGGTAAGAAAAAGTCCCTTTCCTCTTTGGCAGTTCCAGACTTTTCCCCGGACTCCCTCCCGGCTAGCCGTGGTGCACTAACCCCCTGCAGGCTGTGTTCACGCCACCAACCCCAGTCCTCTCCCTGCGCTCCAACCGAAGCCCGAGCCTCAGCTCCCAGCCCCGCCCACCCCGGCGGGTGACAAGACAAGCCTCTCGGGCTGGTGAGTGCCGGTCGGCACCGACCTTCTGTGCCGGAATCTCCTCACTTTGCCCTCCGCACCCCTGTGGCGGGGCTCTCCTCCGTGGCTCCGAAGCTTCCCCCTCCGCCACCCGCAGTCTCCACCCACAAAGGGGCTTCCTAGTGTGTGGAAACCTTTCCTCCTTCACAGCTCCCTCCCACTGGTGCAGGTCCCGTCCCTATTCCTTTGTCTCTGTTTATTCTTTTTTCTCTTGCCCTACCCAGGTATGTGGGGGGTTTCTTGCCTTTTGGGAGGTCTGAAGTCTTCTGCTAGCGTTCAGTAGGTTTTCTGTAGGAGTTGTTCTACGTGTAGATGTATTTCTGATGTATCTGTGGGGAGGAAGGTAATCTCCGCGTCTTACTCTTCCGCCATCTTCCCGGAAGCCTCCCTAAGCATAATTTTTATATGCACCGGGAAACCAAAAAATTCATGTGACTGCCTGTATTGTGATATCCCCTTTACTGTGATATCCCCTGTACTGTAATATCCCTTTACTGTGATATCCCCTTACTGTGATATCCCCTTTATTGCGGCGGTCTGAAACTGAACCTGCAGTATCTCTGAGGTCTGCCCATACTAGCGCTGTCATGTTCATTGCAGCACTTTTCACAATAGGAAAGATGTGGAGACAACCTAAATGTCCCTAGAAAGATAAATGGATAAAGAAAATGTGTCCTATAAATACAATGGAATATTATTCAACCTTAAAAAAGAAGAAAATCCTTCAATATGCAACAGGTCATTGTACTCAGTGAAATAAACCAGTCACAGAAGGACAAATATATGATTCTATGTATATGAGGTAGTGAAAATAGTCAAATCCATAAAACTGAAGACTGGAGTATTGGTTCCCAGGAGCTGGGGGAGGGGGAAGTGAAGAGTTATTGATATTAGTCAGCAGGCCTGAAGTTTCAGGTAAGGAAGATGAATAAACTCTAGAGACCTGTTCTACAACCTTGTACTACAGTCAGCAATAATGTACTGTGCACAAAACATAAGAGGACAGATGTCATGCTAAGTGTTCTTACAATAAAATTTTTTAATAAAAAAGAAACATAAATTAGGAGTTTGGGATTAAAATATACACACTACAATATATAAAATAGATAACTATCAATAACAGGGACCTACTGTATAACACGGGGAACTATACTCAATATCTTATAATAACCTATAATGGAAGAGAATGTAAAAAAAGAATATATTTATATATATGTATATAACTGAATCACTTTGCTGTACACCTGAAACTAACACAACATTGTAAATCAACTACATTTCAACAAAAAATTTTTAAAAATCGTGTAAGTGGAAATAAAAAAAAGAAACACAAAACCACTTGACTTTTTAGGACAATATCAGAATGAAAAAAACAAACAAAAACAAAAAACAAAAAGAGAGGGAGAAAAGGACACACATACTCAGGTCTGGAAGGTTTTCTTTGGCCTCTTGGGTTACATTTCTGGCACATCCCTATGGGCTGGCTGACTTGAAGCAATTTACTTAACCTCTCTGAGCCTTAGTTTTCCTGTCTGCCAATTGGGAATAACCTTGCCTCCCACGGTTATTGTGAGGTTTAAGTGAGCTGATCCCTGAGATAAAGCATTCAGGCTGAGCAGGCTCAGGGGGCCAGAGAGCACCTGCAGGCAGAGTCACCTGCTGTCTGGTGCATGGCAGAGGCAGAGGGGTGAGGCCGGACATCAGCAGTAAGCAGCATCCTCTACAGCCTCATGTACCCTTCCTGGCTGATGTGGATGGTGGGGGCCTGTGCTCAGGGGTGTGGAGTCCTGGGAAAAGACTAGACTTCTGCAAAGTTGGCAGGTGTGGGAGTGGGGGCATCCGGGGGGGCGGTGGTCAGCGTCAATGTGTTCCTCCTGGAGGGCTGAGCTTGCAGGACCACACCCCAGTGGCGTTGTTACGCTGTGCTTGGAGCTCGCCCCTTTCTCAGTCGATGTAATGCGACGAACTTTCCCACCAAACACCGTTAAACATCTAGACTCCATTTTACCCACTGCTTTCTCAACATCACACAAGGCCCTTCATTATTATGTATTTATTTATTTATTGCGGTACGCGGGCCTCTCACTATTGTGGCCTCTCCTGTTGTGGAGCACAGGCTCCGGACGCGCAAGCTCAGCAGCCGTGGCTCACGGGCCCAGCCGCTCTGCAGCATGTGGGATCCTCCCGGACCGGGGCACGAACCCGTGTCCCCTGCATCGGCAGGCGGACTCTCAACCACTGCGCCACCAGGGAATCCCCCCTTCATTATTTTAAGAAATGAAATAACTCAGTTAAAATGTACTTGGAGAATTTTGCATCTCTGAGATGTTGAAAAATCTGAATAGGGAATCCCGACTATTTTGACTCAAAAGTAATAAAGCTTTAGGTTTAAAGAATATAGTTGAAACACTTCCCACTTTAATTGGTCCATGCCCCTATGCAGACACATCACAGACACTTAGGACCTGTTGGGGAGGCTGAGGCATCACCATGTCATTAGGGTACCTGGGAATTAGGGTACCTCGGTTCTGGTTGTAGTGATGATTCACACACTGGTGTCCTTGGGAAAGATAAGTTTACCCTCTGAATTTATTTAAAAGTGGGTTTAGGATCATCTGTTCAATTTCCATTTCTTTCTTCACTTTTAAATTTTAAAATTAAATACATGCAAAATAAGTTTTGTAATAAGAAGAGTCACAAATGAGATCCTATACTCACCACCTAGCTTAAGTGTTGAAATATTAACAATTTCTTTGAAGCTCTTATGCGGCCCTCCCATACCCTCCCGACCTCCAGCCCCTCCTAGGGGTCATCACCACCTTGGGTTTTCTGTTTATCCCAACCTTGCTTTTATTTATACTTTTATTACACATGTGAGTATCCGTAATCAACATGTTTAATTCTGCATGATTTTTCACTTTAAAATTTGATGCGTACCTGTCTATTCTTCTGTGACTTGCTTTTTCCCTTAAGACTATGTTTTTGAGATTCTTGCATTTTGTTTTTGAGTTCATTCGTTTGCATTATTCTGTGGCTGTCTATTAAATGACTAGACCGTATACCATCTAATTTCACGGTTTCTACTTGTCCAGTTTTTCTTTTTTCTCTATGCTTCCATTTTTCTGGATTGTTTTCTTTTCCTTTTCTTTTTTTTTTTTAAGCTCCTTCAATTGGTTTGGAAGTTCTGCACTCCATGTTTAATCTCGCCGACTCCTTCTTTTTCCATCAGCCAAAGCAGTCTCTGCTTTTAAGGGTCCCTGTGATTGGATTGGGCCCATCTGCATAATTCCCTATCTTAAGGTCACCTGTTCTGTCTAATATGACCTAACCATGGGAGTGATACCTGTCATCCTCATAGGTTCCATGGATCAGGGCCGAACATCTTTGTGGCAGCACGTTAGAAATTTTTCCGCAGCTGTGACGGTGTCTGACTAACAGGGTTGGCAGAAATGCCTCTACGTGACTCGTGAAGCTGGGTCGTGAGAGGTGACCCAGGCTCCCTCTTTGTGCACTGGCATGCTAGGAAGTCAACTTCCCGGAGTCCACCATGCTGTGAGGAAGCCGCACCACACACAGGGGTCATGGGGCGCCCTCCGGCAGGCAGCCCCCAGTCCTGAGGCATCCCAGGTGCGGCCCCAGAACCATGAGGGGCCCCCGCTGTGGAGTCGCTCCCAGTCTTCAAGTCCCCCCAGCCGAGGTCCAGACGTAGCAGAGCAGAAACGAGCCAGCCCCCTGGGCTCTGTTCAGATTCCGCGAATTCAAGAGTCTAACGAAATGGTTGTCTTATTCTCTCCTTTGGGTGTAATCTCTTATGCAGCGATGGTAACTGGGACAAATCTGAAGGTAGAAAAAAAAATCAGATTTTCTCACTGACTTTTATTGAAGGGCTGGGGTGGGAGGGGGGCGGCACTGCTGAGCATATACCCTTTCCCCGGGGGCTTCTCATATGTGATGAGAAACACAAATTTAAGTATTATTTAAATATTTGTTGCGAATCCCCTGGTGGTCCAGTGGTTACGACTCTGCACTTCCACTGCAGGGGGGCATGGGTTCGATCCCTGGCTGGGGAACTAAGATCCTGCAAGCCGAGAGGCGTGGCCAAATAAATAAATAATACATAAGTAAATATTTATTATTTACATTTACCCTGTGCAGGACACTGATGGGGGTGCTGGGACACAGGTGCTGGATGGGGTTGGGGGAGCATCCCTCCCCCCGTGGAGCTTAGAGGCTAGTGAGGAGGAACCAAAAACGAAAATCCAAGCAGGTAAATATTCAAGATGCTTTCAGATGTTGACACTCGTACAGAGGAGGGAGTGGAGCCCCGTGTCGGGTGGTGGTGGGGGGAGAGGCCCTTCTGACTGGGCGGCGGGTGAAGGCTGCCGGAAGGGGTAGCCGCTGAACCTGGGATATTCTGCTATCATGCTTGTTTTGGAATGTGACTGCGTCCAGTGGGATTGGTATATTAGGAAACACGTTTTGCATTTGCTGATGTGTGATTTCATTTGCAAAGACACTGGGGCAACACAGAAAACTGCACCCAGCTGAACTGAGCTGCGAAGGAAGACAGTCAAGGCACACGCGTGGGCCTCCAGCACCTGCCGGCTTCCTGGGCTCAGGGCGTTTGTGACCAGCCGTGCCTGTGCATGGCTCCTGATCAGCCTCTGTCCGATTCCAGAAAACCTCTCCCCACCCCATTCACAGTAATCCCAAGCTACCACCCTGCCGACGTCCACTTCCACAAGCAAACTTCAGGCCTTTTTCTAGGTTAAGGGACACAGTTATGCTCATATTTATGTATTTCTCAACCACTCACATGTGCAAAACTGGGCCACCATTCTTATTAGGTTCCAATCTTTTTTAATGCGTCACTGACAGTTTTGAATGCTGTGCCCCAGGCCCATGGCCCTGTAAACCCTGTGGTTTGGATGGCATGATTCTGCACAGCTCGGTGACTTTCAGGAAGACGTAGGCCATGTTGTAGCAGGACTGGCTGTACAAGAAGGATGTTGGAGATGCTGGGAGTCTTGGAGCGACAAGGCCACTGTCCCAGAGGCAGGAGCGGGCTTCGTGTGCCTGACGAGCAAGGTGACTGCCTGACAGGGCAGAGGGCGACAAGAAAAGATAAAGAGGGGACAACCGGGGAGGGGGCTGGGTCATTTGGGGCCTTCTAGTCCATAGTGAGGAGTTTGGATGGGGCACAGTGGAGGGATCAAATATACCAGCAGCCTCATCACTGGTGGAGCTGGACCAAGGGGCACAGGGGAGGGGGAGGGGAGGAGAGGGGTCAGCTGTGTGCTGCCCCCTGTGGGCAGGTGTGTGCAAGGTCTCTCAAGGAAGCACCAGCGAAGGGGGGGCGGGTAATGGGTTTCCCCCAACAACTTCAATTCACTTTTTTTTGGCTTTGCACCAGCTCACAGCCCGGTGCTCAGGGGTGACTAGGAGAAGTGGGGCATTCCCCCTGGGTGACATCTTCACCATTACCTGGTCCCACCTCCACTCCAAGAGGGGAATGATTTACTTACGTTCATGATGACAAACCTGGGACTGGAAACCAAGTCTAAGTCTTAATTGATTCATTGATGACTGACTGATTGGCAGTGGGTGAAGGCACACATTTTCACTTTCCCGGGGGAGCAGTGCCTTACGTTCCTACGTTGTTAATAATACCCACATTGAAGGGATTTGAAGAAATTGTGTTTCTTGCCACCAATATCTGCCCATAAGCATTATGAACTTCCTTGGCTACCTTAGAAATTTTCCATTACGACATTATTCCCATTCAGAAATGTTGGCGTCCTTGACTTTCTAATGCTCTCAAGGACAAAGCTGTGCTACTCTCTTTGATCTCCCTGTGATTGGGGTGCCTTAATTCTGGGAAGTCTTTTTCCGGCACCAGGATGGGGATTTAGCAGGGTTGATATGTAATTAGTGGAGGAATTCCAGGTGAGCTGTGAGTGGCGGAAGAGAAGTACAGTGGCTCTATCCTATGGGTGGGGAAACCTAGGCAGTGGGGGAGGGTAACCTACAGCACAGCAGGTCTCAGGTGTCCAGGATGCATGACTCTACTCCTCTCTCCCACCACCTCACTTCCTAAGCTACTCCTCACCCAGACAGAGGGACCAGCGCCCTCCAGGTTTTAGCCATCAGGTGATGCCGGTGGGCTCTTCCCTGGGCATTTAGGTTCTTCACACTGTTTAGGGATTCTGCCGTGAACCGGAGGTCTCTCTTCGTCTTCACTGAGGCTCTTCCTCCCCAACTGCCCATACCCCTCCTTCTTCCAAAAGGACCTGGTGTGGGAACTCGCAAGGACCTTCCCTCAGACCTGCCGAGCTTGCCCCATCATCCCTGCCTGTCTTCTGGCTCATCGCCACCATCCAAACCCCTCACATTCCTAAGGCCTGGGTACATCTTGCTTCCGCCATGAATATCTCCGGTGATTCCAACACTTGCTGACTCCCCTGTCTATATAGGTCTGTAGTCTTTACATCCAAGTCAGAAATCTTTCATTGATGAAGAATAGATTCACACTCAAGTGAGCTCAAGTTAAGAAATAACAAAATAAAGGTAGTCTATGGGAAATTTATTCAAGAATTCAGGAAGGAATAGGCATGGCTTGAATGACTAGGCTTCAGGATGCGTGTGAATGGGTCAATTCTGAGAAGGGAGCTGGCCTTTCCTGAATCTCCAGCTCCACCCCACTGCTCCCTCCTTATTTGTTTCTCTCTGTTATTTTTACCCAATCTTTACTTCCCCATGGCTCCCCTGTCCTCAACTCGTGATGCGCACTGCACCCACAGCTGACCAGAAACCTTCCTCTTAATCTCTTGGTTCCAGTTCTTGGGACGAGAAGACTTTGGTTGACCCAGTTTACCCTTTTGAACCAGGGCACACAAGCCGTAAGTCTGGCCAGCCAATGGACCACTCCACCCTGGGTCAGGGGTCCATCCTCACTCAATCAATGGTGACCCAAAAGATTAGGGTGACATGGCATGACACCCATTGATCTGGGGGTGCATGAATGGAGGCCTCATTAAAGGGGTGTGTGCGGGGTAGGGGGTAACTTGGCATCTTCAGTTACACAGAGTTTAGTACTTAATGGTCCTTGTAATGCTTCATACGTCTTACTCTTGCCTCCTTTATGAGATGGGCCCTGGCTGGCTCATCTGTCAAATAGTCCCTGTTCTGCTTGACCCGAACTTTCCATAGTGTTGTGGAGAGGCTCAACAGAACTGATGTCTGTTTTAAACATGAAATGTCAGCCTGAGTGTCCAATGAAGGGCAATTGATTAAATGAACTAAGGCAGTCCTGTACAATAGAAAACTGTTCTACTATTAAAATGAAGTAGCTGCAGAATATTTATGTGGAAGATGCTTAAGACATTGTTAAATGGAAGAAAATGAATTCTAAACAGTGTAAACAAGATGATTTTGTTTGTGAGCATGTGTACACACACACACACACACACACACACACACATTCATCCTTGTATGTGGAAAGATGCTTACCAAAATATCAACAGTGATCCAACCTGGGTGTTAAGATTACTGATGATCTAAATTTTATCCTATTTGCTTAGCTATATTTTAATTTTTTCTGTGATAAGCATTTATCGCTTTTGCAATAAGAAAAAGAAATGAAAGGAACTACTGTGTAATGCAAGGATGTAATTTCCTGAAGGATCAGCTTTTTTTTTTTTTTTTTTTTAGATCTCACTGCAATCAGTAATGTGGGGCTCCCTTAAATCTTATCTGGAAAAGTTGTATATATATATACATGTCTATGCCTGAATGTGTATGCATGTAAAAATGTGATTACCTTTCAAACTACCCTGAATGGCTTTCTTAGGTTGAGCTTCCAAGGAGTCAGTGGTTTACTTGAGAGGTCATCCCAGGAAGTACTGATAGGAGAGCAGGGAAGTGAGACAGAGAATGGAAAAAAAACACAGCCTGTGTGTTATTGAGCACCTGGGGGGCCATCCCACTGGAGAACTCCGAGACAGTGAGAAACTTGCCTCAGAGTTGACTTCTCCAAGGTGCGGGGAAGCTGGGACATTTGTCCACTACTCCTATCTGCTAACGGTTTAAGACTGCTTCCAGAGAGCGTTTCCTCTGGCGCTTCCAGCCTCCAGTGCCCAGGCAGACAGGGCTCCAGGGACCAGAAAAGGTTCTTGGTCTGGCAAAGCCTCTTACAGTTGGAAGGTGTTGAGTTGACATACATGAGAATGGTAAGTCTCGAGGGAATGTGAGCTGGGTACTAACAGCAGCCTCGGCAATGGCGTTCTGCTTTTCTTACCAGCACTACCCCGCCAGGTTTTTCTTGAATTTCTGGCCTGGTGGGCCTGGCACTGTGGCAGGAGGGAGAAAGAAGGTCGAGATGTAGAAGGCCTACAAGGGAAATGCTATGACTATGCTTGTTGCTACCCTGTCACCCACCAAATGCCTGAGTGTTCATTTTGAAAGCCAACCCTCCCTGGTGATGCCGGGAATATTTGAAACAAAAGTTGTGAAATCCAGGTTTCATCACGAACCCACTTTGGCCAGCGAAATTGAAGAATGCACCAGGAAAACAAGATGCACTTAGAGATGTTTATTTATGAGTTTGGCAAGGTCGTTTTTATTTTTTATGGTGTGTTTGGAGTCTTCTGCATATAAGGCAGATTCCGTCAACCCGAGTCTATAAAATCCCTCGCCGTTCATTTTATGATGTGTTTGAAATACCGAAGGCTGAATTATTAGTTGATGATTTGTCCTTTTTTTTTGACACCCCAGCTGGGGATTATCCTTCCAAAAATAGGGTTGCTAACTTCTTGGAGACCCGTGACCATGTTTGCTGGCTACATCTGTGCACCAGGACAAACAAATATTTATTTATTGGGCCAAGTGGGTAGCAACAGGTTTCTGGAACTTAGAAGCTCTAGGAAGAACATAGACGTGTAGAACTAGACTAGAATCACACATTTTTAAAAAAATTAATTAATTTATTTTTTGTCTGTGTTGGGTCTTCGTTTCTGTGCGAGGGCTTTCTCTAGTTGTGGCGAGCGGGGGCCTCTCACTCTCGCGGCCACTCTTGTTGTGGAGCACAGGCTTCAGACGCGCAGGCTCAGTAGTTGTGGTTCACGGGCCTAGTTGCTCCGTGGCATGTGGGATCTTCCCAGACCAGGGCTTGAACCCGTGTCCCCTGCATCAGCAGGCAGATTCTCAACCACTGCACCACCAGGGAAGCCCTAGAATCACACATTTTTCATTTTATGGTCGAGGAAACTGAGGCCCAAAGTAACCCCAGCAGGTGTCAGGGGGCACTGGAGTGAAACTCCACTGCCTCTTCCTGGGAAGTAGCCCATGCATGAGGGTTTGATTAGTTGGCTGGTAAATGATGCTGATTTTATAATTCCGTGATTCATGTAAATTGTCCAGTCAGGCCCCAGTGTGGACTTTGATGGAGTCTCCCTCTCCTTGGCCACTGAATGCTCTGGCAGTGATGTCACCCTCTGAAGCTTTCCTGAGTCTTTTCCTTTCTTAGATCCTCCTTCTTCCTCTCCTTCAGGAAAAGCAGGCTGATTACTTAAGGGCATTGCCAATCGGCTAGAACAAGTCATCCTGTGTTCCTTCTATAATATTTTGGAGTGTTAGGGATGAGATAAAGAGAAGAGATGGCTGGGAGCCTGTACACTTGCATTCAGGCTGGTCTACTTCCCATCCCTGTGGAGGCAGTTTTGAGGATAAATTAACTGATGTGTGCAAGGAAACCACTCTGTTGTGAGATTGAGTTCATCAGAGGTTAAATGTTCAGAGGGAGAAAAGGAAGTGGGTCTCCTCCAGGATTCAAGCAGAACATCAATTAAGGTCAAGGTACCATGTGTCAGAGCTACATGCTGGCTGCTGTAGGAAGGCAGGGGCTTAGCGCCAGGCAAGGATAAGGTGGGCGGATTCTGGAGCCTAAGCCTTGGCAGTGCATGTACAAATGGGGCTGAGAACTTTAGGTTACTAAGGTAAGAAAATAACCTTTTCAACCTCCAGGCATTCATTGGTAAAACTGGGATAATTTTCTTTTATTTCTTGGATAGATTAATTAAGGTAAAATAGAACAAGCACATAGAACAGTGCAAAGAATGTAGTAGCGTTCAGTAGATGTTATCTATTATCTATCTGTCATCTTTCTGTCTATTATCTATCTACCATCAGCATCATTAACACCATCAACAATAATGACAAAGTAATGACCAACAGACACAGTTTCCTCTTTCATCTCCTCCCAGAGGCTTTGTGTTTTCATGCTCATGTCTAGCTCTGTGCTCTTGCTTCCAAGGGAATTTTGAGCAGAGCTGTAGCTCACTTCCCTTGGCCGCTGCCTTCACCTGCTCTGCACCTGTACAGACACGGGGCTCAATCCCTCTGTCCCCACCACCCAATCACCCATGCAAGGTCTCTGCAGGCACTTAACTGCAGGACCTTGGGGGCTTAGGGGGCCCATGGGGCAGCAGCACTGTGGCAGACCTGCTTCGTCCCTAATAGCCATTCCTCCTCCTTTGTTAATTACAGAACTTGTGGTGGTGACATGCTCAACTGAAAATAGTCACTTCCTCGACTCCCTTGTAGCTAGGAGTGTGACACACTCTGTCTAACAGGGTGAGCCTTTGCTTTCCTAATAGAGACACCATATCCTGACTCCTTTGTTCTTTTATCTTCTTTCTGCCTGGGAGGTGATTGGGATGCCTGGAGGTACAGCAGCCTCTTTGTGACCATAATGGGGAAAAAAGCACATGCTGAGGAAGACAGAAAGAATTTTTGCTCTTGAGGACATTACAGAGCAGCTAGACCATCCCTGAACGTCAAATTTGGACTTACTGTCATGTAAAAAAAAAAACACAAAAAAACTTCCATTTGTTTAGGCCTGAGTCAAATGCTACCTTAACGTGAAGACAAACGCCAGCCTAAACTGAAGACTGCATTTCCTGTTTTATGACACAGGTCTCCAGCTTTTTCTCCCAGTGTGGGGTCCAGCTTCCAGCTATTGTCGCACCTTCTATTCCCAGCCCCATCCTGATCAGCAGCTCCAAAATTTCCTCACACTTTGTTATCCAGAGACATCCAGCGCTTTTGACATCTTTATTTCCCAGTTCCTTCACTTCCTTAAAGATTCATAAGACTTTCAAGGAAAGGAGCACTATTGACATGAATTAGGATGCCTGTTTACCTTGGGAGAGAGAATTGATTAAAGCTAGTATTATCCTATATTATATACATTTATAAGCATTTTATAGAGTAAGATCATTCATTGCATGCTCATTTTAAATTCTGAAATAAACTTGCTTCATGATTGGACAGTCAGTGTGTATAGGGGGAAAGAGGATTCAGTTTCAAAGAAAAGAACTAAGGAAGGTTTTTAATTCTGGCTCTGATGAACAGCCCAGGGAATTAAAGGGGTTTTCTTAAAAGGAAAAGAAAAGCCACTCTTTCCTTCAACGGAGCCGGACAGTAGCTGTGTTGGAAAACAGAGACACGTATTAAGGGTCTGGCCTTCTCTAGACAGTGCTGGGCTCAGCTTAACTTTGCATACAGCTAGGAAGTATAGTTATTCATATACGGAATTCTTTTAGAACAAAGATTTGCAGTTTCCCAGCTCATGGTAGATTATATGTCTGCTTCTCTTGGTTTCACACGTCACACACACACAGAAAAACATCTTATTTCTGGGCACAGGTGCGGGTCCTAGAGGCCTCACCCCCCCCCCGACCCCCATTAGAGGGATTCACGGGTGGGGTCCCAGCTCTCTCCAAGCGCCTGTTCATTAGTATTCAGAAGGGTAAGAGTGGGCTTTTCCTGAGCCCCTCCTCTGGGCCAGGCACTGCGATCTTAGTAACTCTGCCCTAAGCCCCCCGCAGAGAGCACTGCTGGCACTGGGCGGACTGGATCCCAGAGGGGACAGGTGACCTGTCCAGGTCACGTGCCAAGAGACCCAAACCCGCCTGTATTAGACTCCAGAGCCTCTTAATCGCCATGGTGCGATGATCTGTTTCTCTTGTAGTTTACTTTTGGGCAAACTTCTCATTTGAGAATAATTTTAATTTTTAATAATTTAAAATTTTAATAAAATTAAAATTTTTAATGATTTTTAATATTTTAATTAATTTATTTAAAAATTTTATTGGAGTATAGTTGATTTACAATGTTGTGTTAGTCTAGCTTCATTCTAAGAAAAAAGGTTTCACCATTAATGAAAAACTGGGTTTTTTTTTTGTCCACACCACGTGGCTTGTGGGATCTTAGTTCCCTGACCAGGGATCGAACCCAGGACCTCGGCAGTGAAAGCGCGGAGTCCTAACCACTGGACCACCAGGGAAGTCCCTGAGAATAATTTTAAATGTGCAGGAAAGTGTGCGAGACAAGTTCCCATGTGCTTCTCCATTGTGAACAACTGACATTGCCTTTGCTTCCGTTTTATTTTCTTTCTTTCCCTCTTGAATTCTAAGATTCACCTTTGGACTATGAAAAATTGTTCCTTTCCCTGCTTTTTTTTTTTTCTTTTTCTTTAACCTTGGCCTGCCTGATGCCTTCTTTTGAAGGGGAAGCCGACCTAGAACTGTGGAGAACTGACCTCTCAGAGAGGTGAATGCTCTGGCCTGGGAGAGAGAAGGGCAATGAGATGCCCAAGAAACCAGACAACCAACCTCCCGTGGGCTGTGCTAGCAGCAGCCGAGCCCATGGAGGCCTGGCCATTGGGAGGACCCGTGGGGAGTTTTCCAGTGAGAAAGCCAACAAGAGCTGCTTTTCTTGAACAATCCTGTTTGCTTTAGACTATTTGTACCAGCTTTTCAGCAGAAGACAAAGACGTGTTCATGAAAGCTCCAGCACACCCCTCTGTTCTTGCATTGCTTATTTAAGATGGCAAAGCTCCTTAAGGGCAGGGGGACCCCTGGTCTCCTGCATGTTGTCAGCTCGGCAGGCAGCCCAACACTTTGTTCAATGAACCCAGGAAGAAGGTAGAAAACCAGACCTGCGACATCAACCTGGGAGCAGCTGGAGTGAGAGAGGCCAGTGGCTTATCGCATTGTGTATGTCATTTTCTCCACCCCCAACCCGGAGCCTCGTGTCAGTTAGTCCCCATTGAGAGCCCTGCTGTTTCCCAGGCTGTGATCTCACGCAATCACAGATGGGATGGTGGGCCCCAGCAGGAGGAGTGGGTCAGGTGCACATTGAATACATCCTATTGCCAGCCATGCAATCCGTATCCTCACGCCTTAGCCTGGTACCCAGGCTTTTCCCATCACATGGCCCGTGCCCACACCCTTGTGTGTGTGTGTCCTGACTCAGTTGGGGTGGGGACAGGGGCCTGCTGCCCTACACCAGGGGCTAGGAGCAGAGATCCCCATGGAAGCGGGTGAGGGTAGGGCATGCAAAATAGGAGATTCTTAAAAATGTGTGAATTTAAGGCATGAAAACACCTTCACACACACACACACAACCTTAGGCTTATCTGTAAGGCTTTATGGGACTGAACCTGTTTAGGGTTTTCATTTAGGAACAGTAAGAAGATTCAGGAGATTGTCCAACACATTCTCCCGTCCCTGATCACATTGAAACTCTTTCATCTCTGCCAGAGGCAGTAAGAAGGCCTATTTTCTTAAAGTTCAGCCAACAAGGGAATTCTCCCCTCCCACCCGACTTGGCGGTTGTTAGTAGTAATTCACTAAGAGTCGGCCAAAGCAAGAATGACTAAAAGCTTACATCGGGCGAACGCCAGAGCTCAGCCCCCGTGGGTGCACAGGGAAACCTTCGTGATTTGCAATATGTAAAAGCCTTCAACTGGCTACTTCCGCCTCCTTCCGAAAATAGAACTTGTCCACTTAAAATGTGATGCTACCCACCCCAGGGAGTCCTCCTTCCGCCCGGTCCCACTGTGCTGTGTGTGCACGAAGAGCCAGCCAGGTGTCACCTGGAGATGAGCTTACGGGACGGTCACCGGGGAAGACTCAGCCAGGCTGCTGGATGAATGAGAGAGTATGCGTGTGTGCATGCACACGTGTGCCCATGCATGTGCCACTTGTCTCCACAGGGTGTTTGTGTTTCAGTGGAGGCTTGTGCAGAGGCAACGAGAATCCCGGCCCGGGACTGTCTGCGCTCGGCATTAGCGTCTGGTTGTTGTTGCTTTGTCTTTCAGGTTTGGGGACCTCTTGTTTGGTTTCTGTCCCCCTTTCCCCTCCTCTCTCCACCTTCTCCCTCTCTGTTACTCCCTAAAGGTTTCAGGCGGGCTTCTGACAACCTGACTCTGAAAAGCAACTGCGCTCATAGAGCGCGTGACCTTCACCCTCAGACATTTTCCATCACTGCCTGGGATCGTCATAGCCTTCGGGGTGGGCGATGGTGGCAGGTGACATAGGAGGGATTAACTGCAGCAGATGCTCCCGTCATTGCCTCACCCACAACCCCGAGGGGCTCTTCACCAATTTGCTGCATGCCCAGGGCGCGTTCACGTCTGACAGCCAGCTCCCCCGCTCTGTCAGAAGACAGTCCTCTGGCCGCTGGGATGGGCTCTGCTGTACGGGGAGACCTTGGAGTCCTTGGGAAATGTTCTATTTTGTAATCTACCAATAAGTGGGCAGATTGGACAGGAAGCCAACACAGTGAGACGGCAAGTTCACCCCAGGCCCCTGCCTCGCCCCGCCTTGTCTTTTAAGACCTTGAGTCATAATTTATATTCATCGCAACCTGCAGATCTTGGGTTTTGACAATCGTATATGCCTGTGTAGCTCACACCCCCTTCCAGATAATGAACATTTTCCTCACCATCAGTGTTTCTTTGCACCCTTCCCGATCAATTCCCACCTCTCCAAGACCACAGACAGCCACTTTCTAATTTATATTAACGTCATTTAACTTGGCCTGTTCTAGAACTTCACGTAAATGGAAGCATACATTATGTACTTTTTTCTTTTTTTTAATTTTATTTATTTTTTATACAGCAGGTTCTTATAGGTCATCCGTTTTATACACATCAGTGTATACATGTCAATCCCAATCCCCCACCCCTATCCCCCCGCCACTTTTCCCCCTTGGTGTCCATACGTTTGTTCTCTACATCTGTGTCTCTATTTCTGCCTTGCAAACCTGTTCATCTGTACCATTTTTCTAGGTTCCACATATATGCGTTAACATACGATATTTGTTTTTCTCTTTCTGACTTACTTCGCTCTGTATGACAGTCTCTAGATCCATCCACGTTTCTACAAATGACCCAATTTCATTCCTTTTTATGGCTGAGTAATATTCCATTGTATATATGTACCACATCTTCTTTATCCATTCGTCTGTCAATGGGCATTTAGGTTGCTTCCATGACCTGGCTATTGTAAATAGTGCTGCAATGAACATTGGGGTGCATGTGCCTTTTTGAATTATGGTTTTCTCTGGGTATATGCCCAGTGGTGGGATTGCTGGGTCATATGGTAATTCTATTTTTAGTTTTTTAAGGAACCTCCATACTGTTTTCCATAGTGGTTGTATCAATTTACATTCCCACCAACAGTGCAAGAGGGTTCCCTTTTCTCCACACCCTCTCCAGCATTTGTTGTTTGTAGATTTTCTGATGATGCCCATTCTAACTGGTGTGAGGTGATGCCTCATTGTAGTTTTGATTTGCATTTCTCTAATAATTAGTGATGTTGAGCAGCTTTTCATGTGTTTCTTGGCCATCTGTATGTCTTCTTCAGAGAAATGTCTATTTAGGTCTTCTGCCCATTTTTTGATCAGGTTGTTTGTTTTTTAATATTGAGTTGTTTATATATCTTGGAGAGTAATCCTTTGTCAGTTGATTCATTTGCAAATATTTTCTCCCATTCTGAGGGTTGCCTTTTCGTCTTGTTTGTAGTGTCCTTTGCTTCACAAAAGCTTTTAAGTTTCATTAGGTCCCATTTGTTTATTTTTGTTTTTATTTCCATTACTCTAGGAGGTGGATCAAAAAAGATCTCTAGGAGGTGGATCAAAAAAGATCTTGCTGTGATTTATATCAAAGAGTGTTTTTCCTATGTTTTCCTCTAAGAGTTTTATAGTGTCTGGTCTTAATCCATTTTGAGTTTATTTTTATGTACGGTGTTAGGGAGTGTTCTAATTTCATTCTTTTACATGTAGCTGTCCAGTTTTCCCAGCACCACTTATTGAAGATACTGTCTTTTCTCCTTTGTATATCCTTGCCTCCTTTGTCATAGATTAGTTGACCATAGGTGCATGGGTTTATCTCTGGGCTTTCTGTCCTGTTCCATTGATCTATATTTTTGTTTTTGTGCGAGTACCATATTGTCTTGATTACTGTAGCTTTGTAGTATAGTCTGAAGTCTGGGAGTCTGATTCCTCCAGCTCCGTTTTTCTTTCTCAAGATTGTTTTTGCTATTCGGGGTCTTTTGTGTCTCCATACAAATTTTAAGATGATTTGTTCTAGTTCTGTAAAATACGTCATTGGTAATTTGATAGGGATTGCATTGAATCCGTAGATTGCTTTGGGTAGTATAGTCATTTTCACAATATTGATTCTTCCAATCCAAGAACATGGTATATCTCTCCATCTGTTTGTGTCATCTTTGATTTCTTTCATCAGTGTCTTAAAGTTTTCTGAGTACAGGTTTTTTACCTCCTTAGGTAGATTTATTCCTAGGTATTTTATTCTTTTTGTTACAATGGTGAATGGGATTGTTTCCTTAATTTCTCTTTCAGATTTTTCATCATTAGTGTATAGGAATGCAAGAGGTTTCTGTGCATTAATTTTGTATCCTGCATCTTTACCAAATTCATTGATTAGCTGTAGTAGCTTTCTGGTGTCATCTTTAGGATTCTCTATGTATAGTATCATGTCATCTGCAAACAGTGACAGTTTTACTTCTTTTCCAATTTGTATTCCTTTTATTTCTTTTTCTTCTCTGATTGCCCTGGCTGGGACTTCCAAAACTATGTTGAATAATAATGGTGAGAGTGGACATCCTTGTCTTGTTCCAGATCTTAGAGAAAATGCTTTCAGTTTTCACCATTGAGAATGATGTTTGCTGTCGGTTTGTCATATATGGCCTTTATTATGTTGAAGTAGGTTCCCTCTGTGCCCACTCTCTGGAGAGTTTTTATCATAAATGGGTGTTGAATTTTGTCAAAAGCTTTTCCTGCATCTATTGAGATGATCATATGGTTTTTATTCTTCAGTTTGTTAGTATGGTGTATCACATTGATTGATATGCATATACTGAAGAATCCTTGCGTCCCTGGGTTAAATCCCACTTGATCATGGTGTATGATCCTTTTAATGTATTGTTGGATTCTGTTTGCTAGTATTTTGTTGAGGAGTTTTGCATCTATATTCATCAGTGATATTGGTCTGTAATTTTCTTTTTTTGTAGTATCTTTGTCTGGTTTTGGTATCAGGGTGATGGTGGCCTCATAGAATGAGTTTGGGAGTGTTCCTTCCTCTGCAAGTTTTTGGAAGAGTTTGAGAAGGATGGGTGTTATCTCTTCTCTAAATGTTTGATAGAATTCACCTGTGAAGCCATCTGGTCCTGGACTTTTGTTTGGTGGAAGATTTTTAATCACAGTTTCAATTTCATTACTTGTCATTGGTCTGTTCATATTTTCTGTTTCTTCCTGGTTCAGTCTTGGAAGGTTATGCCTTTCTAAGAATTTGTCCATTTCTTCCAGGTTGTCCATTTTATTGGCATACAGTTGCTTGTAGTAGTCTCTTAGGATGCTTTGTATTTCTGTGGTGTCTGTTGTAACTTCTCTTTTTTCACTTCTAATTTTATTGAGTTGAGTCCTCTCCCTCTTTTTCTTGATGAGTCTGGCTCGTGGTTTATCAATTTTGTTTATCTTCTCAAAGAACCAGCTTTAGGTTTATTGATCTTTACTACTGTTTTCTTTGTTTCTATTTCATTTATTTCTGCTCTGATCTATATGATTTCTTTCCTTCTACTAACTTTGGGTTTTGTTTGTTCTTCTTTCTCTAGTTCCTTTAGGTGTAAGATTAGATTGTTTATTTGAGATTTTTCTTGTTTCTTGAGGTAGGCTTGTATTACTATATACTTCCCTCTTAGAACTGCTTTTGCTGAATCCCATAGGTTTTGGATCGTCGTGTTTTTGCTGTCATTTGTCCCTAGGTATTTTTTGATTTCCTCTTTGATTTTTTCACTGATATCTTGGTTATTTAGTGACGTATCGTTTAGCCTCCATGTGTTTGTGTTTTTTACGTTTTCTTCCCTGTAATAGATTTCTAAAATCATACTGTTGTGGTCAGAAAAGATGCTTGATATGATTTCAGTTTTCTTAAATTTACCAAGGCTTGATTTGTGACCTAAGATGTGATCTATGCTGGAGAATGTTCTATGTGCACTTGAGAAGAAAGTGTAATCTGCTCTTTCTGGATGGAATGTCCTATAAATATCAATTAAATCCACCTGGTCTATTGTGTCATTTAAAGCTGTGTTTCCTTATTAATTTTCTGTCTGGATGATATGTCCATTGGTGTAAGTGAGGTGTTAAAGTCCCCCACTATTACTGTGTTACTGTCGATTTCCTTTATTACAGCTGTTAGCAGTTGCCTTATATATTGAGGTGCTCCTATGTTGGGTGCATATATATTTATAATTGTTATATATACTCCTGGAATTGATCCCTTGATCATTATGTAGTGTCCTTCTTTGTCTCTTGTTGTCTTTATTTTAAAGTCTATTTTATCTGATATGAGTATTGCTACTCCAGCTTTCTTTTGATTTCCATTTGCATGGAATATCTTTTTCCATCCCCTCACTTTCAGTCTGTATGTGTCCCTATGTCTGAATTGGATCTCTTGTAGACAGCATATATATGGGTCTTGTTTTTGTATCCATTCAGCGAGCCTGTGTCTTTTGGTTGGAGCATTTAATCCATTCATGTTTAAGGTAATTATCGATATGTATGTTCCTATTACCATTTTCTTAGTTGTTATGAGCTTGTTTTTGTAGGTCCTTTTCTTTTCTTGTGTTTCCCACTTAGAGAAGTTCCTTTAGCATTTGTTGTAGAGCTGGTTTGGTGGTGCTGAATTCTCTTAGCTTTTGCTTGTCTGTAAAGCTTTTGATTTCTCCATCAAATCTGAATGAGATCCTTGCCAGGTAGAGTAATCTTGGTTGTAGGTTCTTCCCCTTCATCATTTTAAGTATATTGTGCCACTCCCTTCCTGATTGTAGAGTTTCTGCTGAGAAATCAGCTGTTAACCTTATGGAAGTTCCCTTGTATGTTGTCATTTTTCCCTTGTTGCTTTTAAAAGTTTTTCTTTGCCTTTAATTTTTGTCAATTTGATTACTATGTGTCTTGGCATGTTTCTTCTTGGGTTTATCCTTTCTGTGATTCCTTGTACTTCCTGGTCTTGGGTGGCTATTTCCTTTCCCATGTTAGGGAAGTTTTTGACCATAATCTCTTCACGTATTTTCTTTCTCTCTCTCTTCTCCTTCTGGGACCCCTATAATGTGATTGTTGGTGTGTTTAATGTTGTCCCAGAGGTCTCTTAGGCTGTCTTCATTTCTTTTCATTCTTTTTTCTTTATTCTGTTCCACGGCAGTGAATTCCACCATTCTGTCTTCCAGGTCACTTATCCGTTTTTCTGCCTCAGTTATTCTGCTATTAATTCCTTCTAGTGTATTTTTCATTTCAGTTATTGTACTGTTCACCTCTATTTGTTTGTTCTTTAATTCTTCTAGGTCTTTTTAAAACATTTTTTGCATCTTCTTGATCTTTGCCTCCATTCTTTTTCCAAGGTCCTGGACCATCTTCACTATCATTATTCTGAATTCTTTTTCTGGAAAGTTGCCTATCTCCACTTCATTTAGTTGTTTTTCTGGGGTTTTGCCTTGTTCCTTCATCTGGTATATAGTCCTCTGCCTTTTCATTTTGTCTATCTTTCTGTGAATGTGGTTTTCCTTCCACAGGCTGCAGAATGGTAGCTCTTGCTTCTGCTGTCTGCCCTCAGGTGGATGAGGCTATCTGAGAGGCTTGTGCAAGCTTCCTGGTGGGAGGGACTGGTGGTGGGTAGAGCTGGCTGTTGCTCTGGTGGGCAGAGCTCCGTAAAACTTTAATCCACTTGTCTGCTAATGGGTGGGGCTGGGGTCCCTCCCTGTTGGTTGTTTGGCCTCCACCCAGTACTGGAGCCTACCCAGCTCTTTGTGAGGCTAATGGCTCCTTGTCCCCATGGTGAGCCACAGCCACCCCCTGCCTCTCCATAAGACCCTCCAACACTAGCAAGTAAGTCTGGTTCTGTCTCCTATGGGGGTCACTGCTCCTTCCCCTGGGTCCTGAAGCACATAGTACTTTGTGTGTGCCCTCCAAGAGTGGAGTTTCTGTTTGCCCCAGTCCTGTTGAAGTTCTGCAATCAAATCCCACTAGCCTTCAAAGTCTGATTCTCTAGGAATTCCTCCTCCCGTTGCCGGACCTCCAGGTTGGGAAGCCTGACATGGGGCTCAGAACCTTCACTCCTGTGGGTGGACTTCTGTGGTATACGTGTTCTCCAGTTTGTGAGTCACCCACCCAGCAGTTATGGGATTTGATTTTATTGTGATTGCGCCTCTCCTACCACCTAATTGTGGCTTCTCCTGGGTATCTTTTTTGGTGAGTTCCAGTGTCTTCCTGTCGATGATTGTTCAGCAGTTAGTTGTCATTATGTACTCTTTTGTCTGTCTGCTTTCCTTCAACATTATGTTTATAAGATCCATCCATCTCATTGTGTGTAGCAATAATTCTATCATTCTAGTTGCTGTGTCGTATTCCATAGTATGAATAAACTACAGTTTGTTTATCTATTCTTTTGTTAATGGAAATTTGAGTTGTTTCCAGTATTGGGCTGTTGGGCTAAAGCTACTATGAACATTCACACACAGGTCTTTCTATAGACCAATTATTTTCTTCCAGGTAGTTTTTCTCTGTCCTGCTTCCCCTCATTGAAGTATCTACTCCATTATGTGCTTGGGGGTGTATTTTGATCATTCTAAAGCAGAGAAAGGGAGTTTTCTTGCCTTACTTTTAAAAGTGTGCGCCCTTACAAAGTAGCATTGTGAAACATCTGAGGTCTGGAGGAGACAGGACTTCCTCTGCACAGACCCTGGAAGATTTGCTCCGATGGGAGTGGTCAGGAGAGATGCAGGGAGAAGGAGACACATAGGGGCCAGTGGACCCCAGAGGAGGCAGACAGGATTCGATGGGGACACGGGGCCAGAAATGAGAAAAATGTGAGCAAAGGGCTATGGAACTGGTCCAGAGTCTTGGTTACAAACAGAAAACTCAGTTAAATTAAGGAGTAGAGGAAGTTATTGACTGATCAAATCAAGAGGAAAGCATGGAACCATGATCAGAAAATGGGAAGAAGCTAAAGGAATTTAGGAGGCTGGACTGTTAGCCAAGGTCATGTCAAAGGAGTGGCCTGGTTGGGATGAGATATGGATCCCGAGTGCATGAGCTGACACCCTAGACCTTGATTGCATGAGCTGACACCCTAGACCTTGAATGCATGAGCTGACATGCTAGAGCTTGAGTGCATGAGCTGACATGCTAGACCTTGAGCGCATGAGCTGACACCCTAGACCTTGAGTGCATGAGCTGACTCCACCACTGCTGCCACCTTGGAGACTGGAAGGCACGAGCTGACGCCTTTGTCATCTATGTGGCCCCTGGATGCAGGTGCTGAGGCCACGGCCATCTCCAAGCCCTGAATACTGAGGCTGGACCCCCACTGCCAGGTTGCATCTTACAGCCACCCTGAGACCTGGGTGCTGGGCCTGGGCCCCACCACTGCCACCCTGGAGGCTAGAGCTTTCTCATCTGGAATTGCCACTGGCACTGCAATAACACTGAACACTCCCACCCTGGCTGCCAGAATGGCATCTAAATAATTCCTGCCTCCTTGAGTCACTGGCTCCAGACTCAAGGACCGGTTTTTCTGAGGTCATGCCCAGACACCCGTCACTGGGGAGGGGGGGAGTACCTGGTCTTTTATCATCTCTCTAGTGGGAGACAAGTGCTGTCACAATGGGGATTTCCAGACAGAACAAGGGGTGCAGATGCTGGTCAGAGCAAAGCACCCCAACATTCAGCACAGTCTCCCCAAGGGCCTCCTTCAAGCACCGGGAGCCACTTGTTGCGACCACACACACCCTACTCCATCCAACAGGCACTGTCTGTGACCTGCAGCAGGGCTTTTGTCAGCTGTCCTTGGACGTCCAGAGAGGACCTTTCCTCAACAGCAGCCAGCTGGTCACCAAGTCCTGGCTAATTGGGACCAATGGCTGCTTGTGCTGGAGCCTTAGCTTGGTGCCCACGCACTGAGGCCACCCCCATGGACCCCTTTCCACCTGGGAATCAAGAGAAGCCAGTGGATCCCGGAGTCCTAATGGGGCACTGGTTACGGGAGGAAGGAGCTCTATCACATGAACTGTGGAGGTTTCCCCAAACAGACTAGCTGTTTATTGTAGGAACCACAGGACATGCAATGGCCTGCAATCCATGGACAGTTCTGCACTCTGCTCCGTATACCTCAGCCATCATATTATTACTTTTCACTTCAAGATAGTGCAGTCTGTATCTGCATCATTTAAGGGCAGGCAATATACATGGGACCACTCTGACCTCCCCTGCAAAACTAGAGAGGCATGTTCCCCAAATGATCCTCGGGTGTGATCATTCACTAGAAGGACTCACAGAACTCACAGAAAGCTGTTATACTCATGGTTATGGTCTATTTCAGGCAAAGGGTTAAATTCAGCCAAGGGAAGAAGAAGGTCCAGGGTCCAGGAAAGTTCTGAACATGGAGCTGCCAGTTGCCCCCTCCCTATGGAGTCATGGACAGCCTCCCTTTCCTGGTACTGACATGCGACAACATGCACGGAGTGCATGGGAAGCTTGCCTGGGCCTCGGGGTCCAGGGTCTTTACTGGGCTCCACAGTCTGCTGCCCATGTGGCTGAGCTCAGTCTCAAGCCCTTTGCCTCAGGAGGCTGAATTGCTACCACATGACCCAAAGCCCCTCACAATCACATTATTAGACTTTCTGGTGTGGCCAGTCCCACCCTAAATGAAGACCCTCCTTTCAGGCATGACATTCCAAGTGTTGAGAGGTTACCTCCTAGAAGCAGAGGATGAAAGCCAGATCTCTCTTTGGGCAGGGTTAAATTCTTTACTACACAGTATCTCTAAATAAACGCAACTTAAAAAAAATAACCACTATACAATTATCACACCTCAAAAATGTGCAATAATTCCTTAATGTCATCACATAGCTAGTCATTGATCAAATTTCCACTTATTGTACATATCATAATTTTTTAACAGTTTTTCGTTTGTTTGTTTGAATTAGGATCCAAGTAAGGGCTACATGCTGGTTGACAACTATTTAAATTCTCTGTTTTGTAGGTACCCCCTCCATACTTTTTCCTTGCAATTTATTTGTTGAAGAAATTGATCTTTTATTCTGTAGAACCGACCACAGTCTGGATTTCACTAACTGTCTCCCTGTGGTGTGTGTTAACATGTTCCTCTGTCCCCTGTATTTCTTGTAAATTGGCTTCTGGGTCCAGAGGCTCACCAGATTCCTGTACTTCATACATGGTGGTGTGCTCTCCCTTGGGGGCCCCTGTTATCTGGCGCCTCTGTTTTTGTGATGCTGGCAGCCATCAATGGTCATTGTTTACATCCAAGCAAGCACACTCACCAAGATGGCACTCTTTCACACCCAGAGATAACAAGATCTAGTCTCATCCAAAGAAAGGACCACCTCCCTCCTTACCAATATCCCCAGAGTCACTGGGCTAAGGCTCGTTTGGCCCCCCGGCTTACATTGTACACAAATCTGATGGACAGCCACAGTGGTCCTCTCTTATCCACGTGGGACCTGCAGTCCCAACCTCAGTGAGCTTCTTTCCACCTGGCAGAAAGAGAAGCGTTCTGCCTATAGCATCATACTGCTGCTTTACACCTGCAAAATCTAAGACCGAGAGAGGTTTAATGACATGTCCAAGGTCACACAGCTGATAAATAGCAAAGCCAGAATTTAAACTCAGGTCTGTGTCTTCCCAAAGTCCACACTCTTCCCCCTGTCCCCTTGCATCTTAGGTAATAAGCTATGGGCACCTGTAATTAAGAAGGAAAAAGGGATGCAAGTCCAGTCTTTGACTTAGTTTTTTTTTTAATTATAATTAAAATAAAAGGTAGGCCCAGGGCACAAGTGGCCTTTGTGAAATAAAATACAAACGAATGAACCTGGAGCTGCAGGGGGATGCTTCTCAAGATGAATGAGCAACGTGAGGGCACCCATGCAGAGCAGTGACTCATGAGTGCCTACAGGCACAGGAAGTGATTAGGAGAAAAAGGCAGGGAGATTATTCAGCTCTACTCTTGTGAAAAATATCTTGCTAAAATGTGTAGCCTGGGAAAATGGAACATGGATCAAACAGAGAAAGCTGGAAGTTCAGAATCACTGCGGGGTGGCAATCCTTTTCTGTGCCACCAAGTACAAAACAGAACAAAGCAAAAAGGTGCAGGTGATCATCCGACTGATTTAATTGCATTCACAGAATGCTAATTTTTCAAAACTTTGGAAGCTCTGGGCTTTAGAAACACCTGGAAATTGTACTTAAACTTTGAAATATACTTTTCTGCAGGCTCTTGGTTACTGGTCCCCCAGCGTGGGGATTAGCCATCATGCTGGGAACACTGACTCCCTGCGTACCAGCAGGCTGTGTGCCAATGTTCTGAGGGTGGGCAAAGCAGGAGGTCCCTGAGGAGGTGTGAGCAGATGAAGATAGTCCAGCAGGGGGATGGCAGACCACCTGGATCAGCTGCACACTCAGAGCTCCCTGCACGGGTGAGGGGTCACTGAATATGTTGGAGGTAAGTGTGAGTTTGTGGGGCATGCTAAGAAATGTTACATTTATCAGAACAGAAACATTGAGGGAAATAAATCATTCTTTCCTTAGTAAAATAATCAGGATCTTTGGTTCAAGCTTCAGTGTCATTGATATGCTTGTGGGAGAGTAATGTTTTGAAAGTAAGAAAAACCAGTAAGATTTTTATTTCTATTCCCTGTATATTACACAGCAACAATTTTGCAAAAATAGCCAAGTGAGGGGGAGGTGGAGACCCCCCTTGGGAAGGAGGCTTTGACATCCCGGCTGATGGGAAGTAGAAATGAGAGCCCCCAGGGAATTGTGGGAAGGAGAAGGGGTGGTGATGGGGAAGATGGTGAGATGCACGTCCTGACTCCTCCGCCTTAGACTGGGGGAGACTTAGAAGCAGAGAACATTGGCCATGTTTCCCACATGGAGTGAGAGCTCCTCTGATCAGGCCAAGAGGGAGAAGAGAATTCGAGTTAGCACTTCCCTGAGCCCTTGATACCCAGGCGCCACGTAAGGATCCAGGCAGACCCCTGGGCTCCGAGGGTGGGGAATAGTGGTAAAGCCTTGGGAAACTGACAGAGGGGTTGCTGTGTTGGGGCAAAGTGACTCGTAGCCAAGAGCTGCAGGGAAAGTCACCCAGGCTGGGGACTGAATGTGAGTCCCAAACAGATTTTAGCAACAGAGAGGGCTGGGTTGGGAGGCTAAGTCAAGAGAGGAGATCCCAGGCTCTGACGGGGCCTAGAGCTGGACCACACACTCACCAGACACAATTCCAGCCTCCACTGCAAACAGTGAACTAGGGGCCTCTCCAAGGAGGCAGAGGAGCCACAGCTGGACCTGGACCTGTGTGCATGGACCTGAGCTCCCTCCCTCCATCAGCAAGAAGCCCCCTCCTCAAACACCACATAACACCTGAGAAGGAACAGAGATTTAGAAGGCTAGCCATTAATTCAAAACATGCCGAGTTAAGGGGATTCTTCAGTATTTTGGTTCAAGTTAGAAATGACCAGCTTAGACCTGGTAGGATGAGTGTTGGGATCCTGTGGACGAGCTGCTTTCTTTGAATGTGAATTTGTAGACTTGTTACATGGGAAAGCAGGGGTGAGATACAAGTGTCCTGACCTCGGCTCTCTAGGTTGAATTCTTGGATAGGTTGAGGGCAAAACTGAAAGCTGAGGTCATTTGACTCGTCCCTTTAGAAACGTGGAAGGAGCTGCTTCACAGGGCCCTCTGGACCCACACAGAGAAAATTCAGAGGCTTTGATTAGACAGCGAGCTTGAGTCTAGCTTCCAGGCTCTCCTTGTCTTCCCTGCAGGAAGGAAGTGATGCGTTAAGTTCTACACTGCATGGAGGGATGTGGAAAGGATTCGATGGTGCTGCAGCCAGCTTACCATGGGGGACATGGTGACTGGAGTAAAATAACTGATTGGTCTCCTTAGCTGAGGACCAGTCTCACGAGGGGCATCTGTCACTCTGTCCACATCCCATTGGCCAGAACTAGTCATATGACCAGACCCAGATGCAAGGGAGGCTGGGACATGCAGTCTTCTGTGTGCCCTGGAGGTAAAGGAAATGTTTAGTGAACACAGCACTGTTTTGACTGCAGGACAGACCACAGGTGCACACGCCGTGCCAGCAAGAGCTGAGACGGCCAAGGTTAAGTATGGAAGCTTGCTGAACCCTGACAGATTCACAACTGGAGACCTCAGAAGGGATACTACCAGGGACACTGTCCCCTCCCCACCCCTGGCCAGCGTGGGGACTCCATGAACAACTGCACAGGGACTCCCCCCACCGCAGTGTTCCCAAGAGAAGATACGTACTTCCTCATTCCCAGGTGCCATGTCAGGGAATAGAAGGAGGAGAGGCAGAATTTGAAAGACCCGAGCATTTACCTGAAGGAGACTATTATGAACTGAAGGAGACGGCTAAAGCCCAAAGACAGAATTATTGTTCATTGTCAAGGTTGGTTCCCGGTTACCCTGAGGGATGCGGGCAGGGAGGCTCCCTAGGGAGATTCATTCTCTTATTGTTAATAAGGAAGCCACACTTTCTTTCCCCACCTGAGTATGGAGCGTGTTCATGTGTGGCCTTGCACAATGTTTTATTTAGCTGAGCTCAAAATCCACACCAAGAAATGAGTTTTGCGTGTTCTCTTTTTTGTTTTTTAAAGATTTTTTTGATGTGGACCATTTTTAAAGTCTTTGTTGAATTTGTTACAGTATTGCTTCTGTTTTATGTTTTGGCTCTTTGGCAGCGAGGCATGGGGAATCTTAGCTCTGCGACCAGGGATCGAACCTGCACCACCCTCATTGAAAGGCAAAGTCCCAACCACTGGACCACCAGGGAAGTCCCCTTGTCTGTCTTCTTGACTGGCCTAAGGTATGTGCCCACTGGGTTGCTCTCCTTTAAGACTCTTCCTGGAACTCTTTTGTGGGACTTCTGGGGACAGGACCCCCCTTGACCTGAGCTTTACAAGAATCATAGCTTGAGGTCTGTCTGGAAGCAGGAGTGTGGGCAAGATGTCTTCTAGTTTAATCGGTCTATGGTGGGTAACACAGGGTGCCTTTTTAAAAATGTGACCATCAATATTAGTTTAGCTACTGTAAGCTGAAAAGTCAGCTTGCCAGTAACAAAGAGGTAGTGTTTATGGCCAGAGTGAAGCATTAGGGACTTGTGGTGACTGTGGCAAAAAGACCCCATGTCCTGTCCAACAATATTCAGATTCATTAAAAAAAAAAGCACAAACCACTAGGGGGTAACTAGTGGATGTTCCCCCCGCCTTAGTCTCATCAGCTGCCAGACCTAAGGGGCCAGTTCACCTTCCCCTGATGGGGACGCCCTCTCACCCGCTCAGCACACGGGCACCAGCAACCACATGGCCCAGAGGGGGATGACATTTGTCTTCTCATCCCAGCGTAAGTCCTGTCTTCCCAGGTGATGTGCTCCGTCCAGTGTAGACCTCTTTCCAGTGGTTTAGGGTGTGAACAACCTGCAGAGAAACACTTGCAGGAGTGTGAGTTTGCTGCGTGCCTCTCATGACATCATTGTTACAGAACACGGCAGGCCAGCATCCAGACACACTGCTAGCCAGGCTTTGGGATACCAGGGGATGGATGGACCCCCCGAAACATGTTGGGTTCTCCTAGCCCAGTTTGGTTAGTCGTCAGTGTTCATCAAGTATGAAGTAAACACTGTTTTCCTTGCTCACATTAACTCCTCCTGACCTGTTCATAGAAAACGACACCTACCTTCAGAAGCACAGCAATGATACGGGCAGTTGAGATCCATACTGGGAACATGTTCGTTTCTCCCAATTAAGTAACAAGTCCTACAGGCACAGCTCTGCTAGAACACAACTTCACATTCCCCCAAAGAATACTTAACCTCTCACTCCCAACATCAGCATTAGGTTAACAGTGAACCCCCCGAGAACACTGCATGGGCAATTGATTTATTCAAGCCCGGTTTAAAGGGCCATGGTGTTGAGTTCCCCCTGAGAGTAAAAATCACATTCTAATACTTCTAGGTCAGAGAGTGACAGAGACTTTTAAATCAGTTTGTTTTAGGATCATGGGGAGAATAAAAGTGTTTTTTTTCAAGACTGGCTACAGTTTGAGCCACTTAGCTTAGGATAAAGGCAGAATTTCTTGTAAGGGAGAGCCATTCTGTAATTTAGCTAAATAATTATAATGAGTGTATATATGGGGTTAAATAAGGTCCCCCAAATTCATGTCTACCTGGAACCTCAGAATGTGACCTTAATTGGAAATAGGGTTTTGCAGGTGTAACCAGCTAAAATGAGGTCCTACTGGATTAGGGTGCATCCTAACCCAATGACTGGAGTCTTTATAAGAAAAGAAAAGAAAACACAGACACACAGGGAAAATGCCATGTGACAATGGGGCAGGGATGTGTCTACAAACTAAAGAATGCCAAGAATTGCTGGTAACCCAGAAGCTGGAACGGGCAAGGAGGGGTCCTCCCCTAGAGCTGGGAGGGAGTATAGCCCTGCCCACACCTGAGTTCAGACTTCTACCCTCCAGAGCTGTGAGAGAATATATTTTTGTTGTTTTCAGCCACCCAGTTCATGATAATTATTTTCAGCAACCCTAGGAAACTAATACTGTGTATTTGATTTTGAAAGGTGATGTCCCTTTGAGAATAGTTGAAAGTTTAAAAGAAGTTTGAAAGGTATTTTTTTAAGTTTTTTTTTTTAAGTTTAAAGTAAAAAAAAATTAGAGCTCTGTATAATAAAGAATAGAAATTTTGAAGCTTTCGTGGGTAGGTGCTTCGATGAGGAAGGTGGGACAGAATTCAGGCATAGAATGTGGCAGGAAAGGTGACCACAGGAAGATCAATACCAGGAGAAAATCTTAGGGTTCACTTTGTCCTGGAACACCCCATGACATTAGGACACCATTACAAGCGTTTTGAAAATTATGGTATCTTTTACCAATGATCAGAAACAAGTATATGCTATAGAAAAGTCACCAGCAAACCAGAGCTGGTAACTCTCAGTATTTGGGGAACATGCACTATAACCATGTCTGGGGGGAAAACGTCTGGCCAGACGACTTCCTGTTTGGCTGAGTATGTTCTCTGTGGGAGAGAAGCAGCCATACAGGTGCCCTGGAAATACAAGGCATGACTTTCTCATCTCTCTTTCTGTGCACTTCTAAGATGTTGCTCCAGAATCTGTGCCCCAACTCCAAACAGACCCCCTTGGACCCTGTGGTAGGCAGAGCAATGGCTCCCCAAAGACGTCCTAGTGCCTGGAAACTGTGGGTATCGCCTTCAAAGGCAGAAGGAATTTTGTAGATGTGATTAGGGTTGAGGACTTTGGCATGGGGGGGTAGTTTCCTGGATCACCCAGGTGGGTCCAATCTAGTCACATGAGCACTTCAAAGCAGGGCACCTTTCCAGCTGTGGTCAGAGAGATGTGACATTGCTCGCTTTGAGGCTGGGGGAGGAGAGCCATGAGCCAGGGAATGGAAGAGCCTCCAGAATCCAGAAAAAGAAAAAAAAAGCATTCTCCTTATATTAGTCTGCTCAGGCTGCCCTAACAAAATAGCCTAGTGGCTTAAACAACAGAAATTTATTTCTCACAGTTGCGGAAGCTGGACGTCAAGACCAAGTCCTCTTCCTGGCTTGTAGGGGGTGCCTTTTCTTGGTATGTGCACACAGTGTGAGAGATCTCTCTCTCTTCCTCTTCTTACAAGGCCACTAATCCTATTGGATTAGGACCCCACCCTTATGACTTTATTTAACCTTAATTACCTCCTAGAAGCTCTAGCTCCAAGTATAGTCACATCGGAGGTTAGGGCTTCAACATATAAATTTGGGGTGAACATAATTCAGCTCTCCCCTTACTCTCCCCTTAGAGTCTCCAGAGAGGAATGCAGTGCTACTGATGCCTAGATTTTAGCCCAGTGAGATCCTTGTTAGGTTTCTGACCCACAGAACTGTAATATAGTAAAACTGTGTTGTTTAGCCACTAAGTTTGTGGTCATTCGTTATAGCAACAGAAAACCAGTACAGACCCCCTAACCGTCTCTTTGGCATCCTTCCATCTTTCATGGACTAGGTTTGCGATGCAGACTAAATGGCCATGTGCCCAGCAGTATGCTACACACAGCATCTCTTGTCCTTCAGCACCTACGGGGCCCTATGAGTGTACCTACAGACAAGTACTGTGGGCCCCTAGAGGGTAGGGATTGTGTTGGTCATGCCTCTGCTGGCCTAGTCCAGTGCCTAAAACATAGTAGATGTTCAATAGGGATTTGTCAAATTAAAAAAAAAAAAAAGGAAGGACATTGATGTTTAGAAAGGTTACATAATTTTCTCAGGATCATGGGATCTGATCTGTCCATCCAAATGAAAGTCATACATTTCCTATCACAAGGTGTAAGCCCCCAAATTATAGTCCTTGAATACAAAAGCCAGAGAACATATATTTATTCAATTCCCCTGTCACAGGTTCTTTTGATGCATTGTTTTCATTTGGGTCTTAGGAGGCAGACATTAATTGTATTCATTGGATGGGTGAGAAAATCGAAACTCAGAGAGGTTAAGAAATGTTCTCCAAGTTTTAAGAGTCATAGTTGTGGCAGAAACGATTTCAAAACCCAAGTCTGTTAGGTTTTTGCCAAGTCAATGTTTTTCCCACTGCCTCACACTGTGCATGTAGTATTTATTTTCATTTGCACATGTTCATGAGTTGCCCTATGAAAGCAGAACCTTTGAACGTTCTCTTTGAATGTTCTAACTGTTCACTGTGACCGTGATCTTTCGAAGGCAGGAAGCATGTCTACTCCTTTCCTTTTATTCCGAGTGGCAGCTCATTTCAAGTGGCACATCACATACACACCTGGCAGCAGACTTCCTGAGTTTAACACAGATCTCAGAGGTATGCTTATACTAATTAGAGCTGCTTCAAAACTTTAGAACAGCTGGAAGTATTTTGTTCTAAAGAGCCACTCAGTCAAGACATTTTTGGGATGCTTGTCATACAAGACACACCATATGGAGGATAGAACCAAATCCACCTGGAGGCAGTATGCCCTGGTTGTTGATGCCTGGGTTCTAAAGTCGGACACGTCTGGCTTTGGATCCCTGGACCACATCACTCACTAGCTGTGGGACTTTGGCAAGTTATCCCAGCCCTCTGAACCTCGGTTCCCCATCTCTACCACTAGTTCTTTTTTTTTTTTTTTTAACATCTTTATTGGGGTATAATTGCTTTACAATGGTGTGTTAGTTTCTGCTTTATAACAAAGTGAATCAGTTATACATACACATATGTTCCCATATCTCTCCCCTCTTGCATCTCCCTCCCTCCCACCCTCCCTATCCCACCCCTCCAGGTGGTCACAAAGCACCGAGCTGATATCCCTGTGCTATGTGGCTGCTTCCCACTAGCTATCTACCTTACGTTTGGTAGTGTATATATGTCCATGCCTTTCTCTCGCTTTGTCACAGCTAACACTAGTTCTTATTTCCCAGGTTTTGTTTGGTTTCACTTTATTTTGATTTGTTTTTGGTTTTTGGGGGTGTAAGGATTAAGAGAAATATATGAGATGGTATTAGCATGGATCCTGGGACATAGAAAACACTTATTAAATGTTAGCTATTAGTAGTAGTAGTACAAAATGTAATATATGTAAAGTACTTATTAATATGATGTCTGGCATATACTGAGCACTGAAAACTATTATATGGTATTATTAATAAGATGTGGTCACTGCCATTATGAAACATCAATCCAGATAAGATATAAGACTGACACGCAGAGATTTTAAAAGCCTCAGAGTGAGACTTCCACTTTCTGGTCTAGCATGTAAGGAGCTTGGCAGCCATCCCTCCTGTCTTCACAGCAAGGAAAAAGCTGAACTAGCTGAAAATCAACAACTCTTCTTAGATCCAGGTCACAGGGCAAACCACTCTCCCCCAAAACTGAAGGGACTGCCAGACACAGAGAATCACAACTTACTGGGCAGAATCCCAGGAGCAGAAAACTCCACAGGAACCAGTACTGAAGTAGGAAAACCGGAACTGTAATTGACAAATTTCTGTGGGGCTCAGTGTGCGCAGGTCTGAGAGTTAAAAACTCTGGGTCTTTGGCAGGGGTCCTCAGACTTGAGTGAGTTTTGCTTCCAGGAGCCCTACCAGATTCTCACTATGAAGATCAGAGAAAAATACCCTCATGCTTTTGGTGTGGGTGAAGAACAAAATACACATTCTTCTCAAGCTCACACGGAACATTCACCAAAGTAGACCACATTCTGGGACATAAACACACCTCAACAAATCTAAAAGAATAAAAATCATACAAAGTATGCTTTCAGACCATAATGAAATTAAACTGGAATTCAATAACAGACATAGCTGGAACAGAGTACTTGGAAAACCCCAAAAACTTGGAGGTTAAACACCATACTTCTAAATAACTCATTAGTCAAAGAAGAAATCTCAAGAGAAATTTTAAAATATTTTGAAATAAATGAAAAAGAGATTGTAACTTATCAAAACTTATGGGGTGTAGTGAAAGCAGTGCTTACAGGGAAATTTAAAGCATTGAATGCTTGTATTAGAAAAGAAGAATCCAAAATCTCTAATCTTTTACCTTAGGAAACTAGAAAAGAAGACCAAATTAAATCCAAAATAAACAAAAGAAAAGAAATAATAAAAATTAGAAGAGAAATCTATGAAGTTGAAAATAGGAATTCAACAGAGGAAGTCAACAAAACCCAACATTGGTTCTTTGCAAAGATCCATAAAATTGATAAACCTTTAGCTGGGTTTACTAAGAAAAAAAATAAAAATTACTAATATCAGAAATGAAAGAGGAGCTATCACTAATCCTATGGAAATTAAAAAGATAATAAAGGAATATTATGAATAACTCTATACTGGCACATTGGATAACCTAGATGAAATAGACCAATTTCTTGAGTTTATTTCATGAGTCTAAAAATAAGTCAACCACATCTATCATATCTATCAGTCTACCACAACTCACACAAAGAACAAGAGATAATCTGAAAAGGCCTGCTAAAGAAATTGAATCAATAGTTAATAATGTTCCAAAACAGAAAACACCAGGCCCATATGGCCTTGCTGGTGAATTCTACCAAATAATTAAGGAAAAAATTGCACCAATTTCCTACAATTTCTTAAAGGAAGTGAAAGCAGAGTGCATACTTTCTAACTGACTCTATGAGGCTAGCATTACCCTAATACCAAAATCACACAGGACGTTACAAGAATGAAAAACTATAGACCAATATCTCTTGTGAACATAGATGCAAAAATCCTCAATAAAATATTAGCAAATTGAATCCAATACATAAAAAAGAATTACAATTCTTTTGTACAATTCTTTTGTACAATTCTTTCACCATGACCAGTGAGATTTATTCCCAATATGCAAGGCTGGTTCAGCATCTGAAAATTGATTAAATCAATTCACCACATTGACAAGCTAAAGAAAAAAATCTGATCGTGTTAAATGTAGAGAAAGCATTTGACATGGGTATATCCAGTACCCATGATAAAAATGCCTAGAAAACTAGGAATAGAGGAAAAATTCCTCAATTTGAAAAAGAATATCTATTTAAAAAAACAGCTAGGGAATTTCCTGGTGGTCCAGTGGTTAGGACTCTGAGCTTTCACTACTGAGCGCCTAGGTTCTATCTGTGGTTGGGGAGCTAAGATCCCAGAAGCCCCACAGTGTGCCCCCCACCAAAAAAAACCAACAAAAATCAACCAACTAACCAACCAACCAACCAACCAAAACAGCTAAAATCATACTTAATAGTGAAAAACTGGATATTTTCCTGCTAAGATCAGGAGCAAGTCAAGGGTATCTACTCTTGGTTTTTTGTTTTGTTTTGTTTTGTTTCTGCGGTACGCGGGCCTCTCACTGCTGTGGCCTCTCCCGTTGCAGAGCACAGGCTCCGGACACGCAGGCCCAGCGGCCATGGCTCACGGGCCCAGCCACTCCGCAGCATGCAGGATCCTCCCGGACCGGGGCACGAACCCATGTCCCCTGTATCGGCAGGTGGACTCTCAACCACTGCGCCACCAGGGAAGCCCAACTATTTCATATCCTTTTGATTTGATGCTACTAATCTATATTGGTGTTAATTATAAGAAATAGAGTCTACATGGTTAATGAGTACCTTGCATATTTTTATAGGATCAATCGTAACCCCCCCACCCCAATTCATGTGTTGAAGTCCTAAGTCTCAGTACCTTAGGATGTGACCTTATTTGGAAGTAGGGTAGTTGCAGATGTAATTAGTTAAAGTAATACGAGGTCATTAGGTGTGCCCTAATCCAATATGACTAGTGTCCTTATAAGAAAGGGAAATCTGGACACAGAGACACACACGCAGAATGCCACTTAAAGATGGAGACTGAGATTGGGGTTATCCATCCACAAGGCCAGGAACACCAAAGATTGCCAGCAAACTACCCGAAGCCAGGAAAGAGGCACAGGACAGAGTTTTCCTCACAGTCATAAGAAGGAAGCAACCCTGCCAATACCTCGATTTCGAACTTCTAGCCTCCAGAACTGTGACACAATGTACCTCCATTGTTTAAGCCCCCCAGCATGTGGTGCTTAGGTGCTGCAGCCCCAGCAAACTAATCCTGTGAGTCCATCAACATTGGCTCTTCCACAGGGATGGCTAAGGGTGGTCCCCAGGATAGACTAGCACATGAATGCAGCTGGCCCTCAGTAGCCACAGATGTGGAACCTGCAGAAACAGAGGGCTGACGGTACGATGCCATTTTATGGAAGGGACTTGAGCATCTGTGGATTTTGGTATCCATGGGGCTGGGTGGGTCCTGGAACCAATCCCCTGCAGGTACAGAGGGATGGATGCACTGACCCCCTGCCCCCAGTCACAAGTGCTCACAACGATGACTTTTCATGACCTGTTCACCTTGAGCTTACCTTAAAAACACCCATGATGGTACTTAATAGTGCATTACTGCTGCTCACCACTAGGAAGGAATGGCTCAGGTGTTCCAAGAAAAGCGTCACTCACCTGTAAACTTTGTGTTGTTTTAGAGATGCCAATGGGGGGCCGCCATCCAGTCATGCTTGATGTGGAGCCTGTCCAAGAAATTGGCTGAGAGGTCACCAGATTCCTTGTGGGGGGGTTATTGCCAACTCTGTTTGATTTTGATGTAATAATCAAAGTAGTCCTTTTCTATCTTCTTACATAAATACATGGCAAAAGAATTCTTTGCACTAGAGAGGGACTTCCAGCAGCCATCAGAGAGTAAAAGGCTTGTGTTTCCTATCACAGCAGAATACAGCCCTCAACATCCCCCTGGGGTGGAAGAAGTATCCTGCTCTCACGCCTTGTGATAAGGGCTGACCCAGCCATGTTCCTGGTGGTATATGCTCTGGTCTGGGGTGTGCCTACCCACAGTGCTGCTTCCTCAGTCCCTTCTATGCAATGGGCATTTTGGGTTACTTTTCAGGGGGTGGGCCTTTATCCAATATGACTGGAGTCCTTGTAAGAAGAGGAAATTAGGAAAAGGACATGCACAGAGGGAAGACCACGTAAAGACACAGGGAGGAGAAATGACCATCTGTAGGCCAAGGTAAAAAGATTAACTTCTGTTGTTTAAGTCACCCAGTCTGCGGTACTTTGTTCCAGTAGCCCTAGCAAACAAATACAGTGCAAATCAATCAGCAGCTCCGAGGCCTGGGTTTTGACTGGTCCTTGTCATTTGAGGCATTGGAATTCCTGTGAAAACAGTGGCTGGTTTACTTGTGAGAGCAATAGATTGAGTATTTAACCTCAATCTTCACCTATATTTACACCTTCATCATGGCTTCATCCTGAGCAGTGTGTACTTTCCTGCCCCTTGATTTTGGCCTTGGGACTTGCTTTGACCGGCAACATGTGGGCAGAATGGACACAGTGCCAGTTTCACACATAGACCATAAGAAGCTTTCTGTTTCCATTTCTCCTCTTGCACCCCTGCCATTTCTATGACAATAACATGACTCAGCCTCAGAGCCTACGAGAGTGAGGGAGGTGGAGCAGAGTCTTCCTGGCTTAAAGTAGAGCCATCTGGTCAACCCAGCCTACATCAGCACACCCCCACCAACCTGCAGACGCAGGAGTGAGCCCAGATGACATTAGCAGGTCTTCTTCCAGATGACTGCCAGCCACATGAGTAACGCTCGTTGTTAAATGGCACCAAGACGGTGTGGTTATCACACAGCATTTCATGGCAATAGCTAACGTATACGATGAACACGTGACCTGGGATTGTTCGATCCAGATAGAAACCAAAGATATTTTTTTCAGCACTGGGAAGAGTTGGTCTTTCTCAGAGGGAGCACATAGCGTGGAAATTTTAGACAGCTTGCAGATGGTTACTGAGGAGCTAGAACAGAGAAATGAAAGGAAGCTGTGCTCTTATCAGCGTTGTTGAGCCACGAGATCAAATCAAACGTAAGTCTTGAACTACCTCTAAAACACCCAGTTACACGAGCAAAGGAATTCCCTTGTTGTTTAAGCCCAGGTGGTTTAGATTTTCCATTACTTCAAAAATATAGACTCAGAACTTCTGGTTTCAGCTCCAACATGTAAAGAGCTTGGAAGTCATCACTCCTGTTCTTACAACAGAAACATTCTGAGTAGACTGGAAATAAACAGATTTTCTCAGACCCATCAAGGATTTGAAATCAGAGGGTAAACTACCACCCCCGAATTTGGAGAGATGGTGAGTGCACACAGAGACTCTGCTTACCTGGAGCAGAAGGTGCTGGAGACATAAATGGGTAGAAACACTTACATGATGATTTTGATGAATTGCTGGAGGTGAGCATGGACTAGCTTGAGAGTGAGAAACTTCTGGAGTCTGAAGTCTTGGTGGGGGCCCACGCTTTTGAGGACCTACTTTCAGGAACCCTACCAGGTTCTTATCATGAAGCCAAGAAAGATCCCTTCATGGCTATGACAGGAGGAGGGGAAAGCATTGTGAAATATGCCCAGAGAGTTCTCCAAAGCAAATGCTTACTCTTGAGGGGGAAAGATTTTACCAGAACCTAAGGGAAGGGGAAAAAAGCTAAGGAACCCTTGTGAAGGTCACAGCCCAGGGACATAGGCCTCTGAAAAGACTGAGATTTAAACAAATGATTACAGAACGCTTCCTCTCCCCAGCACCTTAGCACCACATCAATAGGGCTCCAGTATAACATTGGATTACAGCTGATAGAGCTGCAAGGCACAGACTCTATTCAAGGAGCCCAAAGGCAACAGGAAAGATAAAAACAAAGATGCCAGACAAATATGAAGCCTCTGACATCTACAGTTACAGCAAACATTAAACACAGCCCAACTCTTAGACAGATTAACACAGAACCTTACACTAAAGGCTTTTACCTCAGTTCTTATTACCCAATACATCATGTTCAACATTTAATAAAATATTACAAGGTATGCTAAAAGGCAAGAAAAAACGCAGCCTGTAGAGAGAAAGGAAGCATTAGAACCAGATGCTTTTTAATTCCCTGGAATTAAAAATAACTATGATTAATATGTTACAGGCTGTAATGGAAAAACTAGACAACACTCAAGAACAGATGGATAATGTAAGCAGAGAGATGGAAACTATAACAAATAATCAAAAGGAAATCCTACAAATCAAAAGCACTGTAATAGAAATGAAGAAAGCATTTAATGGGCTCATCGGTATATTCAGCACAGCCAAGGAAAGAATCAGAGAGGTTAAAAATGTGCCAGTAGAAAGTTCCCAAACTAACATGAGAAAAAAGAACAATAACAACAAAAAAAAAGGCAGAACAAAATATTCTAGAACTGTGGGGAAGTTCCAAAAGTTATAGCATATGCACACTTGGAGTACCAAAAGGAGAAGAAAGACAAAGAATAAGATGAAGATGAAATATTTGAAGTAATAATGACAGACAAGTTTCCAAAATTAATGAAAGACACAAAACCACAGACCTAGGATGCTCAGAGAACACCAAGATAAATACCAAAAAAAATCTACACTTAGATAGACCATATTTAAATTACAGAAAACCAATGATAAAGTCTTGAAAGAAGACAGGGTGGGGGGTGGAGGGGTCTTATCTATAGAGAAACAAGGATAGGAATTACAGGGGACTTCTCATCAGAAACCATGCAAGCAAGCAGACAATGGTGTGAAATATTTAAAGTGTTGAAAGAAAAAAAAAAATAGAATTCTATATCAAGCAAAATTATCCTTCAAAAGTGAAGGAGAAATAAAGATTTTCTCAGTAAAGCAAAAACTGAGGGAATTCATTGCCAGTGAACCTGTCCAGACAGAAATGTTTAGAAAGTTCTTCATGAAGAAGAAAATTATATAAGTCAGAAACTTGGATATACATTAAAAAAGGAAAAGCATCCGAGGAGGAATTTTTAAGAAGGTAAAATAAAAACTTTCATTTTTCTTGCTCTTTTTTTCCACCTTCATCCATTCTGCAGACCCCCAACCCCCAGACTGGCGATCACCAATCTGTTTCCTGTGTCTGTAAGTTGGATTTGTTTTAGAGTCCACATATAAGTGAAATAAAACAGTATTTGTCTTTCTTTATCTGACTTATTTCACTTCACATAATGTCCTCAAGGTCCATCTATGTTTTCTCAAATGGCAGAATTTCTTTCTCTTTTTATGGCTGCCTTTTCCTTCTGTTTTATCCGCTCGTCACTTAGTTTATTTCCATGTCTTGACTATTGTAAATAATACTGCGTGAACATGGGAGTCCAAATATCTTTTCAAGAGACTGATTTTGTTTCCTTCAGATAAATAACCAGGAGTGCCAATACTAGATTATTATGGTAGTTCTATTTTTATTTTTTTGAGGAACTGTCAGACTATTTTCCATAGTGGCTGCATCAATTTACATTCTCACCAACACTGCACAAGGGTACCCTTTCCTCCACACCCTTGCCAACACTTGTTGTTTCTTGTGGTTCCCCACCCCTCCACCTGCAACCCGTGGCTTGTAGGATCTTAGTTCCCAGACCAGGGATTGAACCTGGGCCCCAGCAGTGGAAGTTCCAAGTCCTAACCACTGGACCGCCAGGGAATTCCCACGTTTCTTGTGTTTTTGATGATAGCCATTGCATTGTGATTTTGATTTGCATTTCCATGATGATTAGCAATGTTGAGCACGTTTTCAAATACTTGTTGGCCTTCTGTATGACTTCTTTGGGAAAATGTTTATTCAGTTCCTCTGCCCATTTTTAAATCAGATTATTAGGGGTTTTTTTCCTATTGAGTTGTGAGTTCTTTATATTTTGGATATTAATGCCTTATCAGATATATGATTTGCAAACATTTTCTCCCACTCTGTAAGTTGCTTTTTCATTTTGTTGATGTTTTCTTTTGCCATGCAGAGGCTTTTTAGTTTTATGTAGTACCTATTTGTCTTATTCTTAATTGATATTAAAGTATAACTGTTTAAATAATAGTAACAAAGTATTGGGTGATTATAGTATATGGATACATGAAATGAAGGACAGCAATGTTATAAGGATGAGAGGGAGGAATTGGGGGTATTCTGTTATAAAGTAGCAGCACTACATGTGAAGTGATGGTAGAGTTATTTGAAGAGTTATTTGAAAGTGAACTTAGATTAATTGCAAATGTTTATTGCAAACTCTAGGGCAACCACTAAAATTTTTTAAATAACATAATCTGTATGCTAAGAGAGGAGAGAAAATGGAATAGTATAAAGTGCTTAATTAATTAAAACCAGAGAAGGCAGGAAAGGGGAAGAAAGAAAAGAAACAAAAACAAATGTGATGAATAGAAAACAGTTATAAGCATGGTAGATATTAATCTAACTATATCAGTAGTCAGTAAATGTGAATGTTCTAAATACCAAACCTAAAAGACAAAGATTGTCAGAGTGGATGAATAAACAAGATTCAAATATACCTTGTCCACCAGAAATTCTCTTTAAATACAAAGGCTCATAAAAGTCAAAAGTAAAGATAGAGAAAGATATATCATGTTAACATGAATCAAAAGAAAACTGGAGTTAACTACATTAATTTCAGATAAAACTGACTTCAGTTCAAGAAAAAAATGTCAGCTATAAATAAGGGCATTACAAAACAATAAAGGGGTAAATTTCCCAAGAAAGCATAGTAATCCTGAGTGTGTATGCATCTAACATCAAAATATGTGAGGCAAAAATTAATAGAATTTCAAGGAGAATAGAAAAATCCACTATTACAGTTGATGACTTCAGCACCCCTCTTTCTGTAATTGATAGACAAAGCAAGTAGAAAAGCAGTAAGGACGTAGTTGATCTGAACACCACCATCAGTCACCTTGACATTTATAGAACACTCTTTCCAATAACAGCAGAATACACAGCCTTCTCAAGCCTACGTGGCCCTTACACTGACTGACCATGTCCTATGTCATAAATCACACCTTAACACGTTTAAAAGAATATAAATCATACAAAGTATGTTCAGACCACAATGGAATTAAACTGGAAGTCAATAACAGAAAGATAGCCCCCAAATCCTATAACAGTTGGAAATTAAAAAAAAAAAAACAAAACACTTCTGAATAACACACAGGTGAAAGAAGAAATCTCAAGAGAAATTTACAACTATTTTGAACTAAATGAAAAAGAAAATACAACTTGTCAAAAATACACTGTCACAGCCATCATGCTAGACTCCCAGAGAGTAGCCTGTGCTCTTCCAAGAGTAAGGGTACTTCTTCAGTAAAGCTGTCATCTAATCCCCATGTAAGGATCTGACTCAGTCACAGAAATGATACGTTCCCTTCTGAGGTGGCTAGGGCACACAGTCGGTCCTTGGTAGATCTGAGGGTCAGGCACACTGTGGTTGAAAACTTCAGAGAATAAGCTTTTGGAGAGCTTGTTCCATACAGAATGTTCAAATGCTGTACCGTTTTTTTTGTTTGTTTGTTTGTTTTTTTTAATAGACACCCTAACAAAGCTATAAAACTTTTCAGATCGTAAATTTAAAATATTCTAAAAGTGACTTTGCATCCCCCAAAGATCTGAGCCTCTAGTCTGCTAGTGCTTATTAGGCATTTTGAGTTCATTTGGGTTTCACAGGAAATGTGGGCACAAAGTGTAAGGATACATCAAAGTTTAGCTTTGACCTCAATACTAGGCTCTGCTTTGCTTTTTGGCTTTTCCAGGTTGTAATCTTCGGAGGTCTAAATAGTCTAATTCATCTATTTCACCACTCTATTTTGTAACCCTATCTTGTGTTTGATCGATGATCATGTGATTGTATAGAGACCACATATCTAATCAGAAATGATGCCACTTTTCCAATGCTGATTGGAATAAGACACGTCTTTTAGATTTATCTTTCATATTTGAATATTTATTTCCAGATATAGACAAGCATTTCAGATGTAGCTGTAGCTTAGAGCGAAAAGTCTCCAAATTTTGAAATTCTGTTGAAGAATAAATACTTTACTTATAAGAAGGTATTAATAAGAGAAATAAAATACTGCCTGCCTTATCAGTAAACTAAAGATGTCATCGTTAGCCATGGCAGCCACCCTCTCACCACACCCCAGGGTGAGCCCTGAGGGAACTCAGGAAGGAAACAAAGAATACCTGCGATCTAGCAGCCATCAGACTGCAGCCACACTCCAAGGGTGCAGCTTGAGGAAACTCAGGATGTAAAAACATAGATAGCTGAGATGCATATCAAAAGAAAGATTTCAGTGAACCCAGACTCTTGCATCTTCGCATATATAGAAAAGCGCTAAATTCCTTAACTTGAGATGTCTTGTTTTCTTTAATTAACAATCTTTTGATGTTCAGACTACCTGCCCTTTGTTGCAAAACTCCCATGTATCCTGGCTCCCCCATTCCCCTCCTCAAAGCAGTTTTCTCAGGGTTACTTGAGAAGTTGCCTCCTGGGCTTGAAGTCCTAAGAATGTCCACCGAATAAAACATATGTCCGCCGAATAAAACATAACTCTCAGATTTTAGGTTGTAAATTTTTTTAGTCCACAAATGTATATTTATTGTTATAAGAGTAAAGTGTTGTAGTGATTAACGATCACTGAGAGTCATTAAACTTATGTATAAAAGCAATTAGTATTTTCAGACATTTTAACAAGAAAAGAGATTGGTAATTATTTGAATTTTTAAAAGAGAGGGTTTTAGCTAAATAACTGTAATATGGCCAGCCTTTTTATCCTTTCTGAGCAAATGTTTATAACAATTTGAATAATAATTGTATTAGTATGTTTGAGCTGCCATAACAGGATACTAAAGACTGGGTGGCTTAAACAGGAATTTATTTTCTCATAGTTCTGGAGGCTGAAAGTCCAAGATCAAGGTGCCAGAGGGTTGGTTTCTGGTGAGAGCTCTCTTCCTGGCTTGTAGGTGGCCGCTTCCTTGCTGTGTCCTCACATGGCCTTTCCTCTATACATGTGCTACTGGTGTCTCTTCCTCTTTTTTTTTTTTTTTGGCTGCACCATGTGGCATGTGGGATCTTAGTTCCCTGACCTCGTGCCCCCTGCAGTGGAAACTCGGAGTTTAACCACTGGACCACCAGGAAAGTACCTCTTCCTCTTCTTATAAGGACCCTATTGGATTAGGGTCCCACTCTCATGACCTCATTTAACCTCAGTTATTCCTTAAAGATCGTATCTCCATATACAGCCATACTGGGGGTTAGAGCTTCAACATGTGTATTTGGAGGGACACAATTCAGTCAATAATAATAATATAATGTAAGGGAAATAATAATAATAAAATGTTGTACCAGCATCCATAGCATTAAATGAAATTAACTTTATGAACTGTATTCATTTTTAGTTACTTAATGCCATATAAACTACAAGAAAAAGTCTTATATGGGACTTCTCTATTTCTTATGATGACAGATTAAAAGCAGAACTTTAACTTTGCCACCTCAAGATTCACAGGGAAGAAAAAGATTCAAAAACTGTGATAAAACATCTTCAATCCAAATGTAATAAAAAAGAAAAGAAAGAAGAAATACTTTGAAGATTGTGAGACACATTGTTGTTACTTATAAAAATTCAAATCAACAGAATCCCAAGTGCCTTAAGAAGAAAATTCTTTAAATTTTTGAGTTAATAGGAGCTTAAGTTGTAAACAAAATATGTTAAGATAATTGTTTTAGATTGCAGTCATTCTTAGTAACTGTAGATGAAGCCATGGATCCTATGTGCAAAGTTCCTTCAAGAATATTATAAAAACCTTTTGCTGAATTAAAAAATGCTATACTCAAAAAGATCAAAAATTATTTAATGTGCCACTTCTATATCTTGCATCAGGCATTTGAAGTTGAGTGCGAACAGTCCTCTGAGTTTATTCTTCTCTTTTAATATTGTATTGGTTATTCTGGGTCTTTTGCCTCTCCATATAAATTTTTTTTTTTTTTTTTGCGGTACGCAGGCCTCTCACTGTTGTGGCCTCTCCCATTACGGAGCACAGGCTCCGGATGCGCAGGGTCAGCGTCCATGGCTCACGGGCCCAGCCGCTCCGCGGCATGTGGGATCTTCCCGGACCGGGGCACGAACCCGTGTCCCCTGCATCGGCAGGTGGACTCTCAACCACTGTGCCACCAGGGAAGCTCCTCTCCATATAAATTTTGAAATCAGTATTTCAATATCCAAAAAATAACCTGCTGAGTTTTTTGATTGGAATTGTATTGAATCCATAGATGAAGTTTGGAAGAACTGACATTTTGACAATATTGAGCTTCCTATCCAAGAATATTGGAATATCTCTTTATTTATATAGTTCTTTGCTTTCACCAGAGTTGTGTGGTTTTCTCACATAGTTCTTATGCATTTCTGTTAGATTCATGCCTAAGTTTTTAATTTTTTGAGTGCTATAAATGCTATTGTATTTTGAATTTCATATTCTACTTGTTCATTGCCGGTATATAGGAAAGTGATTGACTTTTGTATATTAACCTTGTATCCTGCAACCTTACTATAATCATTTTTTCCAGGAGATTTTTGTTGTGTATCCCTTCAGATTTTCTACAGAGACCATCATAACATCTGCCGGAAAAGACAGTTTTATTTCTTCCTTCCCAATATGTTTACCTTTTATTTCCTTTTCTCTTTTTTATTGCATTTGCTAGGATTTCTACTATGCTGAGAAGTGGTGAGAGTGGTGAAAGTGGACATCCTTGCCCTTTTCGTGATCATTGTGGGAAAGCTTATAGTTTGTCACCATGAAGTATGATGTCAGCTTCGGGGTTTTTTGTAGATATTCTTTATCAAGTTGAGGAAGTTCCATCTATTCCTAAATGGCTGATATTTTTTTATCATGATTCGGTGTTAGATTTTGTTCAGTATTTTTCTGCATCTATTGAGATGATCATGTGATTTTTCTTCTTTAGCTTGTTGATGTGAAAGATTATATATATTTATTTATTTTTGAATGTTGAACCAGCCTTGGATACCTGGAATAAATTCCACTTGGTGATGGTGTATAATTCTTTTTATACATTCTTGGATTTGATATGCTAATATTTTTTGAGGATTTTTGTATCTGTATTCATGAGAGATATCAGCTTGTAGTTTTCCTTTCTTGTAAAGTAGTTGTCTGGTTTTGGTATCATGGTAATGCTGGCCTTGTGGAATGAGTTAGAAAGTCATCCCTCTGTTTCTATCTTCTAGAAGAGATTATAGAGAATTGGTATAATTTCTTCCTTAAATGTTTCATAGAATTCACCAGTGAATCCATCCAGGTGTGATATTTTCTGTTTTGGAAGGTTATTAATTATTATTATTTAAACATTTAAAAAATAAATTTATTTTATTTTTGGCTGCATTGGGTCTTCATTGCTGTGTGCGGGCTTTCTCTAATTGCAGCGAGTGGGGGCTACTCTTCATTGTGCTGCGCGGGCTTCTCACTGTGGTGACTTCTCTTGCTGTGGAGCACGGGCTCTAGGCATGTGGGCTCAGTACTTGCAGCACACAGGCTCAGTAGTTGTGGCTTGTGGGCTCTAGAGCGCAGGCTCAGTAATTGTGGTGCATGGGCTTAGTTGCTCCGCAGCATGTGGGATCTTCCCAGACAGGGATCAAACCCACATCTCCTGCGTTGGCAGGCGGATTGTTGACAATTGTGCCACCAGGGAAATCCCAGGTTTTTAATTATTGATTCAGTTTCTTTAATAGATATAATCATATTCAGATGGTCTATTTCTTCTTGTGTGAACTTTGGCACATTTCAAGGAATTGGTCCATTTCATCTAGATTATCAGATTTGTGGGGATAGAGCTGTTCATGATGTTCCTTTATTACCCTTTAATATCCTGGGGATCAGTAGTGATGACCCTTCTTTCATTTCTGATATTAATCATTTTTCTTCTTCCATTTTTTCTTAATCAACCTGGCTAGAGGCTTACTGATTTTATTGATCTTTTTGAAGAGCTCATTTGATTTTGTTGATTTTCTCTATTGATTTCATGCTTTCTGTTTCATTGATTTCTGCTGTCATTCTTTTTCTTTCTTTCCTTCTGCTTCCTTTGGATTAAGTTCATTTTCTTTTCCTAATTTCCTAACGTGGAAGGCTTTTAGATTATTGATTTTAGATTTTTCTTATTTTTTAAATGTAAGCATTCAGTGCTATAAATTTCCCTGTAAGCACTGCTTTCACTGTATCCCACAGCTTTTAATAAGTTGCATTTTAATATTCATTTCGTTCAAAGCATTGAAAAAGATTTTTTTCTTGAGATTTCTTCTTGACTCATGTATTATTTGGAAATGTGTTGTTTAATCTCTAGATATTTGGGGGACTTTCCAGCTATCTTTCTGTTACCGATTTCTATTTTAATCCAGCTGTGGTCTGAGAGCTTACTTTGTGTGATTTCTGTTCTTTTAAATTCATTAAGGTGTTTTTTATGGCCCAGAATGTGATCTATCTTGGTGAATGTCCATGTGAGCTTGAGAAGAATGTGTATTCTGCTCTTGTTGGATGAAGTAATCAATAGATGTCAATTATACCCAGTTGACTGATGGTGCTGTTGAGCTCAACTACGTCCTTACTGATTTTCTGTCTGCTGATCTGTCCATTTCTGCGAGAAGGGTGTTGTCCCCAACCATAATAATGGATTCATCTCTTTCTCCTTACACTTCCATCAGTTTTTGACTTGTGTATTTTGACACTCTGTTGTCAGGCACAAACACATTAAGGCTTGTTACATATTCTTGGAGAACTGACCCCTTAATCATTATGTAATATCCCTCCTTATCCCTGATAACTTTCCTTGATCTGAAGTGTGACTGCTCTGAAATTAATACAGCTACTCCACTTTCTCCTTATTAGTGTAATCATGGTATATCTTTCTCCATCTCTTTATTGTTAATCTATGCATATCTTCATATTTTAAGTGTGTTTCTTAGAGACAACATATAGTTGAGGATCCACCCTGACGATCTCTTTTATTTGTTATATTTAAACCATTGGCTTTTAAAGTGATTATTGATACAGTTGGGTTAAGATCTACCATATTTGTTATAGTTTTCTATTCGTTGCTCTGTTATTTTGTTCCTATTTTTGTTCTCCTCTCTGTTTCTGATGTTTGTGGGGTTTAGTTAGCATTTTATATGACAATTTTTTTCCCTTTCTTGGCATATCAGTTATACTCCTTTTGGTGGTTGCTCTAGAGTTTGTAATATACATGTACCACTAATCCAAATTCACTTTCAAATAATGCTACCCTCCTTCACAGTTAGTGAAAATATCTTATGGTAACAAGATAATCCTAATCTTCCTGTTCATTCCTGTATCATTGCTCATTATGACAGTAATTCACATATATATTAATATATCTCACAATCAAGTACATTGTCGCTGTTATTATTTTAATGCACTGTTGTCTGTTAGCTCAATTAAGAATAAGAAAAATAAAAGTTTTTATTTTACCTTCACTTATCCTTTTTCTGGTGCTCTTCCTTTCTTTATGTAAACCCAAGTTTCTGAACTATATCATTTTCCTTCTCCCTGAAGAACTTCTTTTAACATTTCTTGCAGGGCTCATCTACTGGGAATAAATACCCTCAATTTCTATTTGTCTGAAAAAGTCTTTCTCCTACACTGCTGAAGGATAATTCTCTAGTGTTCAAAATCCCAGGTTGGAGTATTTTTCTTTCAACAGTTTAAATATATCACACCACTCTTGTCTTGCTTCCATGGTTTCTGAAGAGAAATCAGATGTAATTCTTATCTGTGCTCTTCTATAGGTAAGGTGTTTTTTTGTCTGACTTCTTTCAAATTTTTTCTTTCTTTTTGATTTTCTAACATTTAAATATGATATGTCTTAGATGGTTTTTTGGCATTTTTCCTGCATGGTGTTCTCTGAGCTTCCTGGATCTGTGATTTGGTGTCCAGCATTAATTTGGAGGAAATTATCAGTCACCATTGTTTCAAATATTTCTTTTCCTTTCGCTCTCTCTTATCTTTCTGGTATTCCCATTATGTGTATGTTACACCTTTTGTAGTAATCCCACAATTCTTGGATATTTGGTTCTGTGACTTTTTCCAGTCTTTTTTCTATTTGTTTTTCCATTTTGGAAGCTTCTACTGACACATCCTCAAGTTCAGAGATTCTTTCCTCAGCTGCGTCCAGTGTATTAGTGAGCTCATCAAAAGCATTCTTCATTTCTTTTATCGTGTTTTCAATCCCTTGCATTTCTTTTAGATCCTTCCTTAGAATTTCCGTCTCTCTGCTCCCTTGCCCATCTGTTATTACATGGTTTCTACTTTATACATTAGAGCGCTTTCTGTATTAATCATGATTGTTTTAACTTGGTCTGAAAATCCCAACATCTTTTGCATACTCAGTTTGATTTTGATGTTCATTCTGTCTCTTCACACTGCATTTTTTGTGTTTTAGTACATCTTGTAATTTTTTCTGGATAGGCACGATATCCTGGGTAAATAGAACTGCCATAAATAGGCCTTTGGTAAAGTGGTGGTGAGGTGTAAGGGGAGGGGAAGCATTATACAGTCCTGTGATTAGGCTTCGGTCTTTCAGTGTCCTGTGTCTCTGACCTGTGACCTTTGTAAGTGCTCCTCAGTTCCCGCCCCCCACTGTCTTAGGTGGGACAGATGGCTAGAGTGGGGTGGAGTTGGGTATTTCCTGAGTTGTCTAGGCTCTGATAAATCCCCAATAGTTTAGGCTCTGATAAAATCGTTTCTCTTGAGGACAAGCCTGATGAAGAAGAACAGAATGCTCTGTCATATTTCAAAGGGCTCCTTTTCCCCTCCCCATGCTAGAAGCATAAGGAGATTTTCATTCAGTATCACTGTGAAGATCTAGTCAAGCCCCAGGAGGTAAAAATCATGAAAGTGTAAGATCCCTCCTGTGACTACCCCACCCCCTGGACTTTTTAACTCTCAGACGTGTCCACCCTGAGCCCCCAGTGGTTCATCAATTACAGTTTGTATTTTCTACCTTGGTACTGGGTCCCTTCAAGGTTTGTGCTCAGGGATTTCTGCTCTGGTAAGTTGTGATTTTCTATATTTGCCTGTCTGTTTCTTTAATTTTGAGGCCAAAAGTTTGCCGTGTGACCTCACTTCTCTTAATGGTTCTGAAAAGAGTTGTCGATTTTCCAGTTATGTTATGTTAAAAGACATAAGTCAAATTGTTAGGAAAGAGTGACAACTTCCAATCTCCTTATATGCTGAACTGAAAACTGGACGCCCATATCCATGTAGATTTCAGGATCAACTTGTTTTTCCTTTTTTTAAAAATAGATTTATTTATTTATTTTCCATCTTTGTGTGTGTTAGGTCTTCGTTGCTGCACGTGGGCTTTCTCTACTTGCAGCGAGAGGGGGCTACTCTTCATTGTCGTGTGCGGCCTTCTCATCGTGGTGGCTTCTCTTGTTGCGGAGCATGGGCTCTAGGCACGCGAGCTTCAGTAGTTGTGGCTCGCGGGCTCTGGAGCACAGGCTCAGTAGTTGTGGCACATGGGCTTAGTTGCTCCACGGCATGTGGGATCTTCCCAGACCAGGGATTGAACACGTGTTCCCTGCATTGGCAGGCAGATTCTTAACCTCTGCACCACCAGGGAAGTCTAGAATCAACTTGTTAATTTCTGCAAAAGGGCAGCTGAAATTTTAACAAGTATGGCTTTACATCTGTAGATCAATTTAAAGAATACTGCCATCTTAACAATACTAGGTTTTCCAATCCATGAACACAGGCTGTCTTTCCATTTCTTTAGGTCTCTTCAGTTTCTTTCAGTGATGATTTGTGGGTTTCCAAGGACTTGTTTTGCTAAATTTATTCCTAGTGTTTTATTCTTTTTGAAACTATTGTAAATGGAATTGTTTTAAAATTTTATTCTCAAATTGTGTATTATGATGATGGAAATTCAGTTGAGTTTTGTATGTTGCTTTTGTATCCTGCATCCTTGCTAAACTCAGTCACTAGCTTTAATACTTTTCGTGCAGATTCCTGCCAATAGAAATACTTTGCCCTTTTCAATCTGGTGCCTTTTATTACTTTTTCTTGCCTGAATGCCCTGGCTAGGACCTCCAGTATCATGCTGAATAGAAGCTTTGAGGGAAGATATCCTTTTCTTTTTTCCCAGTCTTAAAGGGAAAGCTTCTGTATTTTACTATTATGATGTTTCATAGGGTTCTTCATAGATGCCCTTTGTTGTTTTGAGGAAGTTCTCTTCTATTTGTAGTCTGTTGAGTATTTTTATCATGAAGGAATGTTGGATTTTGTCAAATGGATTTTTGAGTGTCAAACCAATCTTGTATTCCTGGGATAATTTACACTTGCTCATGGTGTATAATCCACTTTGTATGTCAATAGATTCAGGTAGTTAGTATTTTGTTGAGGATTTTTTCATCTATATTCAAAGATTTTTTTTTTCCCCCTGTGATGTCATTGTCTGGTTTTGGTATCAGAACAATACTGGCCCAGGGACTTCCCTGGTGGTGCAGTTGGTTGAGAGTCCGCCTGCCGGGGACGCGGGTTTGTGCCCCGGTCTGGGAGGATCCCACATGCCGCGGAGCGGCTGGGCCCGTGAGCCATGCCCTCTGAGCCTGCGTGTCCGGAGCCTGTGCTCCGCAATGGGAGAGGCCACAACAGGGAGAGGCCTGCGTACCGGAAAAAAAAAAAAAAAGAAAAGAAAAGAAAAGAAAAATACTGGCCTCATAGAATGAGTTGTAAAATTTTCCCTCCTCTTCTATTTCTGTAAGAGTTTGTAAAGCATTCATTAAAATTCTTCCTTAAACATTTGGCAAAATTCATCTGTGAAGCCATCTGGTCCTGAGCTTTTCTTTGTGAGAAGTTTCTTCATTACTAATTTTACCTCTTGTTATAGGTCTATTCAGATATTTTATTGATTCTTGAGTCAGTTTTGGTAGTTTGTGCCTTTCTAAGAATTTGTGTATTTCACATGGATTATCTGATTTCTTGGTATACAAGTGTTCACAGTATTTCCTTATGATTTGTATTTCTGTGGTGCTTGTAGCAGTATCACCTCTTTCGTGCCTTATATTAGTAATGTGAGTCCTCCCTTTTTGAGTTTTCTGGTCAGCTTAGCTAAAAGTTCATCAATTTTGTTGATCTTCTCAAAGAACTAAAAGAATCTTTTAGTTTTATTGATTTTTCTCTATTTTCATAATTTTACTTATTTCCACTCTAATCTTTATTATTTCCTTCCTTCTTCTGGCTTTGAGTTTAGTTTGCTCTTTTTGCTTTTTGTAGTTTCTTAAGGTAAGATATTAGGTTATTTATCTGATTTCTTTATTTGTTTTTAAAAAATATAGGCATTTACAGCTGTAAATTTCCCTCTAAGACTGCTTTAGTCGCATCTCATAAGTTTAGCTATGCTTTTGTGTGTGTGTGTGTGTGTGTGTGTGTGTTTTCATCCAAGTGTGTTTGCTATTTTGTGTGTGTGTGTGTGATTTCTTCTTTGACCAGTTGGTTATTTAGCAGTGCCTTGTTTAATTTTCATCTATTTGTGAATTGCCCAATTTTCCTTCTGTTATTGATTTCTAATCTCATTCTATTCTGGTTAGAGAACATACTTTTCATGATTTTAATTCTTTTAAATTTGTTTAAACTTGGTTTTTATCCTAACATATGGTCTATTCTGGAGACTGTTGGACGCATAATTGTGAAAAATATATTTCCTGCTGTTGTTGGGTGGAGTGTTCTATAGATGTCTGTTAGGTGTAGTTAGCTTATAGTGTTCACATCTTTTATTTCCTTGTTTATGTCCACTATAGTTGTTCTATCCGTTATTGAAAGTGGGCTACACAAGTCTTCAACTATTATTTTTGATTTGTCTACTTCTTTATTCTCTTTTGCCATATTTTGCTTCATGTATTTTGGGTACTGCTGTTAAGTGCGTATACATTTACAATTATTATATCTTCTTGAAGGATTGACACTTTTTATTATTATAATATGTCCTTTGTCTCTAGTAATAATTTTTTTGCCTTAAAGTCAATTTTATTTGATATTAATACAGCCACTGAGCTCTCTTTTTCTTACTTTTGCATGGTAATCTTTTTCCCACCCTTTCAGTCTCAACCTATTTGTGCCTCTGAATCTAAGGTGTGTCCCTTATAGAGAACATATAATTGAAGGATACTTTTTATTTCATCCATTCTGCCCATCTCTGCCTTTGAACTGGAGAGTTTAATCTATTTCCATTTAATGTAATTAGGTAGGATTTATATCTGTCATTTTGCAATTTTTTCTCCCATTTTTCTATTTTTTATACTTTTTGTTTTCTGTATGTCTGATGTTTTTGTTTCTCTATATTTTCATTATTGGAGTATTTTGTGTTAAATAGATATTTTCTAGGGTTTCATTTTCTTGTCATTTATTCTACTTTTAGAAAAAGTTATTTTCTCAGTGATTGTTTTGGGGACTATAATTAACATCTTAACAATATCTCAGATTCATACCACCTTAAATTCAGTTGTATATAAAAATTTTGCTTTTGTATAACTCCATTCCTTCCCCCAGTGCTGTTATTACATCTTTATACATTGTGTTACCTTCAACACAGATAGCTATAGCTTTATACAGCTGTCTCTTAAAACATTTAGTATAAAAAGGTTACAAACATACATTTATAGTGTCTTCTATATATACCTATGTAGTTATCTTTATCATGCTTGTTATTTTTTCACGTGAATTTGAGTTACTCTCATGTGTCCTTTTATTTTAGCCTAACGGAATCCCGTCAGTATTTCCTATAGAGCAAGTCTGCTAATGAAGAGTTTCCTGTTTTGTAAAAATCTGGTAATGCCTTAATTTCTGCTTTATATTTGAAGGATAGTTTTGCTGGTTATAGAATTCTTGGTGGACAATGCTTTTCTTTTAGCACTTTGAGTTTGTCATCCCACTGCCTGCTGACTTCCATGATTCATGATGAGAAATCAGTTGTTAATCTTACTGAGCTGCCCTTGCATGTAATGAGTCACTGCTCTCTTACTGCTTTTAGTATCCTCTTTGTCTTTCAACACTAGGAAGTTTACAGCTCTGACTTATCCTTCTCCTCCTACTTGCTCAGAGCCTCAAGTCAGCCAGAAATGAGAACTCAGGGCCTTCTTGGGTCATTCCACAGCATGGGTACAGCCCTGGGCGTGCACACTGTCCTACACATGTGTGTGGCTTTCCACAGTCCCAGGAATACTGGAAGTTTTCAAAGCCCTCTATGAACATCTCATTCTGTATTGTTTGTTTCTAAGCTTTTGGTTAACCTAATGTTTGTCCCTTCTGTTATTCACTGCCATAGGCAGCTATGATGTTAAACAGTTGTCACTGATTGTTTTCAACAAATTTCCACAGGTAGGAAGCTGTTTGTCTTTAATGAACTCTAAGTCAGGTCAAATAAAGAGAGGTCTTCTCTGAACCACCAGGCATGTCCAATAATGACCACTGCCCCTTCCACTGGCTGCTAGGCTGCTTGTTCTCACTGTGCCTGTGGGCTATTTGTTTTAAGGCTACAGTGGAGCTGAGACATGGGGGTGGGAACAGGGCAAGTTAAAATGCTGCGAAACTTGCTCTTCTTATTTAGCTTCAGTCATTTTTTCTTGACTAAATGCCCCTCCCCCAAGATTGCTGGTTAATTTTCAGAGTCCTGAAAAAGTTGATTTTAATTATTTTCCCAGTGTTGGCATTGCTGTTACGGAGGGAAAGATTTTTGGACATATTCCCTTTACAATTCTTCTGCTCATGGAACTTTAGAGAGCCGGTGAAACACTGCCCAGGTGAGGTTTTGCAGCACAGTAGAACGTCTCAGTAATCGTATTACATGTGATGATTACTATAACGAGGAACTCACAAAGATCAAAAGCCTTTGTGCGTGTGACCACCATGGGAGAGGTTAGCAGTTCCTCCTACCAGAAAGTTGAGTTTCCTGTTAACTGTATACCACTATGAGTGCTGATATAATAGCTCTCTATCTTAGAGAGAATAAACTGAAATTTTTATGATTAAGGAAGAAGGCTCCTGGGGGTTTTGACATTCTCCTAATCCTACATATCATTGGAAAACCCAGAAATATCTCCTGGTTCCTTTCAGCCCTGTTTCTAGCAAAATATTCACTCACAGTTTTGGAACCAGAGATTGTTGCTTAGGAAGGAATAAACATGATTGACATGTGGAGCAAGGAGCCCTTGTTGTAACTTCAGTGCCTCTGAGGTTTCTCTTAAATACAAAGAGAGAAGAATGCATGTTTTAAGGACAAAACCAAACACCTTTGAAGCATGAGGTTTTCAAATTGGTCACCAATAGCATAATATCCAGTAAGTCTGACCAAAGACTTCTCCAGGAAAACTATTTCAAGTGATCAAAGAAGAAAAGGTGTCTATCAAAAGAATTTGTTAATACTAAACAAAAAAATGGATGACTTAAAAATAAAAAATGCTATCTATTTCATTGTAAATAATTACCTCAGCTTGACTTATGCACTTTACTAACCCTAGGTTTGGGATCATGTAGGCAGTTAGTTATTAGATTTTCCCACTCTGAACAGCATTCTTGTCCTTTAAAGGCACAGGTCTAAGTCTTATAATCCTTGATTCCGTAACTGGTAGATTCATATCTATGGAGAGGTTGTGAAATCTTATCTAGGAGATCTTGAAGTTGAGTGTTGCACTTGCAGCTCCCTGGGATTCCAAGATAGGATAGAACTACAACATGTAGAGGGGTCCTTTTGTTTTTTTGTCCCTGCTCCTCATTTATTATTTGAACATAGCCCCCCTCCCTTCTCAAATTCCCAGCCTGCTCATACACACTTAAGTCTCCTCCAGTATTTATTAAATACCTCAGGGAAATGGTAAATAACTTTTTATAAAATGGTTGAATACCACGATAATCATTGTTGGGGACAAGATCCACCAATGGATGCTAAAATTAATGGGTGAAATTTTGAGGAGAAACAAGTTCACATAGTTTCAAAGTCTTACCTCCCTTGATATAATGCACTGAGAATTCACCATCATTTCATTGCCAAAAATGTTCAACCTCATGCAAATCATGAGAAGACATTAGACAAACCTAAATTGGGGAACAGTCTACAAATAAACCATCAGTACTCAAAAGTGTCAAGATCATGAAAGATAAGGAAAAACTGAAGAACTGTCAGAGATTGGAGGAGACTAAGGAGAAAAAAAATAACTGAATGGAATTTGGGAGACTGGATAATTCTATCTGGAACAGAAAAAGGATGTTAGAAGAAAAAGTGATAACATTTGAATGAGGTCTGTATTTTAGTTAGTAGTGTTGTACCTGTGTTAATTTTATAGATTTGATTATTGTACTATAGATACCCGATGTAATAACCTTAGGGGAAGTTCAGAGGGGTCTACAAGAACACCGTACTATTTTTGCAACTTTCTGTAAGTTTAAAATTTGTTCAAAATAAAAAGTTAGAAAAAACATTGCACACAATTTTTAGCATGTCAAAGGACTATTTTTTTCATTCCATTGATCATTTTTTGTCATTCTACTCAAAAACTTGATGTTTTTGGACATAATATTCTAATGAGAATATAACTAATGCAGACTATGGGTGGAAACATTTTGAAAGAAAATAAAAAGTACCATACCAACGTAAGGTTGTATTCTCAAATTCTCATGCTGCTTTTTCAAAGTTTAATTTACACCCTGTTTTGTGTTTAAAATGCATCGTACACTGGTGGTGTTGTGAACTCACATAGTTTACGACAGGCGTGGGATTTAACTTAGAAATTCTTCTTTGGAATACTTTCCAGATTGGAGGGACTCGCTATTCACAGCTGAACATTTAATGGTGTAGCTGGAATTTTTATTCCTTAGGGACTTAAGAATCTATTGCTTGTAGAGTAATTTAAATGCTCAAACATTAGGAATTTGGTTTTGTTGGTTTTGTATAGTTAAGAAGTGTTTAAAAGCAAATGAGACACGTAAAGTTGAACAAAAGAAAATGGTACATGCCATCTTGAGAGTTATTATTTGTAGTTAGCCATAACTAGGGGAAGTTATGAAGTCCCAGTCATCTCATCTAAGAGGAAGTACCAACCGAGTCCATGCTTCTCCATCTTAACGTGTGCAGAAATCTTCTGTGGATTTTGTTAAAATGCAGATTCTGACGCAGCAGGCGCGCAGTAGGCTCTGGGATTCTGCATTTCCAACCAGTTCCCAGGAGATGATCCTGCCACGGACGACATTGTGAGTGGCAAGAACCTAAATGGCTGGAAAGGACACACTATGTATGAGTCCTGTCTACTGCAGGTGTACATTTTCAAAGTGGATTTAGTTTGAAACAAGTGAAACGTTTAAGTACCTTCAGGCACTACAACCGATAGCAAAGTTTTGAGGAACTCTCTCCAGTGAAACAAAGTCTGGAGGAAGGGAGTGCTGCGTGTGACGCCCCAGTCACCCCAATGTCAGGCGTTGCCGGAGCAGAAACTCGGAAGGAAAGAGACTGGATTCAGTCTGAGATGAAGCTGAACCAGTCCACGCCCTGCCCGTAGGGTGGAAGCAAACACATCCCCAGGAGCATGTCTACCACCGCCACCAGGGGGCGCGCCGCCACAGCTTTTCCAAGCCGGCGGTGTGGACCGTCAACCTCACCTTGGGCGGCGCGGGGATGAACCGAGATAAGGAAACGGATACAGCACCTTACGGTGGTGGTGGGGCCATCCCACTGTTTCAGAACCTGACTCCGGGTTTCTCCGGTGACACGGACTTGGTGATGGGTAATGTGTGAACAACTCTTAGGATGTTACACTGGCGTTTGAGCTGGGCATTAATTGAATCCAATTCCAATCTGCGGTTACATTCCAGGTGTAGGGGAGGCGGGGTTTGCGGTGGGGACCCTCACGCGGATAACACAGGGCTGTTAAAATGAAAAGAGCGACTGACTTCGGCATCTTTTTCTTTTGAACGTTGTATGTCTTCAGAAGGCCTCCTGGCTGCAAACATCCTGCCGAGGAAGGGCTGCCATCATCTTTCTAGTTATCATCGAGGGAAGAAACGGCCTGCACATAGATCTGTGGACCAATTCGATGCACAAGTCCGGCTTCCTGCAAAGGCCGACGCCCCCAGGGTGGGCTGCCCTCCTCGGCCATCTTCCGGCCCCTCAGAAACCAGAAGGGGCGTAGGGCAGCCAGAGAAGCGCTGAGAGCATGGCTCACGCAGGCAGGCGGGGCCAGTATCAGACTGTGTCAGTTCCCTTAATTTAAGTCAACTTGTCTTAACTACTTACACATGAACAGATTCTTTTAATTGTTCCTTATTTTTTAAATTAGAAAAATAGGACCTGCTGATGCCAGAAAAATAATTCTAAAAATAAAAAACAGTATAAAAGTGAAAGTCCCTCCTCATTCACTAACCTCCACCCCAAATCCTGAAAGCCCACCTCCAGAAGTAACCATTGCTGCAGACATACACTCAAGTGATTTTGCTTAACTTGGCAAAAATGACATTATACAATTCATAATGCAGCTTGCTTTTGCCATGTAAGATACATATTGTAGTCTATCAGGATGAGTTTTGAAACTTAAAAATGATCAAACGTTTTACAGATCTGTCTTCTTGATTGAAAACAGGATTCCTAAGCCTAATATTTATATGTTAACAAAAATACGCCCCCAGGGCGCTTCTTAGCTCCCCCTGCCACACTCAGCATCCTGTCTGCCCTAGTTTACAGTGACAAAATGAGTGGGGTTTACATACATGTTTTCTTTCCGAATGATTCTGATAGAATGAGCAAATTGCTCAAATTGTGAATGCTTAATTTTTGTCCTCTGAGGATTTAAAATTTTAATCTCTTTATTATTTTCCCTGGCTTTGGATTTTTTTTTTATAGGACTTTTTTTTTAATAGCACTTGTGTGAAACAGGAGACAGATGTAGCCATAGCTATAGGATATGCTTGTTTACTCTCTATTTCTTCCAAATAACCAAAATAAGTCAGTTAAAAATATTGACAAAAAGGGGGAAGGTAACATATTTTTCCTTTTTAGATTTTCTCTGCAGGATCCACCAAAAAAACATGCCAAGCTGTCCCTTTCTTTTGAACAACAGAGCTCAAACTTGAACACAGAAGAATCCCTGGAAGCTTCTGAATGATGGAGATTTCCAGGCCTCCTGAATCCCATTTCCTCAGGATGGGCTGGGAATGGATGTTATTAACAAGATCCCTTGTACTTTTTATGTCTACCGACATTGGATTGAAAGGATCCTCCATGGCTCTGCCCCAGCGGGGGTGGGGCAGGGGGCAGGGGAGGGAATCTTTCCTGACAGTACCTTAACTCTACTTTCCTCCCATTTAGAAGAAACAGGGGATGGAAAGAATGTACATGAACTGGGTTGTGCTTTTTCCATTAAAAGCTGCCTCCAAATTTTATGCTCACCTTCGGAATTCTTCTAGGCTTGTCTTGAAAAGCCTAACCCCCTAAGTTTGCCAGGTGACCGGCTGTCCTGCAGTTACCCCTGGGTGGTGTAACCGGTTTGAGAAGCAGCCCATGACTGTTTCAGTTTCAGCTGAAGTTCCTTCTAAAACGAGCCAATCTGGGAGGTCACTTGTCTCTGATCCAGAGGCAATGGTTTGGTTATTCTTGGCTTACGCTAAACTTGGAAAGGAGCTGAAGCATCAGGTAAAAAACAACCTACACCTACGCAGCACGAGAAAGAAACAATCACAGCTCTACACACCGTGTGGAAAGATCCCACAGAAACAAGGTGGAGCAAAAGCTGCCTCCGTTCACCTGAAGTTCAAGGACAGGCACCCAGGACCCAGGGTGAGAGAGAGGCGGGAAGAGGGGTTACCTTCAGAGGGTTATCACCTGGTGGGGGGTTGGCATGAGGGGGACTTCAGGGGGGCATCGAACGTCCTAAGTCATGATCTGGAACCTAAGTACATTGTCCATGCATAGATAAAGTCATTGAGCTAAATGTTAAAGCTGTGTGCAGGTTATTATACATAAATATACTTCAATAAATTAAAAAAAAGATGATGGGCAGCTCTGACTATGACAGTGGTCCACTAGGAAAAAAATATCTACAGTCACATCCATGTAGTGAGTCAAAATCACTCAACAAATGCCAATCATTGGGCAAAAAAAATAAATAAAAATTGGAAACAATTATAAAGTAACTGATTCACTTTACTGTACACGTGAAACTAACACAACATTGTAAATCAACTATACTCCAATAAAAATTAAAATAAAACAAGTAGTTTCTTTTAAGTCCATGTCTAACTGAATTATTAAAAAATCCCGTGAGCCCCACCTTGCTGAGAGGGTGCTCTCACACACCTCCTGACCTGGAGTGTGGACACATGCACCCACAACTAGGAGTGAACGTTTTGTGCTCTTTGAAATGCCGACAGCTCAGGAAGCATCTAAAGGAGCAGTTTTACCAGCTTTTTGATGAGGGCATCAAACAAGGATGGGGAAGGGATAAGTGGTCAGGCGCCCCTTGGTGAAGCTGGGGTTTTGTTGGCATCTGAGTGACTGATGTTGACCAGACCAGGCCTGGGATGGGAGGCCTGGGAGTTTGTGTCTAGGCAGACATGAAGGGGGTGCCACACCTGAGGGCTGTCCCAGGGTCACCCATGCAAGAGTCTCTCCCTGTTCTCCCATCCACCGACACTCGGCCTTATTGTGTTTGGAGGTGTCCTGTGAACACTTAACGTCTGTCCTCTTTGCTCGGGTTTTGTCTCCCTGTGTGAGAGGCGGCCACAGCCAGGAGGCTGACTTGTTGCCTCACCAAGCAAGTGGCTCCCCTGATTTTCTCCTCTCCTCTGTCCCTTCCTGCCTCTCCATTGGTGGCTTGTCTAACAACTGGCATTGTCTGGTGTTATAGAGGCACAACCCTGCCTTGTTGTGGAAACTGCTCTGTCAGGTCTGGGCGCTCTTGGCAGGGGAGGCTGGAGCCTGGGAATGAGGCCGGAGGGCACAGAAGACCCTGGTGGTCTGGGCCTCACTCACTGGGCTGACATCAGCACGTGCATGTGGTCCTTGGTGACGGAGGCAGAGCGATGAGAAAGACAAACCACTTCTGTGCCCTCATAACCAGTCCAAAGTCTCTGCATGGAACTAAAATTGGAATGATTTTAGGAGGTAAAAACCGGGGGCATGGACGGTGACCCCAGCATCCAGCCCAGGGTGCCAGGCCGAGGAGGTGCCGTGCATGGCTCTTGGAAGGGTGCAGGCCCTGGCACATCTTGGGGTGTTGCTTCTCTTTCCAAGCAAGCGAATTCTCAGACTAATGTATCAGGGCCTGGAATTTTCTCCCTGAGGCTCTTTGCACAAAATGTGAGATCAAATGCAAACAGATTAAGAAATAAAAGGCAAAAGCTGCCTCAGGATTGATGAGGCTCCTGATGGTGAAAGATAAATAGCACATGAGTTATTTGAGCTCCCGTTCCTTCCAAAATTCCGTTTCCTGGGGGAGCTTCCAGAGACTGGGAGAGGGCAGGGAGGACAAAAATAACTTTTCCTGGGACGAGGAGCCCACGGGGGGTTCTGTCTCCCTCCTCCAGTGCTGCCAGAGGACTTGACAGCCTGCTGCCCCCAACCCTACCCCCGCCCCCCCAAGCATGCCTGCTTCCCTCCTGCGTGGGGAGCCATCCCTGTGCCGGGTGAGGGACCCACCGGCCGAAGGTGCTGTCAGGCCGGGGACCGGAAGTGCCTATTTTTCTTCTCTGAGTGGTTGGCTTCTCAGGGGTCTTTGTCTCTGCCACACCCCACTTTGCTCTGAAACCTGTCAAAATGAATATGAACTAAAAATCATTTCTAGGCACCCCGGGAGTGATCTCTCATCTCTGTCTCCCTCTCCTCCCCCAACCTTCCTCCCTTTCTTCCCATCAGTGCAGGTGCGGAGAGCATTTCCAGGGAATTGCCAACTCCTGGTTTCTCCCCTCCTCCCTCCTGCTCCCTCCCCCGACACCTCTCCCACCCCCAGATTACACAATTCCTTGTGCCTGTGGCTCATTCCCTAACCCAATTAGTTCCAGATTCCCTCTCTCACTTTTAGTTTTCCTATTTACACGAGAAAAAGCGATTTGAGTGTCTTTCCCAGTTAGTTGAATAAAGGACAGTATTCCAAGCTCCTAAACTTCCCTGTCTATGTCTCTGAATGTTGACGGAGAACCACCCTCCCCCGCCTTCAGCCTGGGCAAACTTCCACGGTTTAAATCCTCCTCGGTACCTGGTAACCAACCAGAGTGGGAGTGAAGGGTCAACCACAAGGGGGTCGTAGGAGAGGTGCATCCCGGAAGACACCAGGCCGAGAAAGGAGTAAAGGAATGATAACGCCCAGGAAGCGAGATCTTCCAGGCTTGTTGGGTGAAATGACCCCTCTGTGGTAAGGAAGCCACCCGGGAAGGACTGTTTTGTGCTTTGCCATCACCTGCTGTCCCCAGATGCTGTTGGGTGTCATCTGGGAGGCGTGGGCCAGGAGGTCACCTACAGGTGGGAACACATTTGGACTCTGTGGGTCCTCCCAAGACCTAGGAGTGGAGAAACCTGTACAGAGCTTCCCTCCTTCCTCCTCACCTCCCTGGCCATCTGCATGCAGCTAGATTTCCTGATATGACCGGACTCCATGGAGAAAGTCACCTGGATTTCAGTGATCCTCTTTTGAACAAGCCCTTCTGTTTTCAGCCCTACCTCCTCCTTGGGGCTAGATCCACCATCCCAACCAGCAGCCCAAGCCAGGTACCAGGGAGGAAGCCGGAAACCCCAGGAAGGAGGGTGGGTGTGCCTGAGACCACTAGGTGTCCTCTCTGCACGGGGCACCTTCTGCAGGGCTGCAGGTGACGGCTGGAGCAGAACTGGGGGCAGAGGAGTGGGGGGATTAGGGCTCTGACCTCAGGGGTGGGGGCAGGCAGGGGCCTCCTCCCGAGGTTGGCTGGGGACCCTAGGGCCGCCTTGACCCGGGACAGGGCCAGCTGCCCACCTTCCCTCAGCCACAGCCCTGGGCTTGGTCCAGGACGATCGCGAGTGAAGTGTGAGCCCGGGCCAGAGGGGGGAGCCAGGACATCCTCAGTGAGCCAAGAGCCTCCGGGGAGTCCTGTTCCAGATCCCGAGCCGGGCGCGCAGGGGGGATCCCCGCAAGGGGGCGGAGGGAAATCCAGGAGGCCCGCGGGAGGAAGCGAGCCCGGCGGCCGGGCGCGCGCACCCAAGCGCACTCGCGGCGCCCCTCTCCGGGCACAGGGTGGGGACGGGGCCGGAGAGACGCTCGGCTCCTCCGAAAGTTTCGGGCGAACCCTTTTTCCCAGAGAGCTGCCTCTCGGCTGCGCGTGTGTCCCGAGAGGGGGCCTCCCGCGCCGGCACGAGCGCAGGACCGCGCGCGGGGGTCCCTCCCCGGCTCAGTCTCCTCCCCACGCGCCCCCTCTCCGCCAGGCTGGCCAGCGCCGCCGCGTCCCCGCCGCTGCCCCCCGCCCGCGCCCGCGCCCGAGCCCGAGCCGCCGCGTCGCCGCAGGCTGCCGCCTTGCCCCGAGCTCCCGGCGCGCTCGGCCCCGCTCGGCCCCGGCCCCGCGCGCGGACCATGGAGTAGGCGGACGGCC